>NW_008823919.1:53067-97699 GCF_000699105.1 Pygoscelis adeliae | reverse complement strand
ATTGCTCTAACCACTCATCTATAAAATTATAACCCCTCTTGTGTATACTTACACTTTCTCTCTCTCTGTCCTCCCTTCACAGCTCCCCAGCCCTGGAAAATCTTCAGTTCTTTGGTGGACAGAGGTACAATTCCAATCAGGAAGATGGAGAAGAAGCGGTATGGCGCATCAGGCTAAGTGCTGGGTCCTGCACTTGGGTCACAGCAATGCTACAGGCTTGTGGAAGAGTGACTGGAAAGCTGCCTGTTGGAAAAGGACCAGGCGGTGTTGGTCAACACCTGGCTGAATATGAGCCAGCAGTGTGCCCAGGTGGCCAAGAAGGCCAATAACATTCTGGCTTATATCAGAAATAGTGTGGCCAGCAGGACTAGGCAAATGATCGTCCCCCTGTACTCAGCACTGGTGAGGCTGCACCTCCAATACTGTGTTCAGTTTTGGGCCCCTCACTACAAGAAAGACATTGAGGTGCTGGAGCATGTACAAAGAAAAGCAACGAAGCTGGTGAAGGGTCTAGAGCACAAGTCTTATGAGGAGCGGCTGAGGGATCTGGGATTGTTTAGCCTGGAGAAAAGGAGGCTCAGGGGGGACCTTATTGCTCTCTACAACTACCTGAAAGGAGTTTGTAGCGAGGTGGGTGTTGGTCTCTTCTCCCAAGTAGCAAGTGATAGGACGAGAGGAAATGGCCTCCAGTTGCACCAGGGGAGGTTTAGATTGGATATCAGTAAAAATTTCTTCACCAAAAGGATTGTCAAGCATTGGAACAGGCTGCCCAGGGAAGTGGTTGAGTCACCATCCCTGGAGGTATTTAAAAGACATGTAGATGTGGCACTTAGGGACATGGTTTAGTGATGGGTTTGGCAGTGCTAGGTTAGTGGTTGGACTCAATGATCTTGAAGGTCTTTTCCAACCTAAATGATTCTATGATTCTGTGATTCTATCATTAGACAGTTACCACAGTTTTGGGGGAGCGAGGACATGTATGCTAGAAGGGAAGACACTTTACTGAACTTGGGTCTCCTGTGTTATGGATGAATGCTGTAGTGACAAGAGTGCAGCCTAATTCGATTTTTTGAAAGCTGCGGTGATACTGCAAAGAAAATGCTCAGTAAAACTGAGGCAGCCCTGGGTGAGATGTTGATGACTGAGAGAATGGTGAGATCTCAGATAGATCCCTAGCTTCCATGGTTCCTCTTGGCTTCGTTCATTGCCCGTGATCGCGGCTCCCTCTTTAGCGTACCTCCATGTCTTGGACTCCATTTGGAGTCATTAACTCTTCACAGACAGTTTACAGGAAGGCTGGACACCTCATACAGTCATGAAGGTTACACACTAAAGATTAGGTACTTTAGCACCTAAGTTTGGATCATTAAATCCTTTAGCAGAAACATTTTTAACTTTGTTCTCCAGTATATGTACATACAGTTGTGTATCAAGCCACTGTGTCTACTAGTCATATCCGTACGAAAAATGTTGTTGTACTGCACACTGCACTTGAGGAATTGAGCAAGAAAATGATATTTGATTTACTTGTGCAGAGGAAGAGCTTCAGAGACTCAAGTCAAATCATGGTTAATTTCACCACAACACTTCAGATTTACTCAATTCCTACATAACATCTTTTCAGTGAATGTGAAATATTTAACTGAGATTCTGCTTCCATGTTCTAGCACCAGAAATCTTGAGGAAAAAAGGTTTTATCTGCTGGAGTAGACTAAATGAGCAAAACAACCCAGAAGCATTTGGGAAAATACAGTACTTACTTAGAAAAAAATATTTTGAAAGGGAGCATCAAGAAAATAAGACTGGAAATTATTCTGCAATGTCAGCTCTAGGACATTTTGTGTCTTCTGCTGTAACAGTGCTCACTTTGTAGAATAGTACAGTGTAGGATACGAAAAATTGATTTCTTTGGAAAAATAGACAATGGTATCTGAATTGCTACCAAAAATGAAAGAGAAAAGAAGGAAAGAAAGAAAACATATCCATTTTGGGCCTGAGAAGTTTTGTGAAACATACATTTCTGTAAAGTTGGCAAGACTAGTGGGTGCCAGATGATAATTGGAAGGGGCCCTACAGGCACAAGCTCAAGCCAGGACTTACTCCCGTTAATCACAGAAGATGTAAGAGGCCAAATGCAGCATACAATTAAGGCAGGCTATTGCAGAAGAGGAAACAGGTCACACAATAGGAAGATGTTCCTTTCCCCTCCCTACCTCTTGGCAAGACATTACACCACAGTAGGCAATAGTGAAAGATGCTCAAGAAACTATTGCATCAAGTAGGCACACATATACAGCTGGGTCAAAAAAAGATAGATGCAAGAGGCAAAAAAAACCTGTCAGAATGAGTATTAATCACAAGACTGATAGTAGTCAAACAATTTGAGGAGTTTCGAACTAGAGATTCAGCTTGTAGGAAGAGAGCTGACAGATTTCTCTGAGGGTTGGAACATTCATAAGACCTTATAAAACATGGGGAAAATGTAGGAAATCTGTCAGAACAAAAACCATGAAATAAGTGGGTAAAAATTGTATCTCCTGGAATTTCACAGTTAGATTTTCAGAACCAGCTTTTCAACACATTAACCTGTTTTCACTGAAAGCCTGAATTTAGAGTATCAAGAGTGGTGAATCCAGCCAAAACATCTTCATCCTTAAATATAGGGACTGCACTGGGCATTTTCCTCAGAAAGAAGGTCTACCCTTAAAGCTTTAATGATCCCGTCTTTGAATCAGCCAGCTAGAATCTGCATCTAGTAAACTCAGCAATGGAAGCCAAAATAACTAAAGGAAGAGGAAATCAACCACAAATTAACAAAAACAACATTCTTAAAGGTACTATGGGATGAAAGATTTCTACTTTTCTGGTCAATAGACTCTTATTGAGACATGGAAATAAGCACCACTTGGCTTGAATCTCATATTTGCCTCTTTGTGTATCTCAGGCAGGAAGCCATCAGAGCTGCCCAGAGCTGCCCAGGCTACCACTCCTCTGGCTTAGATGGCACTAGGAGATGGATGAGATCTTACAAAGGTGTGCAGAGTTGTGAAGGCAATAAAACTGGGGATGTAAGTCCTCACAAGAGCTTGTAAGACTGTGAGAAGCCTGCACCGTCAAATATGTACCCAAAACCTTCATGTTAGTTCTTCTATGAAGGCTAAATTGGTCTACAGCTAAACATTACTTACTAGCCTCAGTCTCAGGGAAAGCAATAGGGTTTGTGCACAAAATATATATTAAAATACAGTGTTAAAAAAGATCTCAAGCAGAGGAAAATCTTGAAAGGTTGCATTCAAGTGTCCAAAATCCAAGCCACATCACCTATTCCATCAAGTCACCTCCAAAGAAAAGCTCGAATGCCTAAGAAGGATGCAACACTGTGAATTGCCTAGAGCCAGGTTCTGCATATGAGTTTGCATATATACAAGGAATTTTACTGGAATTTAGACTTTAGTATAAATTCTTAAACTACAGTGAAAGAACTTTGGATTTGTGTCGTAAGCCAGTTGTGTTCATAAAGGCCATCTGGTGTAATTTCGTATTTGGCATCCTTAATCTGTCTTTACATATAGAGCTTTAATGCTTATCATATTTCACTCCATGATTTTTTCCTTCCCTAGTCAGAGAACAGAAGAATTCCCAATTCACTGGTGGGAAATAAAGAATTAGAGCTTTAGGTGTAATAATGTAATCGGTATGTAAGATTGGGAGAAAATCCAATTTTTTTCAACATTCACATAGTCTTATTCTGCAGTTCTTGAAGCATCATGATCAAACTTTTTAGACAGCAGTTTGAATGTTTTTTCTAAAAATAAAAATCTTCAATTAGTTCAAGAATTTATTACCTGTCTATTGAGGAAACATGTAATGTTCTGCAAGGGTTGGTTTAACATTAGCTGAATAACCTGTGAAGGATGTGTTTACATAGGTTTTTGGAAGAAAAGTAAAGGTGTAATGAAGGAAGCTGATTCATGCGTGAGGAAGTGTCAAGCCTTCTCACAGAAGACAAAGCCAGAATAAATTCATACTGAACAGAATTTGGTGGCAGGGGAAGCAAGAAAACAAGGCAGCTGCAAAGGAAGGCATTAATCTCTACAGCTGTCCCAATACATTTAGGGATGTATGTTAATTCCAAGGTGTAGGAAGTGTCATATTGCTAAATGGATGAAAATATGAAGTAACAAGAAGGTGACCCAGAAAGGACAGGTCCCAGTAGTAAATAAATCATGCAAAGATACATGCAAAACTCCAATCAGCAGCAAGCCAGCTGGCATTTTCTCCATTTGAGAGGAGGATGAGCTATTTCATTAGTATTATCCCCAAAGAGGTGTCAAGATTTGAAAAATCTGGCTGCAGAGTCAGAACATCATAAATGGAGTTATATAGATATCTTGGAGCATGATGTGTTTTCCTATGCCTGTTAGCACAATACAGAGGATTAACCCAATTACAGCTTCTCTAACCTTTTTGCCCATGGGCAGGGGCAATGAGAGAACATATGAAAGATTACTTGATATGTAAAATCTCAAAGCGTCTTCTTTTTCAGTGCCAGCTGGGTCCATAATGTCTTCTGTGTCTCAAATTTATGTCTGGAAGGTGATATCTTAAATTTCATGTCTGCAAATTATGATAAAAATCATATATAAACCTACAATATTCTGGTCCTGTTCTTGCTCCTTGGTGACCTCAGAGTGAGTCAGCTAGAGGACTAAGGCAAGAAAGAAGTAAATACCTTATATGAGCTTCTCATGAAATTTATGCCTAGAGAAAAACTGTCTTGACTAGATGAAGAGATAAAGTTCAAACCAATGGTTGGAACTAGGCCACCAGTAAAGGTAAAAATACAAAGAAATAAATATATGGAGCAGAGAGAAAATAGGAAATAAAGATAAATAAACAATGCAGCTGGTTCTGTGTCTTGCATAGAAGCAGGAAAGAGTTCATGAAGTGGAATGAGGCATCCACCCATCTGTGCGTGGATGAAATGGTCTAAAAAGAGGGAGAATCCAAATCAGCTGGTCAATTGCTGAGTGAAATTGCTGATCATTACTGCCTTTATTATGGGGAAAGTTTCTGTCTGGACTTAGAAATTTCCACCATTGGTGTTTCCTCTTTCTATAGCAGTACTGCCAGTACCTTGCTAAGGATTAAGCCTTGGCAGACTACAGAGTTTGCTTTAAGGTATGACTTGGAAAGAAGGTGAAATCACTTCAACCTGGAAGCTGTTAGGTCTTAGCTACAGATGAAACAGATGTTGTGAGAGAACCCTGTAAACTGCTCTGAGGTCTCTTGTACAGGCAGTGCACTGGGAGATTAACCTCATGCCCACACAGTACGAAGGGGGGGACATATCCTTCTGTGCACATTCAGTAGATGTGGAAAGCCTCAGATTAGCCAACCAGCCTCCTCATCCTGACCCCTAAGGATCCCCATAGATAATCATTGTTCCACTAGTCTCACCTTGGATGGGTTTGTGTGAGTATCCATTTTCAATAACTCATTCTCCGGAGGTGAGATGTTTGCTTGGGCCCAGTTCAACTATAGATCATACTTGCATCATTGGGATCAGGAACTCATCAGACAAATCTATAAATATTGGTCAGAAATAGGAATACTGAAGTGCTGTGGAAATATGCATGTGTAGCAAAAATGTATGTCTACTGTTCCACTATACTCCTCCCGGGCAAGGCTTTGTCTCTTGCTACCTTGACTCACCCTTTCTCTAAGAAGCAGGTTCTTAGTGGATTTATTGGTGGTGAATCAGCCTTCCTACAAACCACATCTGTGTCTGCAAACTATGTCATAGTCCCTATATTCATGGCAAGTTCTACACTAGTTTGCTGATTTTTCTTACTTGTGTCCCATGGGCTTTTGGAGAAGAGAAAGTGAGGATGAACACAATAAAAACAATTTGAACTCTGCCTATAAATAAAAGATTACAGATCAAGGTTGACAAATTCATCCCTTGAATAATTTCAGAGGAGTTACCACAGGTCAAACCAGTGGCATGCTCTGTACCAAATCTTATCTTATTAGGGATTAATATGCTTTCAGAGAAAGGTTCACAAAATCCTCCTTTCATCCTGAGATTTGCTTCCTAACCACCATTAATGAGATGAACTTTCATAACGAGTGCCCTTAGTAGTTATATCTTTTCCCAAACAAAGTTGAGTCATTTGGCCTAACGCAGTGTTTCCCTTGGCGCATGAAAAAAGGAAGCTTGTCACAGCAAAAACAGAATTTTACTTACGAATTCAGAGAGTAGTCTTGTTCTGTGAAAGTATGAAGAGGGTCTAGGTAGCAGCAGAAAAAAATGTCCCATGTTTAAGATAAAAAACATCTATTTGATGCTTTCAGCATTGAGTAGATTTTGAAAATTATTTGTGGCCTAGCTACGATGGTTAGTGCTAGATCTTAAGAAATGAGCTGTAAATGTGTATGTGACTCCATAGGATAAATATGAAACACAAATAGGAATTTTTTCTTCAGCATTCAGCCCAGGATACTAGTGAACCACAAATGGGCATGATTAAGAAAGACAAACACATACATGGGTTCAGTGTAACCCATTAATGGCTGCTTTCAGCAGACTTGTGTGCATGTCTGAGCAGAGCAGAGCCACTTTGGACCGAGTCCCTCCCGGGGTCTCTTTATGCTACAAGATATAGCTACAAGGGTATTGTTCTGGAAATGCTGGTTGTTAGCGGGAACAGGCCTGGAAGGGGTATAAGAGAGACATCTTTATGTGAATCCTGTGAAGGTAATACCTTGTAAATGTAATTTAAAGAAGTAAGATGGCTATTCCAGGTGGTGGAGGGACTGTGGGCTCTGGAGAATGTGTAGTGTCCAGAGAAATGCCTCTGTATCAAGAGAGGTATTAGCATCACTGTTGGGTTAAACTCCTTTTATCTGCTGCCTAACAGACATGGCACTAGGGAGAGAGTCAGGCAACTTCATGCCTCAGGGACAGTCATTTCATTTCTTTCTGTCTCTGATACTCTCCTCAGTGTTGCTCACATCTCATTTCGCAGGAAGTGGTTCAAGAGAAGATGTGTCATTCCAGATGTATTTGCACATGGCCTGGACCAACTGAATCTTGTGACCTTGATTGGCATCTTTAGAAATACTACTAATAAATAAGTCTATATATTTTACAAGAATGCAGTTTTTATACCTAAGCAAATATAATATTTTTGGAGAAGCACAGGCTTTTTGGTATCAACTCATTTTATTATCAACTGTCCAGCCTATTGTATGGACAGCAGCCAGAGAATGGAAAAAGATGCACTACATTCTCACCAAAGAATAAAATAACTTCCCCATGTTTTGAAGTCTTTTGTAAACTGTTATCAGCTCAAGGCGAACCACAGCAACCGTAGCGTCTGACCGACTCAAGTCTTTCCAGCGCGGCCCTTGTCTCTTTCCTCTTAACTCCTCTGAATTCATTGCAGTTTAGATTGTGTTAGCACAAACAGAAGTGCAGACAGTGAGTCAGCCTGTCCAAACGCAACTGTTTCCTCATTGCTGCTTCCAAAGAACCGGAATCCTTCTAGCGGGAGGTTTTGTTTCTGGAACAGCCTGACCCCAGTACCCAGGAACAAAGTGATCTTCACACTCATCTTCCCAGTGTGCTTAAAAAAAATTTTTGAGCATATATGTGTACACAGCACACATCCACATCCACAAATGTATTCACAGATCAGAAATTAACCTGACATTAAAGCTTAAAGTAGTAGTGGCAATGTAAGAGTGAGAGTATATAGGTTACAAGGATGGGTTCTAAACCAACCTAAATACCATAATAATCAGGACAGTGAAGTTAAGCTGTTAGCCTTTGATTTGGATGGTAGGATCCCTCACCATGAATTCACATGTTTCCATAAAAAAGTTAATTAGACTTCTGTGGGGAGGAGGAGAAATTCATTGCAATCTGAAACAAATTGAATCTGAAGTACATAAATAGAGCTATAACTTCTCTGGGGAAAATGTATTCGGCACTGAGTCGATCCACAGCTTCTTTTGGAAACTATTCCCAGCCCACATCTATACAGATGCCTTATATAAGAACATAGCTATGCCTCTGGAGAATTTCAGATAGTTGCATTTGTCATCCTTTGTTCCCAGTGGGCAGCATCATAAAACTCCTTGATGTTGCAAGTAACCATGGACATCTGGCACACACCTTCCATCCTTCCTTCCTTCCTTCCTTCCTTCCTTCCTTCCTTCCTTCCTTCCTTCCTTCCTTCCTTCCTTCCTTCCTTCCTTCCTTCCCAGAAATATTTCAGCCTGAACAGAAATAGGCCTAATGCTGAGGAAGGCTAATAGTCTGGGAAGTCCGCTCTTAAATCTGTTTCTGCTATGCTGCACAGTCCACCGTATGCATGATTAAAAGTGCTCTTTTTGGTATTATGGTGCAGTAGTTTGGGTCAATAATAAACATTTAAAAGTTCTCAAACACGTATTTTAGAGATTGCTGTAATGATCCAGATTTTTAAATAGCCCCCAAATGCTAATAGAAGTCATTCCCTTACAACCCCTTCCAAAGATGTATAATGAGAGTGTATTTGATAGATGAAAACCCTCTCCTAAGCATTTAAATAGAAATAAAAACTCTTTGTTATTTCCTTGTAGGACTGAAGGGGAAAGGACCACCAACATTTTTTGCCTTCTGGTCATCTGGAACCAGTGCAACCCTTTTTCTCTTTTTTTTCTTTTTTATTTTGGTTAAAAACTGTTGAAGTTTTAGGACCAGTTTTTGAAGACTAGTGTAACAATATCATAAAGGAAGGATAAAAATATCCAACAGATTAAAAGTAATTAAAAAAAAATTAATCCCACAAAAGCCAGGAAATTCACAGTGCAGGAGGGATAACCCTTCATAGTTATGTTCAGTGTGTTTGGAAAAATATGTTATGAATTGTTCCAGTTTCTATCAAAATTTAGGAAACATCTACTGCTAACAGCAGTTTTTTGACCAAATAATTAGGAATGTGCTGAAAGAGGCATTAAAGCTAGCTAAATAGGAATGTTTTCACAATCTGAGGTCCTAGTGAATTAACCAGGGGAGGCCACGCTTACTTAAATATCCTGTAACACAGAGGTTCAAACCATTCTGTCAACAGGTAATAGGTGCTTCAAAGTCTGAATGAAGACCTTAAAATTTCAAATCAAATTTCATTTTTAATTTTAAATGGACAGGTAATTTGATGACATGGTGACTTTAAGAGTATGATTGGAATCCCAAAGATTTAGAACAACAGAAAAAAATGATCTAATGTTTTTTTTTCATTTCTAATAGTTTAAATGTTCTTGGCACTGCTAATTGACAGGTTTTATTTTGAAAAACAGGTCAAAAATCCTATTATGTCTTGTTTTGTCTTGTCTTGTGTTTTCCACAAAATCAGTAGGGTTTGTGTTTTAAAACCTTACTTGCTGGAAAACCGTAGTGTTTTGCCTTCTGTAGTGCATTGTGGTGTAACTATCCATCCAAAAAAAAAAGAAAAAAAGAAGCTGTATTTTCCTGTTTGTTAGTGCCTATCCAAAGGCACACAGCATACGATAAACAGTAAATCTTTTTTCCCCTCTGTCCTACGTTGGAAATGATTACAAATCATTCTGCCTTTGATGAGCAGGGTAAAAGTGAATTGACACATAGCACTGGTTGGTTTCATTGCGCTGATGAAACTTGTTGCGTAACATGAACAATTCCACGCAGATTTTACAACTGGGTGTCATGAGCAAACCTATTGTTAACAGGCCCTTATTTCCCCTGACGAGCCAACACTGCTGACTTGAACCTATTGCTCGCTCCGATTAGACATGTGTGCTGAGCATCTGGTTATTCATGCACCTGTTTGCCGCATTAATCACGCAGTGAAATCGGTGTTATCCCAGTGTCATCACCTGCTGAGGAAGCAGTGTTCTGGCCTCGCCGGTATGTGGAAATGTGGATGTGGCGACTGAAAAGCTCCTCTGACCTCGCTAAGAGGGCACCTCACCAGTGCTTGTGGTGAAACTAGACGGAAGATCATGAGTGCATTTGGATTTGAGGGGCATGTTTTCACAGAAAAACCTGATGTTCTGGAAAGACTTTCTGGCACACATCTTTTTCCTTTGCAAAATGGGATGATTTTTGACACTGTTGATTCAGAGGGCTGCTTATTGTCATGCTGTGAATCCAGGTTTTATATTTCTTCCCCCAATAAGGACACATGATCTCTTTTCCTGATACCTAGTTTCTAAATGCCCGCCGTTTACCAGCACAGAAGGGAAAGGGAATGGCATCTAATTTTAATCCTGAGCATCCACTTTATATTTATATTGTAGAAAAGGATTGTGGTTTTGGCAGCTGTAAACCATTGTCACAGAAATCCACAAAACAGACTTTGATTTCTAAGGCCTTATTCTCTTTAAACTGTAGTGGTATAAACCTGGAATAAGTTCATTCAAATGGAACATTGTTGAGACAAGAGCACTGGCATCTCAGTAGAAGTTTGCTCCAGGTTAGACCCTAAAATATAGCCAGAAAAATGTTCTCATTGCCTCTTGAGCTCATTTTCTAAAGTAATCCGAAGAATTTAGAGGTAGAAGTACTATTTAATTTCATTTCTATATAGGCTGAGCAATGCTGAGAAGACCAAATGTGTTTTTAAGGTTGGATTGATTTTTTTTTCAGTTTAAAAACAGTTTAATCTATACAATTCATTCTGAGACATGTTTCTGCAGAAAAGTTTCCTTTTCTACAAAGTTTTTGTTTTCATATTCTAAATTTTAAGGAAGAGTAAGTGACTCAAAATTTCTACAAAAGCAAACCTAAAATGAATCAATTTGTTTTAGGTCAAGCAAATTATCTGGGTTGATCTGGAGTGTTTTTCTCCTTTCTTAATTGAGAAAAACAAAAACATTTTGAGACATCCTGTTGCCATGGTTATTTCTAATTCAATCAGAAGGAGAATGCTGTTCCCATTAACTTGCCAGGCTGATTCATAGAATTCAGAGAGGCATCCAGACTTTGCCGATTCTTTCTCCCAAAAACATTCAAGGCTCATCTAGATTGGGAAGAACTGCACAAAAGAAGAGAGAGGCGGTGAGAGGATCTTCAGAGGGAGAATATAACCTCCATCTTGGTAGATTTGTGATTGTTGGATGCTGTTGAAAGGGGTCACTTCGAAATAAGGCAAATGGGTTACGCAGACCTCTGTGATGGACACCACCACGGAATTGGCTTTTAGTGTTTGTAGCGATATCGTTTGTTCACTTTGGAAGGAATTTGTTTACAGGCTAGGACAGGATGGCTTTCAGCATCAGATCTGTCCTTAAAACTCAGAACAAAACAAAAACCAAGGCCTGTAAGCAAGCTGTCTCTTTATCTGGGCCTGTTTTCAACACGTACATGTAAACAGCAGTGTTCCAAGAGAATCTAATTTTGAGAGACCTGGTGCCCATGTGATGTTTCCGAGTAAAGTGGGATGCTGTGGCTTTCTCAGAAGCACTGGCAGAAGATATAATGAAAGCATTATTTGCTATTTGTGCAGAAAGATTTCCACTCTGTAGAGGAACAGTGCTGCTATTGTCCTTCTGGCAGAGGGTGCGTGCCTAAATGACAGCAGAGTGTAACCTAATCTAAGTCAACAGAAATGCCACCGTTACAGGCGTATTTGGGAACTGACACTGTAGGATGCTGCTGCAATGTAGCCAAATATACACCTGTGCCTGTTCAGCCTTTCTCTCGCTCAGGGAAGGAGTGGGAAGCAAAAAGCTTGTGTGCAAGCCGGGGAGGAACAGCCAGCTGCTGGCAGTGTCCCTCAGGAGGGCTTTTCTCTCTTGCCTGTCAGGCACGAGAGAACACAGCAACTGCCAGCCACAAGCTGCAAGCAGCCACCCAAAATGCTGCTGGCCGGGCTCTCCTGGAGGAGCCGTGTTTGTGCCTCGTTGCCATGGGACCTCTCCCCTGCAGGATCAGAGGACAGCGTGCTACTGCACATGTCCCCGTGGGCGTGCAGGCGCTTGCGACCTTCGTGCCGGTGGAAACCCACCGAAGGCACACACAGCCGGGGGCTCTCTCCACCCAAGGGACCGAGTCTGTGCTGGAAAACTCCCCACTCCCAAGTTAACCAACCAAGTTAAATTAACTTAATCGTGTTAAGTCAATTTATTATGCCAGCAAGTGAGCAGCACGCTTTGGGCTGAAGCAAGTGATGTGAAATCTCAGGGTAAGAGGAGTACATTTATGACTGGTCTTATCCCTCAGGAGCCAGTGGCTCAGAGCAGACCTGCACGTGGGTTTGGCTGCAAGATGCTCGTACGGGAGCACTGGCGTCTCCAGGTTCCCCCTCGCTTCTCCACTTGGGCAAAACCTCTGAGTCACCACTGCCTTCGTGTCTCATGAGATCACTCACCTGCACGTAAAACCTGAGTACGCTGCTGCCTTTCTTACAAACTAGGGTTTCTCATTCTTTTTATAAGTGTATGTAACGCACAGGGAGGTGATGCTAACAGCCAGGTCAAGGATATTCACTTAGTCAGACTGAAGAAGACTAAAATTATTAAAAAAACACCCCTCCATAAAAACACCAGCTAAGTATTTTTAAAACAATTTAATGAGGGCCTGCTAGCACTTCTGTGTTAATTGTGGCTGGTATATGTACAGCTTCTATCAGCTGCCTTTTACTTTGTGAACACTGAAAACATACAGGTTTCATTTTTAATTTTTACCCTGAACCTGTGATTTTCAGTGACTGTTTGAGAGAAGAAATCTTTTTTTTTTTTTTTCATTCTCACCTGTATCACCAGAGCTACTGATATTTCTTTAATGTTAACTGCAGTATAGCATATTTTCATATTTTGGAGTCCATACTGATTACAAGCTTGAGTCTGACATTTTCATGTTTTTCCTGTTAGGAAATTGGTAATGGAAAAATCAATACAAAGGGGAAAAAACCATACCCTATACAGATACACACACACTGATTTGTCCTCTGCATCTACTTAGGTACACATATAAAAGTACACTTAAGTAACTTTGGTACCAAGCTTTTATATTACTAGCTTTGAACATTATTGTCTATTTATCAAACAGGCAAAACAGACGGGACTGCAATCGATTTTAACTAGCATATGTAACTTTACCTAATATATTTTGATCTATCATATGACAGTACTGTTGCCTCAGAAAAACTGACATTTCACTGATGAATTTGTTTTTTTTAAATGGAATTAAAAACAGCAAGTGAGGAGCTGATAATCTAATTTATCAAAATCTGCTATATTTTTTATGCATAGGATTCTGTGTGGCATTTGTTACTGAGTTATCCCAGCACATAAGCACCATGATGTGGAGTGGTCATCAAAGCACTAGAGTCTGGACTTGGAAGCTAAACTGCCAAGGGATCTAATCGTCCCTCTTCCTTTGAGACAAGGTATATGGTTTTGTGCTTCTGATTCCTCTCTGGGGTGCTCAGATGAGTGGTAACAGATAAAAATGCCAAAGGTAGCATTTTTTGGTTTTAGGAGTGACCCCTGGGGGTGAATGTTATAGCAAAGTGCACTGCCTTCCAGTCTTCATAAAAATTCCCTGCCCAATGTCTATCTGCTTTGAGACTTTTGCAACTACTGACAATTACACCTTCAGTGAAAAGAACTGTTCATGAGCTTACGATTAAATCCAGTGCATTTCCCTGTCCATTTTGACATTTTGGACTACTGTCCATTTTGACATTTTGGACTACTGTCAACTTGGTAGAAGGAGCATTGTCCATTGAATTGCAATGGGTAAATGTAACCTGGTTTTTTTTTTTAATAAAACTGCGGTATATGGACAATGCTTTCCCTCAGGGGAATGTTCTCATCAGCTTGATTCATGGAAAGTTACTCATCTCCCTACCTCAAGGAAAGAATATGTATCTAATTTCTGAGAATAGACTATTACATCACATGTGAAGACATGGTTCAATGTGAGGCAAAGTTGTGAGAACTTCCAAAGGCAGCAAAGTTTGCCATGCAATCAGATGCTGTTCGGATGAATTTGCGTTGAATCTATAGGAAATACTTCACAATTAGCATATTACGAACATGCTTGTTCTGTGAGATGACCTAATACTGCTGGCCTTTTCCACTTCTGATTTTGCTTGAAGTGCAAGTTACAGTAAGTTTTCTGAGGTACAAGATACAAACTGGTGCAATTATTTTTGTGAACAAAACTCACTGTGACTTGAGCCTTTTGATGTGGCCGAATATTGTTCTCACCTGACACTGCCTGCCCTTGTCTGATCTTAAGTGTGGATCAGAGAGTCTTGCTAAAGAGTTGGCTGGAGTACCAAGGTCATTTCAACATAATATCATTTTAATATAAAGTGTGTTTTTGTTGATTTCTAAGCACCTGATTATCTTTTTGAAAAAGAAATAAGGCTTAAACTGAAATTTTCAGAAACTGTATTTTCCTCTGCTGCCTGTAACTCATGTAGATTAGGGAAACCTAACCTAGGAAAGTAAAGATAGTTGTTGTGTGATTAAGGTATTGGATTAAGACTTAGAGGTTGTTCTTAGCAATTCCTTCCATTTTGCCTTATGCCTTTCTTAGTCTGAAGAATGAGAATAAATCCCTGCTCCGCCAGCATTTGCTGTGTGGTTTCTGGGGAGTCATTTAGACATGTATCCGTGGAGGTGAAGAGGTGGATCCAAGCTAACTCAGTTTATGCTTGGAGGAGGCTGGATGTTACTTGGAAGTTAGAGAGCTGTGCTAACAGTGTGCTGGGCTTGACCTAAGAAGCCTTGTACTTACAGGCTGGGTTTATTAGCTTGAAAATAAAGTCATACCAACACAGCAATATGGCATATGTCCAATATGGCTCAGAGGAGCTTGGGTCTGTCCACACACGTCCATGTTAGCAAGACCTTGCTTTTTCTGGACTAGGTGCTCATGGCGAACATCTATGTTTCAGGTCTATAATTGACCCATTTAGTGCCACAAATCCAAATCTGAGTCTCTTAAAGCCCTTGTTCAACTGTGGTCTCATCCTGGAGTTGATTAATATCCACAAATGTTCTTCTGGCTCCTAAAGGTCTGCTTGGTGTGCCCAGGACTGCCTCAGACTTGAAAACACTGAGGTAGGAATTTCCCTTTCCATCTAGCCTGTAGAGCTGGACCAATGGGTGTGTTCAGCAGATTCCTACCCAAACAGCCTCTGGTCAAGGCATTGTCTGGAGCAGAGGAAGATGGTCCTTTTCATCCAGAAGCTCACTGGTTCATGTACTGGTTAAACTTATAGACTGTCTCTGTACGCCAGTCTATACTGATGATTAAAGACGCAGCATTCATCTGTAAATCAGGTTTCCCATCCCTGTTTTATCTCATGGCTTGTCTTTTTCAGCATTTATTGCAATGAGGATATGGGAAGTGGAGGTGTCTAGAGTGTCTTGTGGCTGCAGTGATGATGGTTGGCCAGTCAATTGGGAGGTGGAAGCATTGGGATCCAGTACCACCATGAACAGGATGGCATTGAACCCGAGTCTTTCTTATCATAGCTAAAAGTCACTAACAAGTCACAATATGTTAAAAAAAAAAAAAAAAATTAAGAAGAAGAAGAAGAAGGAAAAGGAGACTGACCTCTTGACCTGAAGGGAAAAAAAAATGTGCTTAGCTCAAAAAAATCTTTAGATTCTCCACAGAAGGGAAGAGCTTCCTCTGTAAATCTAGAGTAATGAGGATGTAAGGGTGGCTGATAAAGATTCAGGAAGCATCCTTGTCTTCACTGTTTCCTCTCAGCCACCTTAAGAAATTTCCGACGCAGATGATCACATTCTAAGGGTCCACACTGCAGAGGGATCCTGGCCTTTATCCTGGAAGGTAAGACACTAGATGGAGAAATATGTTCTGCACTAATATGTCAAAATTACCTCTGGGGTTTCTGCTTTCCTGTCAAATGGTAATGATAGCAGCACCTTATCACATAAGGATATGGTAAGAAAAGATGCTTGTTCCATTATCTCCATTATTGCTGAATTCCTGAATGTAAGGAAGGAAAGGAAACATACACTACAGGAAAGGCCATTTTGGTTGCAGATTCTTCTGACAGTTGGAGATTTCCTCAGGAAGAACCTATCAGGTAAGGCGACCTCATGTGGACCGTAGCCTGAATAAGGAACGGCTTTTTGGGGTTTTTTTTCTTCCCTCTGCTGGACACTTAAACATTTGATAGTTTAATATGGTAATAGAATCTGGAAAATATATGGAAGCTGTTCAAAGAATATATGCTTGTTATGTCTCTTGTTGTATCAGTATTCTGTACATCACTATGGTTACTGCAATAAAAAGGTAGAATTTTTTTTTCCCTTTTGTAACTCAGCAGAATAGTAGAAAAATATTTACTACATAACATAGAAACTAAACCTCCGAAGTTCTTTAAAAGAAGTCTCTAATGATGGAGTATACTCTGCTCTACTAATTTACATGTCCAAACAAACATTCATTTCATGTATTTTGGTCATTTTGATGTTAATTTTGTGCTAGAGCTAAAAGGCAAAATTCTGTTCACAGAGCTTGTAGATTTATTTATCTTCTTTTCCTTTGATCACACCTAGGGTCTTTCTGCATACTACATTGTAAATCTAAGCACAAACACCCCTGGGACAGTCAGATGCATGCAAGGTGATTCAATTTTTGGTGACACGAAGAGAAAACCCAAGCTGAAATGTATTCACTAATCTAAAATTAAACAAATAATACCTCAACATGGCAAAACAAAAATTCTTTCTGTGCCTTTCTTGCCAAGATTCCACTGGTCTCCTGTTGTCCAGCTAATATTAATGTAATAATATAAATTTCAATGACAGCGGCTTGGTCAAAATCTCAAATTTGTTTGGGCATTAGTTCCACATATATTTTTGTTACTTATGATTATTATTTAAAGTAATTCCTGTGGGCAGACCTTAGCACACTCCGCACCCATCCGGTTCTTTAGCAAGCTCAGGTGTGACTTAAGCTTCTAGAAAGGGGCACTGGTTTCTCTTTTCTTTTTCTGCCCCGTGTTCCGCCCCTAGCTTTGTAACACATTTTTGGCCAGATTTCTGAAACAGCTTATCCTCTAAGCTCTGTTGAAAAGTCTGGCCATACAGCTCTGGGGCCCAAACGGGACCACAGCCCACTGCAGAATCCAGTCTGAAAAACTGTGGTCTGGTTGTGCAATAAAACACAGCTGCTTAGGTAGTGGGAAGTTGCCTCCTTTGGAATTGTCCACAGCGCACTGCTCCCGATAGTGGCAGCGTTAAGATCAGCGCCCTGCCGTATGTTCCTTTCCGACCAGCAAATTTGAGGGTTGGCCATTTGGTTCTCTTAGCCAGCAGAAACACCAAGTATGAGCTACCATTAAGAGATACTTTTTAGTCTGCGAGTGCTTTCTCATGATAAGAGAGTAGCAAACAAAATACCACTTCTGGCAAACCTCCCCTCTTTCACTATCCTTCCTCAGATTCATGTTTGTTCTGACAGTCATCTTCTGGCTCACGGAAGCATATACATAACGATCCTCTGCTCGGAATACTAGGGTCAAACTGCTGCTCCTCTTGATTTCAGTAGAAGTTTCACTAAGACTGAAAGTCAACTGGACTAAATCGTATCCTGTTTCAGTAAATGCACCTGCGGGTGACTGGATCTCTTTCCAAATAATCATCTAAACAAAACTGGGTTTGGCTTTGGTAGGTGCATCCTCTGAAGCACCTGCTGGGCTGCAAAGATTTCTGAAAGAAGCTGTGGGAATGAAACAAAGCCTACTACAAGGGAGGAGCATGTAAAACTTGCAGAAATCTTCATATGTTGTCATTTAGTATTGTCATAGCTATTACAGGATACTGTTTGCAGTTTTCCATCTCATTCCTAAAACTACTAATAAATCATTTAAAGTATATAAACTCGTCAGTAAACTGTACTCAGCAATACTGTAGGAAAGGGCTTGTGACTTTACTGGCTTAAAAACTACAAACAGCTTGCAAAACAATTCACTGACTGAATACGGGGGAAGCCCTACCCGAAAAAAACAATATAATTAGACATTTTTTATTACACTGTGCTTGCGTAATTCCTCTCCTTGAGTAAGGTTTTGAACAGGAAGGAAGATGGCCTTTGGCTGCAGAAGTGCAGGTAATAGTATTGACAGCCACTAGATTTGAATATTTTATGTTTGCTCACAAACAAAATAGTAATGACTAAGATGCAATAAATGAGAACGGCTGGAGAGCACCCCACAAACTGTTCCCTCCATTTGTGAAATGTTACTGGAATTCAGTTCCTTTTACGTTTTTACAAAACTTTAAATTAAGGAGTGTCTTCAGTGTAATCTTCTTAGAGATTTTCTCTTCTACAAGACTACTTTTTCTGCACACCCAATTTTTTTTTTTTTTTTTTTTTTAATGCAACAAAGTACCATAACCCTCACTTAGCTGGGGGGGATTACTGCCCTTACTCCAGAAAAGGGCAATCTTATGCCAATGTGTTTTCCAGGTGGGGCAACTGCAAATACTCAAAAGCTGTCTCTATGCAAAATAGAAGAATAATGACATAATTCTTGAGCTAATTTTCTTAAATGGCTGTCTATTTCCTTGGCTAGTTTGAATTATTATTGTTGGGTTAGGACTTTAAGCTGAGTCTTTCCATGTCCAACAAGAGAGCTTCACCTCCTAGAGTCTGTGACCCAATTTTAAACCTCTACGTCCATTACTTTTCAGAAACATTATTTTTCAGAAACCACTAGCTCTCACATGTCTGAAGGAATCTGAAACAAAAAAAGTGCGAAATCAAGGCATTCTCCCTTTTAAAAGTATTCTTTAGCCACGCTGGGGCATGACTCTGGACTTTTGGTCAGCTGGGATGGTAATGCTAAATTAACAAGCTTTTGCACTGGAAATATTCTGTAAAATGGTAGGTGGAAAAGCTTAGTTTCTTTGTATCAGAGTGCTCATGCACATTCTCTAGGGACCACCTCTAGAGCAGAGGATGGCCTCATGGGCCTGATGTACAACCTTTTTGTCCACAGGGACTTTTTATAGCTGCAGTTAACCAGTGTTATCTCTCGGCCATACACACAAGCTCTGTCATGAAAGGAGTCACCCATCAAAACTTGGCTGGACGTTATTCATAAGCTGCTAACATGATGGTTTTTGTCATGGGCCAAGTGATCATTTTAATGGTGCTTTTCCACAAATGCCTTTGTGCCATATCTATGGATATTCTGGAAGGACCAAGTCCTCCCACAACTTCTTCAGAAAGCCCTGACAAAGCAGTACAAGTAATGGCAGTGCTGAGGTGCACTCCTGGAAGTCATGCAAGCACATACTGGGTGCCAGTATCAGAGTGAATATATGAACTCACACATTATCGCTTAGCATGGCTACTGTTTTTACAAGTGGGCTAAAACAGGAACGTGGACAGCTTGAGCTTGCAAGGTAGGGAATCTACACTGTATGTGTATTCTAGTGCTGAGGGTCTTTAGTGCCTTTGGCATTAGTCAGTTATGCCAGCTGTTTGTCCGGATGAATGCAGTTATTAAATCCCAACAGAGATAAAACTAGCCATCTGCTGCAAATCCTTGATTTTCCTTGTATTTTCACCGTGTGTGACAATTTCCATGTTATTCTAGAAACACAGATTTCGAGGTACGTGTCCATTATTCTCTCCTGTGATAAGACTGCAGGTAAATGATATATAAAAAACATCAAGGAAATATAATGATTTAGTGTTTTTTCATGCAGTAATTTTAATCCTCAAATAATTAAATGTTCCTTGAAGTTGGAAGCTTAGTAAGAACATTGCTATGATCCAGATGTAATTTCCATTACCTCTTTGTCTTCCTAGTCCTCTTAATATGTCTTCTAGGCTGTAGTTTATTATGGTGTGCGATTTTTTTTCATAGCTAGATACAGCTTCATGTGCTGTAATTAGAGTGTTAGCCATTTAAGGGCTGGAAGGAATGTCCTATTAGGAGTGGCTGAGGACCCTGGGTTTGTCTAGTTTGGAGAAAAGGAGGCTGAGGGGCGACCTCGTTGCTCTCTACAGCTTCCTGAGGAGGGGAAGGGGAGAGGGAGCTGCTGATCTCTTCTCCCTGGGATCCAGCAACAGGACGCGTGGGAATGGTTCAAAGCTGCATCAGGGGAGGTTCAGATGAGATATTGGGAAGCATTTCTTTACCAAGAGGGTGGTCGAACACTGGAACAGGCTTCCTAGAGAGGTGGTCGATGCCCCACGCCTGTCAGTGTTTGAGGCATTTGGACAATGCCGTTAATAACACGCTTTACCTTGGTCAGCCCTGAAGTGGTCAGGCAGTTGGCTATTCTATTCTATTCTATTTAGTCTAGTCCTAGTCTAGTCTAGTCTAGTCTAGTCTACTCTATTCTATTCTACTCCATTCTATTCTATTCTATTCTATTTATTTCTTGAGTTGTAGCAGTAACCCATGAGAGAATGTCATTGGTCGGGATGATGCTGAATCAGCCATGCTTTCACATATTTAACCACACACTTGTCTGTCTAGGCCTGTGAAAGGAAAGTCCAAGGTTAAATACATCATAGAACAGGGCCAGCAAGCCTCTTCAGCAGTGTCTTTCAAAAGTAATGCCTATTAAGTGCATGGAGCTGAGTTTTACTGCTAATTGACCTGACATAAATGGGCTCAAAGATACTCTGGTTAACTTTGCCCATAGTCACCCTGGAATCAAAGGTCCTGGAGACGACAGCACAGAAATATCTGTGTGGGTTGCATATGATCCAGTTCGGGTCAAGAAGCAGTATTGCTGGTTTAACCCCAACTAATAAGCCCTTACAAAGTATCTGTACCATTGCGCTCTACTGTGTGATGGCAAGCATGGCTAAAATCACTTCACTCGTACAACCATGAGCACTAGTGAAAGACCTTCAGATAATTCAGGTAAATAAGTAGTGCCAGTTCCTCAGAGGGCATAAACAATTTCCTTGTGTGTCAGAATTGACATAATAGTTTGACCATTCAGAAAATAAACGTTTTTTTTCTCCTGTGTCAATCACAGAAACACCACAGGAAGATGTGAAGAAACCCATGAACTAAATGCCCCAATTAAAAATACACAAAGCATAGATGATCTGAACATTTGCACCTTGAGCATAGCTCATGCTGATTCTATTATTTTTAAATCAGAAATTTAACGTATAAAGTTTTGTTGTGGTATCTGCATGTAGAGCAGTGGCTTCCAAATTTTCTCTTTCATGGAGTGCTGATAGTTAAATGAGGAGGTTTCTGTTTTGCTCTTTTTCATTTTTACATCCAAAATAAATATATTTTAAAGTGACATGAATAATCTGGCAGGTGTTGAAGACAATCATATTACTCCTTTCTCTAGGATTAACTTCAGGTTTTAAAGCAGTAGATTAGACTGAAGGTCTAAAGCATGTTTTCTTCAAAAAGACTTATCATTTCTTACTGTCAGTATGAAAACCAGTGGGAACTGCTCGATGTTTATCATACCACCTAAGAGACTGAATTATCTGTATTTGATCTGTGCAGGAAACTGGAGTATATGGTGCCTCTGACTTTAAATATTAAGAGTTACATTGCCTAAGCTTAGATCTCCAGCTTAAAATAACAAAGTAATGGAAACAATATGAGGTTCAAAATGGGAACAAATACTGTCAAAGCAAATTTTGAGGGGACGTAGGTTCACTGGCAAGTGGGAATGACATTCGTATTGAAGACATGTTGAGAAGTGCAGACCGTTTCTCAGGAAATACATTATCCCCTATCCACTTCTGCCCCAAGCTGAAAAACTTCAGCAGCTTTGGAGTTTATCTACCATTCCCAGAATCCAGGGTGGTCATTTACTCCATGGAAGAGTGGGAGAAAGGATCTGCTTTTCCCTTTTGAAAGTTATCTCTTGAGTGCAATGCTAGGAAGCCTTGTGACTCTTGGGTAATATCACAGAGCCTGCTTATCTTGGAGCTTGTTTGATCTCAATTTCTGCCAAACTCCTCCTTTTATTTGCTCTCCAGTGACAGCTGTGAGCACAGGTTCTTCTGGGTCATTCTCTCAGCCATGTTATGGAGCCAAATGTGCTCATTTCTCAGTGCTGTCTGTGCAGGGTTGCCGTGATGAGTCATGAAACAAAAACTTGACAAACTGAAGTCCCAACAGTTATGTTTTCCAGGCTTGAAAGAAAAACACTTAAATTCTGATGCTTTCCATCTGGAAGACCAAAAGCAAAGACAGGAAAGTGAAGACCACCTCAAACTCAGCAACAAGAGGAGGATTTAGTGCTTTGTTCCCATTTGATTGGAATAATGAGCTCTGGGCCCAAGTCACCTGTTCTAGGACACGGTGTACCTTTTGTTTGGGAATAGCTGGCTTCACAGGAACTGCCTTATGAGAAGTGTTCAGGATCCATCCTGCTCTGTCAAAAACATAGCTACAGGTCCTCTAAGCCCCATTTTGATTTCCTTCCATTATTGTCAGGAACTCATGAGTGGCTGCAGCAGCTCTTTGGTGTTCAGAAGGCCCTTAAGGACAGCATTTCATTTCATTAGAAGATTAAAAGGCAGCAAGGCAAAGAAGCTTTACACTTGTATGCAAAATGTTTAAAAAAAAAAGAAAAAAAAAAGACAGTCACCACTTTGTTTTATAGATGCATGCACTGCAATAAAGGCTCTTTTAGCCATAGTTTGCTAGTAATCTTCGTATAGGCTGTTTGGCCCTATTAATAATTGCTATGAATGATCACTCTCCCCATTTTAACCATGTGTTCATGAGAAGGCCATTTTCTGCCAACATCATGAAAAGTCTATTATTTCCTGCAAGAAAGGCAAAGATCAACATAATACAACAGAATGACTGCCCCTTATTCTTTATTGTTCTGAGATCTAAGCCAACATATTTCCTTTTTTTTACAGAATATTTTAAAGGACAGATGTTGGGTTTTGGTGGTTTTTTTGAATACTGATCTTAACATGCATTAGGGGTTCCAAGTTCAGGTGTAAGGAAGTACATTATAACATAGCAAACCTGACAACTTGTTTTTATTGCCTTTAGAAAGAGGGTCTTCAAGTTAAAAAAAAAAAAATGGAATTTTTCTTAGTGGCTGTGGAACAGTTAGAAAAAAAAGACAAAAAGACAAAGCCCAACATTGTTAGCATCAGTGAATTGTGGGGAAAGTGTGTGCAAGTGCACTACATAGGTATAATATGAAGTGTAGCTAGCTTAAGGCTAGATCTGCACCCCACAGGCATCAACAACAGCAACACCATAAAATCTTCCCTGCACTTCAGTTGCTTTTGGATCACGTTATGTGTGGTGTGGCCTTGGTTCAAAATAGTAGCAATAATGTCCATAATTAATATTTAGCCCTGGAGGGGAAGTAAAAAAGCTGTCCTCCATTACCAAAATTGAAAGAATCATAGTCACAATTGTGATTATATTAAAGCATTTGTGGCAGGAAATCTACATTTTTAGTGAGTTTTTCTAGAGCAAAAGATGAGTTAATGGGGTAAAATGTCAAGTTATACATTAAAAATAAACACCTGGCAAAGCACTGCCACATCTGGAGCACACCACAGTATTTAAATTACATTTGGCTTGTCACTCTGTGTTTCGCAGCTGTTACGGCACAGAGAAGGATAATTAAAAGCAGCAGGTTACCATGGTATTTAATTGAGTGCTGCTGAACAATTTGTGTGTTTGTGATGTGAGTGAAAACCGTCGGGCAAGTTGTGGCTTTGGAGGAGGAAGATGATGTTTATGAGTGACAATGAGTTTATTGAAGCCATTTACCTTATGCTCTGCAGCAAGAAGCAAAGATTTCAGAATACTGAAAAGCTATAGGAATCATAATGTAGTTACATTAGGAAGGTGCTTAAAGCAGAATAAACTCTATCTTGCTTAAAGAGAAATCCAGAATACATACATTAACGTGCCACAATATCAGCTATATCAGCTAAGGCTCTGAATCTCCAAATAAAGAAGGGGTCACATGGAAAAGAAAGTTGGATACCAACAACAAAAAAAAAAAATTAAGAATGAAGGAAATTGGTTGTGGTAGTTTGACTGCTTTTCTGGTTCTCTGAGCTCAGGCCTCAACTCAGGTACAAATGGGTTCATTTCAGGATCACAGATGACAGATAGCAGAGATTCCCCTTCAGTTCCCAGCTCAGGGGGAGCTCAGCAGGCTCCTGTCATGTGCTTGTAACTTTGGATTTGAACACACAAAAACTCAAAGAGGCATGACAGCTGAATCTCTCCCTCTTCCCTGGCAACTGTTTATAACCACATTCCTGGAGAGAAAAGCAACCTTTTCAACTTTGATGAAGACCTGTTGTGAGCTTGTGGCAATCTTCATGTGAATGCCAGGAGCTACATGGAAATTTGAAGACTTTCACCACTGCCTAGTATGGTCCAAACAGATAATGGTAAGCTGTGTTTGGGCAATGTCCATAAATTCCAGATGAGCATTCTTCTGGGTTTACCAAGGTTTCATTCAACGTTTCATTATTTCGCATCTTCATCTAAAAAAAAATTTTGTCTCAAGCTAATAAACACCTCACCTTTCTTCTGTCCTGAAATCTTTCTGATGTAAAGTGGCCTGGGGTAATTGGAAATGGCGGTATGCCACCTCCGTTATAACCCACCAAATGTTCAGGTATTATGTGTCAGGCTGGCTGTTTCCTGAGATGCCTAGAAACAAGCATGGTTTTGAAGTGTGGCTTGAATTCTTTGTGTTTGCCTTGATTTCTGAAGCCACAAGATGGAGTCCTGTTATGTGTTCTTGCTTTTCTACATAATCTGGCAAGTAAGAAACTTCTTTTTTTACTTAAAATAAAAACCATGACTCTCACATATTCACCTGTCTCCAGAGGCTGAAGTTTAAAGAGTGAAAACTAGTGGGTAAGAAGGGACTTTGAGTTTCAACCCTGTGATCTGAAAGATGCAGAGCAGTAGAAAACCATGACAATATAAGTGTCTTTATTTAACTGAAACACTCAGGTAATAATAGCTACTGAAGTCATTTTATTGGAGTTAATTAGCAGGCACTACATAAAGTATGAGCGCTTTGCATTGTGAGTGGTAGACATTTCTTCCTCTCCGTGGGTAACATGGCTTCCCCTGAGAGCGGAGCAAACTAGACAGAGGAGACAGGGAGCTTTAGCCCTCACCCTTCCCATCCCTGCCTGCTGGCAAAACTCAGCTGAGCAGCTGCAGAGAAGGAAATGGCCACAGAGATAATTCCTCTTTGCAGAGCCGTGCAATTACGTGGTGCTCCTCACTCCAGGTCATGTCGGAGCCAACAATGATCTGCCTGTGCATTTTCTTCTGTATCCTTCTTTTAAGGTGCTCCAGCCTCCTTATGATATAATCTAAGCTTCACAGTTGATGCTGACAGAAAAAGTAAGAAGTCAGGGATACATGATAATATTTTTCTTTTACTTCACACGTTCTCGCATTGCATATGCTTGGTTTTAGTGGGGGGAGAGACAGAGTGGGTGTATCAGGAGTTGGTAATCAGTTGGCTTATTTTCAAAATAATCATAAATAATTTTTGGCTGAGATTACACCAGACTGGTTTTGTGTTTCCTCTCTACACAATTCTCTTTTTTAGAGGCTAATTGTAGAGTAGCAGCACAAAGCAATTATAAAAGTGCTAAGCTTTAACTTAATGTGACCCTTAAACATATGTTTATCTATGAACTTTCTCCTGAAGAAATTTTATGGGTTGTTTGGTATAAAGATTCCTTCAGGAACGGGTATCTGCCTGAATATAAGCCACAGCAATACCAGAAATCTATATCACACAAAATATCAGTTCTCTTCACTTACAGTGTATTCCAACCAAATTCACTCAAAGTGTGAGAAAACATGGGCTAAGCCTCAAGATCCCACATTTAGAACCTCAGTATTGCAAACCATTGCTCATATGAAAAGTCCTTAGCCATATGAATACATTCTTTTGTCAACAGGCTTATTTTCACACACATTTATTAGATGTTACTCAAGGGAACTTCTAATGTCAGGAATAAATATTGAGCAAAAAAGTACATTTGGCTCTGTAGAAATTAATAAATATGGGACAATCTAAAACAACAGAGCTTGATTTTAGCACCTCTAAATTTCACAACTCTAATCTTTATTTTATGATAGTTTCTTAATGCTAAGTAAGCCATAACATAAAGAACTTTAAAACTCAAATCATGTCAAACAGACCAGGCAGTATATTAACCCAGCAAAACAATTTGCTGTTATGTAAGGCTCCGTGCTTGAATAAAGGGAAGTATGCAAAATCACCAATTCACAGCTGTGGAAACAAAGGCAAAAGGAGAGGTTGTGGATAGCAGATAACTGTTTAAATGGAAAGCTATTTCTCTTTCATATAAAAGAGGCAATCTAACGTTTCTTTTTCATAGTGATAGATCTTTTGCAATTAAATTTACCATTAAGTTTACATGGGGAAGAATCCCTAATTATATCACAATAAGGCATCACAATGCCTTATTTGGTGTAATTTATTTGCTGGTGCTCATTGACTGATCATTATGTTTCAAGGTTGTGTATTTATTTGCCAGTCAGGCTTTGGGGGAGCAATATTTCCTCACATCAGATTGTAACCAAATGCTCAAAAGTTGTGATCCCGCATGTCTTCATCTTGAGACCAGATCCTAGCAGCCAAGAAAAAGATTAATAACTGAGGTGGCACATAGGACGGGTGATCAGTGATCTGAATACGGGTGCTTTGGCTTCTAATTTTATTCCTGCCACAGACATATCTTATGACATAGACCTACCTCTTACCCTCTGAATTTCTACTTGATTTTCCCTTGGTCACCTTTGCGTAGCGTGTTCAGGCTGTGTTCAGGCTTTGAAGTGAAACACTGAAGCATGTGTGTATTTATTGCCAGAGCAGGCCAAAGGACTTGGCACCTAGCAGAATTTAGACTATTTAAGATTTATGCTTTTAAAATCCATGTATGCAATTAATTAACAGGCACGCTATATAGTAGTCTGCAATGGAAGTTTGTTTCTAGGAATCAGGGCATGATATTAAGGAAGTACAAATTCAGGCAGAGTGGTGGGCTTCCCTTAGGGGCTTTTTGTTTCAGTTTTGAGGGTATTTTTATTTGATTTTAATAGATGTCTTTCACCAGATGCCTATATTAGGGAAGGAGGTGCAGGGTAAGAAGCAGTATGAATATCTGTTATACAGCTGAAATTGAAAAGCATTAAAACATTTACTCTAAACTGGTTAGCACCCAATTCTGTTGTTCTACAGAGCCAAGACTGGACACAAAAATGCCAAGCTGTTCTGTAAGCACAGCATAAAAATCTGGGAAATGACAACCAGGAAAAGATTGGAACGCTGTCCTAGTTAGTGCCTAGAAAATCCTTAGTATGCAGCAAATATACCTAGATAAGTACTTTGGTACAAGCAAATCTAAACTCTCCACTGACTGTGATTAACAAAAGCTGGAGGAGTTTCTTCACAAAAAGTCCTCAATACTAATATTTCCAAAACCAATGATGTTTTCTCTGCTTAGAGCTTTCCCCCTTTTACACAGATTCCTGTTATCAAATACATACATTCTGCTTGGGAAAGAACAGAAATGCAATGCCATTTAGTACTTTATGCCTGCTGGGAATAAACCATAATCTGATTTAGAAGAGGGTTCTGGAAGAAGCTAAAATTTTGTTTGTTTGCCAAGTTGCAAAGGGTGATATTTGAGATACTTAAAACCAATCCTTCATCACAATGCTGAACACTACTCTGCTGCCTGACATTCTGAATGAAAAAAAAATGTTATATGAAAAGAGTTTGATATATTTTACAGTGATAAACCTTTCTTTGCAAATCTTCCAGTGCTGGTAAGGGATTCGGTAGCATTATTCCCTCATTACTGATCAGAGAAACTAAGGCACAAATGACTTTTCAGAGGTCACCCGGCAGGAGTATTTCTACTTAGTTCTTTGCACAGCTTTTATTTAAGAAGCAGTGATATTTTCACTTGTATTTTTCAAATTTGAATTCAATCTCTAAATTCCCTTTGAAGTCAATAGGCTGAGTTACCAATTAAAATTAATTGTTCTACCTTGGCCTGCATTATTTTATGGGGATTATGGCAAAGCAGGCCATTGAAATGCTTTGAAAGTAGAGGCCAAATCAAGACAAATTCTACTGCTCATTCATGAGAACCCAGTGTGTTCTGCAGTGAAAAGTATTCCCATGGCCTGCATGAATTGCATGCAGCTTCCCCTCTGCAGATGTGCAGAGTTAATAGCTCTTTGGAGTAAACTGGCCTGTGACAAGCAGGGAAGGGAATCTGGGGCTCTTGCGGGAAGCAAAGACATCACCTGTGAAATCATTGAAAACTAGACTGAACACTGCACAGCATCAGCATGAACCAGTGGCTGAGTTAATCTCTGCCAGCTCTTTATTTGCCTCAGTGCTGTTGGTTTTGCCAGCTTTCATTCCATTGCTTTTGCTTGGCTTTACCTTCAGAGATGGCTATTTTGATCAAATAGCTTTTCTTTCGTCCATACTGTGCTCTTAAATCTATGCCTCCAGCTCCTGACAGTTTTTTCTTTCCATTTTCATGTATTGTGAAGCAGTACATAGAGTCAGGGGAATAAAAGTGAAACTTACATATGTTATCTCCATTGCGTATTTGTAGAACAGGTATTCTACCTTTTTTCTTAGTAATACAAACTAGCATTCACATTTAGCAGTTTGCAATGTCCATATTCAGAAAAAAATGGTGATTTATTGGCTGTATTTTGAATACAGTGGAATTACACAGACCATCACAGGAAGATTTTAAATTCTTTGGATCTGACTGTTCATAAAATAAGAATTCTGCAAATTGACTTTAGAAAAATAATTGCTAGTAATATAAGGGCTTGTGCAATCATGTAAGGATTTCAAGGAGTATGCAAAGAGACCAAAAGCTGTATCTGAGCTTTATGCTGGATGGTAAATTTGTGATGATTTTAAGATCACAATCTCGTAAGGTTGCATATGTCATTGCACATTTTCTGAGTGCCTCACCACACTTCCTTCTGAGCATTCCTTCACAAAGGGCTAAAAGAGAAAGGGGAAGACTTATGATCTTCCCCAGCTTCATGAGATCTGTGAAGATGGCCCCTCTTCTCACACAGAGCGTGGCCACTGTAAGAGCTTCAGTGCAGTCTGCTGTTCACCCCACATCCTGGAGGTTGACCTTGCATTTAATTTCCACTTAAGTCCAGGCATGTTAAAAGATAGATATGCACCCAAGAACTTCCTCCTCAAGCCAGGCTGTGGTGAAAATTAGAGATGTTCCCCTCTTTGGCTCTGATACACATGCTTCCTAATGTTTACTGGAAGTTTACAGCCATTATGATTTATGCGATTATGTGAAAATAACTTATCATGTGAGGTCAGCTGCTGTCGGAAGTGCCTCTTGAAAAACATTATGACAGTTGCATTGTGCTCAAGACTGAAAGAGAAGAGGCTGGGCTAGCTTTGCACCACTGAAGGGAGTCATCTGGACTGACCAGTGTGAGAAAACTTGCACTTACCAGAGTTGCTTCATTCTGAATAGAGAAAATTGGTTCCATTTAACTAAGGCTTCCATGATTCATATTAAGCAAAACAAAGTAAATATTACCAGTCATAAAACCTGGTTTTATTATTCTCCAAACCCACAGCACATATCACCTCCATAAAGCGAGAGACTCAAGCAACTCATTTTTATTCCTGTAAGTAGAAAGAGCACAGGTAAGTTCTCCCCACCACCTGGCTGACCTACTTCGGAAATGTCTGCCACACACCAGGAGAAGAGAGTTTCCCAAGCACTTAGTGGTAGGAGTTCTGAGAGAAACGAGTTTCTTAAGACATTGGGATCATAGGTCTGTTGACCAATAGAGTACATCTGATAGCTGCTTTTCAAAACTTCCTCCTGTGGTAATGCCCATGACATTCATTCTGATCCTGCTGCAGCGCTGTTGGAAAGCTCTGCGGTACAATCCATGGCCAGAACATTAAAACAGACGTTGTTTTATGTGTCAGGGCAGATAGCCTTATCTCTGTACAAGGCTGCCTAAGATAAACCGAGGCAGGTGAAGGATACAGACATCTTCACTCTTTAGTGATTAAAAAAATCTTTTTCCTCTAAGAAACAGAGGAGATTCTCAGTAATCTTCTTTTCTTACCAAGGATATGCACTCTCTCTCCTTCTGTATGCAACCCCTTTTCTAGGCCTTAATCAGGAACCATAAGAGCTCAGTTCAAATTTAAAGGGGGTCACACAGAAAGTGAGTGCCTTGAGCATGCACTTTCCCTTTCTTGGGAAAGACTGAACTAACGTTTCAGATGTTCAGGAAGGCAATTTTCTCCACTTGCGGGGGGCGGGGGGGGGGGGGAGGAAACAGCTTTAAACACTGTCCTTGCTTTAGATGGAAATGGAGAAGGAGAAAACAGGGAAATGACATATGTTTCCTCCAACAGAAGGTACAGCATTTTATGTCTCCACAGAACCTCATTAATTCACACCAAACTGTGAAATGGGTTTGTAATTTTTAACACATTTCATAGTTTAGTGCTCCTTAGATAACTGTAATATGAATGTCAGTATTTAGGAATATGTGTTTATAAAAGCAATATTCTTTCTATGGGAATGAGATATTAGGTCCTATGTGTTAGTGCAAATTAACGAGGTTCTACTGTATACTGCATGTAAATAACAAAAAGGGGCCGGGGGGGGGGGGGGGGGGGGGGGGGAAGAGAAATTATTAAAATATTGTTAAAATATTTTCTTAAAGGGAAAGTAAGCCCAACAAGAAGTTGGAGTAATGTCTGGTATTTAATGGCTGAAACACCAGTAGCTATTTTACAGTCTTCTTCTCTTTTTTTTCCTGAGGAGATACCTGCAAGGCCAGATAGATTTTTCTTCCCTCCTGGAGTAGGACTTAATTGCAAGTGGAGATAATCAAGCTCTGGGGTAATGTCAGCAGTCCTGCAGGGCAACAAAGCCCAGATCAAAGCAATGCTGCTCAGGTGGTGTAAGCCATGTCCCCAGATTAATTCTTCTCTTCAGTTGCTTTGCTACCTAGTACAGCTTTCCCAGGGCTTGGTGTTATGTCGGGTCCCCACTCAGATCACATGTAATATTTAGGAATATATAGCCTTTTTAGACATGTGGATCATTCTAAAGCAGACTTCTATTTCTTAGTCCACAGGTAACTCTGAATTTTAAAACAGTCTTTTCCTTCCACTAATAGGAGACCTGTAAGCAAACACTTTCTCCCTCTTGGCTGTACCTTTTTCAGCACAGGGCTGGAAGCTGTTCCCTGAGATACCATGGGAACAGGCTCACTTAAGCCTGGTTATGAGAGCCAAACTTTTGTGTTCCATTACTGCTGCAAACCATTACCATTTTTCCACTTTGTAAAATGCCTCTTCCTTTTATTTTTAACAGAAATGCCTCCCAAACACAATAAAACAACATATGTAAAAGGTTCAGGCCTGACTGTTAGCCTTTTCTACTTATTTCCTCTTCTTTCCACTGGATAGCTACAGGGTGCTTTGCTTCTGTCTGTAAACTTCTGCGAATTTGTTTTCTGTGTTTGCTTTTTCTTTTGAGGAGATGCTTTCTCTTTTGGATGGTGGGCACCAGATTTTTATGTGAAAAGACGCTATTTTTTATGCAGTATATAAAACTGATGAGGCCTTAAAAAGAAGTTGTTCCCCATCCTCCTTCATCCCCTTCTGCCCTTGAAATCCAGATCTTGAGAAGGCCAGAAAAACAGTCTGGTGAAGAGGAAGGGAGCAAAGGAAGCACAAGTGGACATGTCTGAATGTAATCTGGTTGTATACCCACTTTAAAGAGCGGTCAAGTTGTTAAAGAGCAAAAATAATGCAGAGTAACATTTGTAAGTCTGAGCAAGGATACTTCTGACTAATTGTGCTAGGGTGGGCTGTCACCCTTATCTAATGCAGAACCATGTGTCTTTGGAATGAAAAATATATTGTAAAATACATTTGGTAAAGGTAAACAAGCTGGAGGAGCTACAGCAATTTATTAGAAGTTGGTAGTAATTGATGACCCATAGTTTAAGTGAGGCTTTACTATCCAGTAGAGTTATGATAGTGCCTCAGGATTTGATATGAGGAAGCCATGAGGAAGTGTTAAAAGAGGCACTGGGAAGCTCCAGATTTTCCACAGCAAGAACTCAGGACTTCAAATAATTAATATTCCACTTTGACAAAGGAGTAACTTCTCTAGATGCATTACACTGGCTCTTTTCCCTTTCTCCTCTCGGAAAAGCACCGTTTTGTTTGCTATTTGGTTCATAATTGCAAGGGTTTCTCAGATTTCTGTTGGTGGCCTACCTAGCTTCTGTTAGTGAGGAGGTTGCTGAATCTGGACCTTACTGCTGGCAATTGACTACAAGTAGTCAAGTAAGAGTGGGTGGACTACAAATAAGGGTGGCTGACAAGGTGAACAGTAAGAAGGTGGAGACTTGTGCTTCCAAATCCTCCAGCTGCGTAAGGACACTTCTCCCTCCTTACCTAACCCTTTATGATGAATAGGAACAGAGAGCAGCAAAGTGTACACCTATTGCTGTACCCTTCAAGAAAGCCAACCATCAGGCTGCCAACCAGATCGGTCTTTGCTGAGTACCAGAAATGAAAGAGGTTTCATTTCTGTCTATCTGTATGGAGTACAGGCAAGAGACAGGCATTTGACTGGTGCAGCTCTGGCTGTAAATACTTTTATAAAAAAGTGCATTGCATATAAATAGGGCACCAAAACCATATCAGACAGGCAGGTCCTGGTTGCTTCTCCAAGGCTGAAAAATCCCTTCAGCACCCTAGGGCAGGCAGAGGGAGGGCGGCAATGCGCATTGCCACCTTTGGGTGACAGAGTTGTCTGCTCCATCTTCACAGGCTTTGACACCGTGGAGGTGAGCTGCTCTAGGGAGACTGTGAGCTGCAAAGCAACCAGGTGACAGCGGCTTCCAAGGGCAGCAGACCACAGGGGCTGCTGTGAGCTATGTTGGAGGCTGCAGAGATCTTGCTTGTAAGTAGCCCAAGGAGCCTGGCTGCGATTCTCTCAGATTTGTGCCTTGGGAAATACAGTTACTGCTTGATCTGGGGAAGGGATTGCTTTAGCACTGCTCTGGCAGGTCCACCTTCCCGGGCCTGAAACTGTGGTCACTGTGGTTGTCCATGTGCCAATAATATAATGAATGACCAGGGTCTGTGTGAGAAAGGTAAAGAAACAAAAGGTATGGGCAATTTGATTCACTGCAGGACCTCAGTCTGAAAGCAGAACTTTCCCTTCATACTTGTTAAAAGTTAAGGGACCCAACATCCCTGCTTTTCCCAGTCTTCCTTTTCTTTCTTCCAAATTGATCTGGCTTGAGGATTGGAGGACTGGGGCAAGAAACTGGAAGGGAGATACGAAAATACGTGCAAAGGAGGAAGACCTACTTGCCCTGGGTGGATCTGAGTGTTTGGTGGTGGCTTTTTTTAATTTGGTAACAGCAACCTCTGGTGGTTTACAGCAGCCCTTACAGCTGTTCAGTGATAGCAGCTTGCTATGGAAGTGCTTGTGTCAGAAATACCAGTATCAGTTCCCAGATGGAAATTGTACTTTAATGCAAGCCAACTTTCCAAGATTAGAAAATGATCCCACTCTCTTCTCTTATGCCCAACTTTACTATAAAGAACAAACATCTGCCCCAAACATAGTATTTCCTTTTTATGCTGAGGATATGCTTCGGATAATGTCTTATTCAGGATACAGTGAAAACATGCAGCTGCAATCAAAAGTGAGGGCACATCGGGCCCCTCCTTTGAAGGTTGTGACAACCAGCTAGTGAAGGCAGGTGCAAAAGGTATCATTATCCCAATTTTATAGATAAGAAACCAAGGCACAGAAAGATTGGTTCCCAATAAGAGATGTGTATGCAAGGAACAGAGATGAGTGGGGTGGTGACCTGTACTTCATGACCTATGGAAAAAAAAAAATGTACGCAACAGGTGCAGTCTCTGTTTTGGTTTTGTTATCAAACGTTACACCTCAGAAACAACGTGGAAAACTTGATTACAAGAAGAAGGGTATAGGCAGAAACATCCCAATAATTTCCTGCTGTATTCTCCCTTTTTAAATATTATATGCACATGCTTCAGGCCTCACGCATCTGCTATAATCCTGATGGCTGGTGTAAGAAAAGGAAAAGACAGGACCGTATTGCAACAATCGTTTGCTGTGAGAAGAACACGGTGCATGAGCTCTCCCTAGTGGGATCACAAATCCCTGCACCGAAAGAACTCTGGCTGGTCATGCTGTATTTGCTCCAAAACTTTCCTCAAGTAAGTATGTCTACTGACCATATACTCATAGGGCTCCTTTTCTGACAACTAATTAGGTGCAAGAAGGACTAGTGATTCAATGAAGGAACTTAATTTTGAGAGAACTACAGCTCTTCTTTTGTATGACCCTCCTGGACACCTTAGGATTCCTGAAAAGCTTCCTTTCTCCTGCCCGCAAAAAGATTAAATGAATGATACCATAATTTTTCTTTTTTTTTTTTTCTCTGTGTAGCAGCAACTTCCAACGAGTGTATTATTTCAGTTTCTCAGCGTTATTCATTTTTAATCATAAAATTTTGGTTTACATGAATGCCTTGAGAAGCAGAGATCTCCTTTTTGCCCCAGTACCCATCCATACAGTAAATGATAGTACTGTAAGTGCTATAAGTGAATCATGTATCTTTTCCAACACTCTGAATCCTAGATTTGAAAAAGCCAGTGGTTGGAACTGACCATGATTTTTAGATGAAGAGTCAGTCACATAAAACTGAAATGTATAGATATATCAACAAATCCTTTGACACTCATTAAAAACCTTGCTAGTTTTCACTGGGAACTGTAAGTTACTGATGGTTCTGCAGAGGTCATGGTCATCTTCTCTTCCTAAAAACACATGCATTTTGGGGGTATACTGCCTTCCAGGGAATGAAAACTGAGAGCTGCTGAATAAAGGCAGACATGTTAAAATTAGAAATAAGATATATGTATTAAACACTGCAGAAGATTAATCACTGCATGAACTAATCATGAAAGGGGCATGTTCTCCATCTCCTAGAGTTGTCCAGGCATGTTGGGATACAGTTCCAGAGGTAGGCTTAAGCTCACAGTGTGTGCTATTGGACTCAGTGTAATAGTAACTGCATGGAATTTCCTGGGCTTTATTATGTAGGACTGGCTGGATGAGTTAAAGGTCTCTCTGGCTTTAAACTTATGAATATATGAATTACAAAACCTTAAAGAATTGGGTGAGATTTCTTAAGAGTTATTTATGGCACAGATGTGCTGAAACTGCACAACAGTTGCTTTCCCAACATGAAAAAGAAATTACTTTTAGTTACTGTTTCCAAACAGAGCTTTTTGTTCATGTTCTTCATAATTGGATTAAATTGTATTTTTTGAGATCAAGCTTGGACTCTTTCAGGTCATATTTTCAAAACAATGAAGACGCGTGACTTCTACAAAGTAGTGTAATCAAACGCCTTCATCGATAGCTTGAGGTAACAAACAAGACCTATGAGTGTCTGTTCCTTAAATAACCGTCCCTTTATTCAGTTGAATGGTACTTAACATAAACCTTCAATTAAAATAATTCTTCTGTTATTGCATTAAGTTAGTTGAAGAAAAGTTTGAATGAAATTAAATGAGTGTCTGCATTTTTTCCTTATTTTCATCCCCACTGAAATTTCTTTAGGTATTTAAAACTAGCACGCACACCAAAAAAAAAGCAATTGCAAATATTTATGTGTTTATCTGTTTCCAAATATATCTTTTTATAATGTCAAAGTCTAAAACAACTGAGTGAAAACAGAGATCCGATCAAGGTCTTTATCTTGTGGTCAGCGGAAATTGTCCCATTGACTTGAAAGAGGAGGAAAGGCTTCCTTTTGGAGGAAAGGCTTTCAGAGTGCACATTTTAAACTAAATTATTGTCTTCAGTAACATCACTGTGGAGTAGAGAAGAATCTCTAGGAAATTTCTCTGAAAGTGAACAAACATTTTCCACACATATCCAATGCCTGAAAAACTACAGGTGACTTGTCATTCAGCTCATCACCTTATCAGACATCATACTGTCCTTCTAGGCAGGGTGCTATATGTAGATGATCTCGAAATAAAGGTTTAAGCTCTTATCCCATGGGAACAGTCACTTCCTGGCCTTAACACATATTCAAAGGACCCCTTTCAAGCCCTTTATTGTTTTTGAAGTTGTCTTATTTAAATACTCCACTTGCATAGTTCCGCACTGAAGCCTTACAGGGACTGTGTGAGGTGCAGTGTGCCACTCTTGGACCAGAACTGAAACATATCAAACTACGACCCTCGAGCCGAAGTGCCGAACCCATAGCATTTCTAAGAGAAACAGTTTGGCAGAGATTGTGACGAAAGAGAAAGACGTGCACTACCTTTCCTTTGATGATCCAATGCATGTTAGGTTGCCCCTTCTCAAATATAAACCACTCTTACATCACCTACAGCCTCTGACACAGACTAGGCAGTAACTACAGCATAACAAGACACGGAGCAGACAGAGCAATTTGAACAGGTTTCTCTGTTTGTAAACTTGATTTGTTGTTAGCTAAAATCCTCACTTAATCCTCAGCTGCTTCTCTAGCCTCAAGTTTCTTCCTTCTTTTACATGTAAGAATGGTGGTTAATGCCTGAAAGAGGAGAGCACTCCTTTCCAGACCAGTCCAGAGGTCTGAAAGCTGACAGGAGGAAAAGGCACAATAAAACATGTTTAACTGGCATATGGTTTTGCTGTATCTGCTGTATATGACAACACGGACTGTGAATAGGATTTTGTGGCAGGGCATAAGAAGTGCTGATACTGAAAATTCAAGAGGACATCTGTATATAATTACAGAGATGGAAGATTCTCCTTTGGGGAAGAATCAACTCACTATTGTATTTTGAGGGGAAGTATTTTTTTTCCTTCTTTAAGCGTGGAAAGTTTTCCTTCTTTAGTTCATATGTATACCATATCATCCCTTTCCCAAAAGGTACAGAATTTGTTAGGTATTTTATCTGCTCTCATAGCATGTTCTCGTCCTTTGCACCATAATCCTCTCTGCAGAACAAGCACACCACAGTTCTGATGTGGAAGATGGGACCTCAGCTACATCCATTGCCAAGTATCACTTCTTCCATGATCAGTGCAAGAGCCCATTGCATTACCTGCTGGAGATACGGGCCCCTATAGAAGTAAGAGCCCTTCTGTGCCAGCCCAGCACTCACTGAACACAACAGGATCCATCCACCAATTTCTGTGAGCATAGAAGAGGAACACAAAGATGGAGAAAACCTTTAGTTATACATTCACATAGGAGACCTAAATCTTTGTGTCTTTACTGTATATTCTTTTTAAATATTGTCCTGGTTTTGGCAGGGATAGAGTTAATTTCCTTCCTATCAGAGAGAGTTAATTTTCCTTCCTATCAGGCAAGAAGACACAATTGGTAAAAATACATTACACCATCAAGTATCCTAACCAGCCCACATGATAACTGTGTTCAGAGGTTTGTACCTCTGCTCCTAGGGTGACCTCTCTGCAATCCCCCACTGACTTAAAAATCCAGGTGTAAAAGAAAAAGTAGTCCCCTTTATGCTCTTATGTTGATATAATTGAAGTACACCCATGCACAGGGATTGAATGTGTGTTGTGGTTTCAGAAGGCTTGCACTAAAAAAACCCAGAAAATAATCCGGAGCCTGGATTTATGGGACCACAGAAGAAGGAATTGCCTGCACATTTGAAGCAACAGTAGCATATGTAAAAGTAATTTTTCAGTTGGAGGAGTTTGGCAGAAGGTAGGAAATAATTTCTGATGCACCACATAATGGAAAAGAACAGCTCAGATCCTGGACCAGGACCATCCAGTCCTGAGAAAGCTGGTGAGACAGCCATTCCTGCCTATGTGTGTGCATACACAGTCCATATGTGCACACCCGCACGTATGTATGCAGACTTTTATTATGTAAGACAGAAAAGATGCCTGGCTTTTTATCACTTTTTGAGTATGTGCTGTCTTTCATAGGAGGTAAGACAGACAGGGTAAACAATGCCTGTGTTGGAATGTAATCATAAATAAGAAAAATGTCTGAAAAAAGCAAAACTAGCTATCATGATACCTGGAGAAAAGTGTTACTAAATAATTCTATACCAAGAGAAAGAAAAAGAGGATATTAAAAATAGAAAGGAAACACATTTTTCGTATGAGTCTGCTTTCCTTCCCTTCAGCCCTCCCTTTTCTTTCTTCAACACCTTAGTTTTAATGTTTCACCCTGTGTGTAGTCCCTGAATCAATTACAATGGAATGATAAATTTTGTCTTCCCTCCTCCTCCCCATTCATTAAAAAATATTAGCCTTCACTTTTTTATGATGTTCTGTTTTGATACCTTTCCAATTAATTATATGCAAAATTCTAGAAAATGTCAAAATCAGATTCAGAGGTAAAAATGTATAATTAGCAATTGTGTTGGAATATCTTTCCACTATTTTGTCCCTTTTCCCTAGCAGGAAGAGGAAATAGCATAAAGTAGTAGACACCCTTAGGAAACAGGGGATAGCAATACTGGGAAGTCCCAACCCTGGTGAAATCAGTTCTACTCCTCTCTTAACTACGTATTTTGAAAAATTATAATCTTTATTATATGCCTTTTAGTGAAAGGGAGAGTCACATCTGTTGCAAAGTGACCCCAGCATAGTGTTTTGGGGGAACTACCAGCTGGACTTCTAAAAGGTTAAGGCTGTCTCTGCTTCTGTTGTTTGCATTCACCAACTTAAGAGAAAGGATGACACAGAGCACTCCGAGTGCTTCCGAAAATGCGTTCTGCATACACCCTCTTGTGCATGATGAGGCAGGAAGAGATGAAGGCTTGACTCTCCACAACACTCATTTCTCTTTATACGGGTCTGGCTGCAAGAAAGGGTCTTCCTTTTCCTCCTTCACGTCCTTTAGATATCAGTGACCATTTTCATCCACCGCAAGACCTGTTCGTGCTGACAAAGCACTTAGGTTAATACCATTTGAACACTTTGCTCTGGCTATATGATCTGCATCAAAGAAAAGGAAATACTTTAATATTGTTTGAGCTACAGCATGCCAGGACCCTGTGTGCACACCCACCCAATCCCCAAGGTCTGCCTGCCTGATCTCAAGGCCAGATACGTTGTGGTGTTGCTGTGCAGCCTTGAAAAGAGCTGTTGGAGGAAGAGCCATGAGAATCCTCCACCAGGCATGTCTTCCCTCTCTCTGGAGCTCTTTGCCCGAGCTATGTTGCAGCCATACCCATGCCTGGCGATGTATGCTGCTTATCATCACACACTGACTTGACTTCCTGGCTTGACTTTGGACCCCATCTCTACGGGCTTGCCTAGTGACTGCTGGACCCTGGCTGACCGAGGCTGCTGTCACCAGACCTGCCCAGCTCTCCTGGCTTGGCCGCCACAATGCGTCCTTGCTGGCAAGGGTACTGCCCCTGCGGCATGGTGACACCCTCAGCTCCAGCTCCCCTCCCCTCGCAGAGCAGCCTGCTCCCGACACGCAGCTCTGCAGTTGTTTTCTGTAAATCTCCCACAGGGATAGGGCTGGTTTATCGCCTTGCCTCTCCGCAAGAGCTGTGCCCCCTGGAACCCCATGCTGGGATCCGTGGGGTCCGTCCCCTTTTCTACCTTGATCGAGTGAGTCCATGAAACGCACAACACTGAGGGGACAGGATTGAAGGTTTCTGTGTTATGTAGCCCTTAATCTTTTGTGAAGACAACCAGTATGTTTCTTCCTGAGTTAATTCCCACCTGCTGGGAGAGGCTGGGAGAGTCTGCCCGTCCTGTCCGTGCTTGCTCTCTTCATCTCCCCCGGAGCCTGCCAGATCTCATCGGTGCTCCCTAGGTGGTCCCGCTCCTGATCTCCTTCTAGGACAGCAGTACCTTTAACCTCAGGCCTAGCACACCATTCACTGGCATGCAGTCAGTTCCAGGCTATTTTCCAATAAAACAACCATCCCCGAGATTCACTGGCGTCTCCTATTGTGATATTTCAGGAGGTTTCCCCCTTTTCATCTGCACTGTAAATAACACTGTGCCTTCTGGCAGGATAATATTTTGCAAAGGAATCCATAGCTGGACATTATTTGTGCAGAAAAATTACTAGTTCCTTCTTCACCACAGTTTACATAGCTTCACTTGCAACATCCAGGGCTGAGATAAAAAATGTTAAAACTGTTGTTTAGAGTAGTTTTTTTGAACAGGCCTGCACCAAAAGCAAGACAAGGGGAAAAAAATGCCATTTGCCTGTGGATGTTAAGGACTTGATTGGCCTCCTGCAGCTGGTGCCTGCCATATGCTGCCTGGAGGCCCAGCATGGCAGCTGCTCTTTGTGCTGTAATGGACGTATGCCTGCTAGTAGCCTGTCCCTGTAGTGCTGGGACAGAGGATAAGTAGTGCAGGACTGTCTTCCAGACAAACTGGATTTAAAAATAATGATAATAAAAGTAATATTCAGGGGAGGCTTCCCATTCTGCCCATCCCCTCTGGCCTGGTTATTTTTTTAGCTTCTTCTTAAAATACTACAGTAATTGTGCAGGTCAGACAGGATGGTGAATTTGACTTAACAAATTACAGACCAGGAAGATGACATGGGGGTAATTTCTTTTTAAGTCGTTCTTTCTCAGCTAGCCCAGTTTTGAGGCAGGGAGTGGAAGAAGGAGGAGCTGCCTGAATGGTACAAGGGAAGCAGCTTGAGAAGAGGCTATCCCTCTCCGCTATAGTGCTGCAGTGTAGCTTAAAATTCGCTTTGTTGACTTGTGGTATTCACTTTTCCCTTTGGGAGAAGAAATGTCAGCTTGGATCATATGCTTGTCAAATAGGCGATGTCTGCCTGCCAGTGCTAGCTTCCTCCACTGAAAATATCCTAATTAAGACAAACTGCAGCAATGAACTCTAATTCCTCCAGACCCAGTTCCAGCAGATGCTGAACACCTCCTGTGAATTAAGCTTCAATAGGAACCAACAGCACTCAGTGCTGTAAGAGGCTGTGATCTTTGCTGGCTAAATAAATATGCCATTCAGCATGAAAAAAAAGTAAATAATAATACTGAAGTTGTATCAGTGTCTGATACAAGAGGTCACACATCCTCAGCCAAAAGGGACAAATGGTCAGGGTGACAGCATGTTCTGATATAGTAAATCCTATGTGAATATGCCTAACCACGTCTCTAATCCTCATCACCCTCTGATGATGGTGATGGTGAATGGTGAAATTCTCCAATAGGTAGAGAAATGTGACTGGCATTAGTGACTGTACAAGTAAGGCAGTGTTGTTTCCCAGACCATAACGCTTAAAAGAACGGGACTTTGAGAAAACCTCAAGAAGAGGGTTTGTACTTCAACGTGTAAAAGAGATTAGGATTTTTTAAGACAGAATGTTTAGATCCTTTCTTCATCCTTTCAGTAGGTGCACAGCACAGGATTTACCAGCTGTATGCAGGTTTTCAGTACTACAGAAGGCGCAGGGTGCGTCATGACTGTTCTGTTCATGAAACCTCTGCACAGGTATCCTAAGAACAGCAGTCTAAATTTTGGTCTCTACAAATCAATGAGTCTAATATATCTGGTTTGCTAACTGCAAGTGGCTCATTCTCCACTTTGCTTAGCATTCAGGATACATTCTGCAGGCCCAACACTTTTTTTAAATTTACTTTTTAGTAAGGAAGCAAGTTCAAGACTTTGACAAGAAGATATTAGAGTGGTTTTCCTATTCCCCCTGTCCTTCCCATATCCCAGCAGATTCTTAGACAGATTTCCAACCCACTGAGATTAATTAGAAGTTAAATAGACAAACAGCATAAGGATGGCGTCCTCTGTTGTGTAACGAAGCAATCAGAAATGAGGAGGCCGTCTTGGTTTCCACCCTCTTGGACCCTGTCTGTCTTGAAGGGGCAAAAACAGTATTTTCCTTGATACCACCCTGGAAAATTGCTGAGCTGCTTTTTTTATCTCACGAAAATAGATATGTTAGTTATTCACAATGCTTGAAATTCTGACTGTAGTTTGTGTCACCGGGGTGGCTGCTTTCATGCAAGTAAGTCTCTGAGCTCACATTGCCATGAACCTCCCACAGCTACAAGCTGATCGCTCCCATGGCTGACACAGCCTGTGATAAGGGGACCTTGCCTCCTCCTAATTTAATATATTGGGCTGTATTCAGTAGTCCTTGTTTTCACATGCATCCTGACTCCTGCTTTATCCCATTTTTCTCTGCCAGTAGAGTGATGGCATGCCTTCTGTTCATTACTGTCGTGGTTTAACCTCAGTCGGCAACTAAGCACCACGCAGCCGCTCGCTCACTCCCCCCCACCCGGTGGGATGGGGGAGAGAATTGGAAAAGCACAAGTGAGAAAAACTCATGGGTTGAGATAAAAACAGTTTAATAATTGAAATAAAATGATAATGATAATAAAATTATAATAATAATAATAATACACAAAGCAAGTGATGCACAGTACAATTGCTCACCACCCGTCGACCGATGCCCAGCCAGTCCCCGAGCAGCGGCCCCCCCCCGCCAGCTTTCCCCAGTTTATGTACTGAGCATGACGTCGCATGGTATGGAATGTCCCTTTGGGCAGTTTGGCTGTGCCCCCTCCCAGCTCCTTGTGCACCTGCAGCCTTCTCAGTCGGTAGAGCATGGAAAACTAGAAAGTCCTTGGCCAGTGTAAGCATTACCTGGCAACAACTAAAACATGGGTGCCTTATCAATTTTGTTCCCATCCTAAATCCAAAACACAGCACTGCACCAGCTACTGGGAAGGAAATTATCCCTGCCGAAACCAGGAAATTACACATGTTCTTTTGTTTCTACAATAGTTGTGAAGATGGACAAGATTTTCTTTAAGAAGGCATTTTGACCTTTACTGGCACTGGTTCCTGCTATTCTGTCATGTTAGAGTGCCTCTGAAGATCAAGATGATCAGAACAGCAGAATAAATGTTTCCTCTACATATTTTCTGTTAAGAAGCTTGTGAAGCAACCTACATATCTCATGCTGATACTGCATTTTTGAAACAGAAATCTAGATTTGATGTAGCCCCAGAAGGAAAAAAAAAAACACGATATATTTTTTATCACTGAGTCCAGGATAATCTTATGAAACCTTCATAATTATCAAAGGAAAATGGAGGGACTGAAGTCAGAATATAGGAAACTAGTTATGTTCACTTGCTTTTGTAAATGTTTTTCTCTTGAAATCATGAACTGTGGCGGTACATTTTTTTTCTGTTTGATTGTTGTTGACTGCATTTGAAAAAAAAACCATGGTTGCACTTCACTCTGTGGGAGTGATTCACAGACTGAAGATAGGCCTTATATATTGGCGTATGTCAGGGAACTATGTAGATACTGAACCTGCACATAAAAGTCCTTTTTTTTGAGCACAATGTCATATGCTGGTCACCATGCAGCTTCAACAGATTTAGGAGTAAGGCCTGAAACCTGTCAAATTTTGAATGTTCATCACACATTAACTTGTTATTATGTTGCAGGATTTCACTCTTAACAGACAATAAGATTTTTTTTCATGACAACTTAATGAATGGCATTTATAAATTACATCTTCCCACAATGTAAAGACTGCTGATTGCTTTAAGACAATCTTACACTGTATTGAAAGGGTTGTGCCAGCTCCAGTATGCAAACAGCAAGTGCTTTGGTCAGGCTGGTTGCTTTGGGAGCTATTTCACGAAGTGTACTTAAGTCACTAGAAGCTGGACGGTTTTCATAAATGTATTTGGATAACTTTATTCCCATGAGCTCTTTGTTCTTTCCATGTTGACCTCTTTTGCTCTTTTTATATTTGCTGTCAATTGTTGGACAAGGTCTCCATGAAGCAGGAGGAATAGAAAGGAGCTGGGAGGGAGAAAAGCATATCAGGAGCTCTTTGAACTGGTGACACCAGCTAGTTTTTGCAATCTGAGGGTGGTCTCCCAATGTCTGCAAGAGTTTCTCTTAGGTTCTGTGACAAAACTTGTCTCCACATCCATCAAGGAGCACAGACCGACAATGGCAGGAGGGGGACCCCAAATAATACCCTGCCCTGGCTGCTCCCAGACCCACCCCAGGGCCACCAGCCCATCAAAGGCCCATCGCACAAGCCCTGAGGAGCCCAGGGGCAGGATGGCAGGTGGGAACCCAAATGAAGGGCTCCTGAGGAATGAGCAACCTTGGCATGGCCCTCCCAGGGCTGTCCCAGGACAGCCCCAGCCCACACCCAGCATGAAACCCACCAGCAGCAGCCATCGGGAGCACCCCCAGGTCACACTTCCAACTGAGGGAGGTTGCTGGCCAGGGCTGGGGGACACGTTGTGGGTGCAAGGGAAGAGCAGCTTGGGATCCCATAGGATTTATTGTGTGTTTGGGGAGGAGGAACCAAAGGTGTGAAAAAGGGCTTGAGGTGATCTGGGGAGGAACAGGAGTGGGAAAATGAGGGGCAAGGGGGCAAAAAGGGCTGGTGGCAGGTAAGTAGTTGGCTGGTGGGTATGCTTGTCAGCCATGCCTGCGCCTGGCCAGAGC
>NW_008823919.1:48374-53010 GCF_000699105.1 Pygoscelis adeliae | reverse complement strand
TCTGTCACCGACAGCTGTGTGTGTATGTATGCGTGCGTGCGCATGCACATGTGTATGTGCACACATGTGCCCATGTGTGTGCACACATATGGGGTCTGAGTGCAGCGGCTGGGGTCAGAGGGTGGGTGGGAGCCTGTGTCCATGGTGCAGCGACCACAGTGGGTGTGGATGTGTGAGTGAGTGTGCAAGTGCCAGCAACGATCGCACCAGACGGGGTGCTGGGCTGGTCAGGTGGCCAGGAGTAAGTGGGTGTGGGGGTTTCTGAGGGCGAGAGTGCAAGGGGTTTGGCTATGGGGACAGGGGAGTCCCAGCCAGCTCTGCGTCCATGTGTATGTGTGTGCACAACGTCCGTCCCAGCAGCTGGCATGGAGTTGCACCCGTGGGGGCTGTATGTCCTGGTGCCAGCAACTGGAAAGACTGGGATCCAGGGCCAGCTGCTGGTCAGGCTGAGGATCTAGGCCGGCTGCCAGAGGGACCCACCTCATCCATATGTGTGTGTATTTTGTCACTTGTGGACCCCCATCCTGCTCCACTGGAGAGGGGAGCAGGATGAGGCACTTGGTGCTGCCTGTGTCCGTGTGAGTGCTCTGGGTGTCTGTCTGATCCGTGTGTCCAGACACGTGCACAGGTACGTATGTGGTGTATACATGTGCTCCGTGTGCGTCTGCCTGCTGGGAATGTGTCCCCAGCCTCGCTGCGGGTTGGACCTGGGGACGTGGAGCTGAGCAGCCCCGCCTCTCTCAGGCTCTTGGATCCGGCAGGATATATTTTCCTCTCACATTTTCAACAGCCTTATATTTTGTTGTTGTTAAAGAAATGGTCAAAGATGCTGAGCACTCTCGTCAGTTCCTCTCTGGAACAAGAACATTGCCTACACGGGCAGAGGGGAAACAGCAACATACTCGGAGAAACATTATTTGCACTTCACACTAGAATATCAATACGAATAGCTGGATATGATATAGCAAAGATTACATCACTGCTGTAAGGCATGCTTCGTCCAATGTAAAAATCTGTGTCTTCCTTAACTATAGGACAAATTATTCCATATATGTGGATCTTTTGAGTCATTTAAGGCTTCTAATTTTCTTTTTTTAAATGTTGTGAATATAGATCATTACTTACGTACTTTTATTTGTCTGGGAGACGGTTAGCATTGTCTGTCATCCTATCCACACCATCATTTTGGCAAAGGTAGATATTAATACTCAGAAAAAGGGGTGGTGTTCACTAGGGAAATACCCGTTTCATGTGTTTCTAAAGCATACTAACTCTGTACTGCACCACAACTCTGTTTTTAAGCACTGTTCAGTAGTCTAAAACTCATAGAAATTCTCACCTCTTCCTGCAATGCACACAGTCAAATTAGAAGCGGTTCTTTCCACAAAGAAAACACTATTTGCAAAGGCTATTTCCACAGTACTACCCAGACAGCTAAGAATGTAATGTTCTTCTTGTTTAGAGAAGAAAATCTTGCTTTTATAGCATATTGTACTGAATTTCATCTTCACTCCAAGGTGGCTTTAGAAATGTTTTCAAAGACAGATATTCTTGCTTGTTACTGTACTTCTGATTGTGCTGTGTAGCACAACTGAAGGGGAAAAGAATCCCAGCCTAAACTGGACCTGCATTACACATTGTAAGCAACTCATTAAACCTCACATGAAACTCCAGCTGTTGTTAGTGCCATTGACCAGAAAACACATCTGTATTGCCTACATCAGAATTTAATGTATCTGTTAGTCTTTTAGAGTCAAATTTAATACCACAATACTGATCTTTTTCTTTATTTATTGATTTTTTTTTTTTTACTTAAATGTGCAAGCCCCTAGAATGAAGAGATGTAAGATTGTTATAATAAAATTAGGTTTCTAGATTTGCTGATTAGTACCAATTTCAGCTACAAGCAGAGCCCTGAGGCCTAGCAGAAAAGCTAAAATACACTAGAATTTACTTGTGGAAGGTTTTGATTTTCTTTATATGAAAGCAGTTTATGTTTGAATGCCCAAGAGTATCTATTTTCATTATCAGGATATGGCTTTCTGAAGATTGTTTTCCAAATTTTTGCTAATTCCTGCTTGCCTGCAGTGTATGGAGGTCTTCTCTGTTACCACAGAGCTGTTCACTGTCTCCCACCAAATTAGCTACCTGACATACAGGTTGCATTATTTAAACCTCTACTGGAAACTTGCTCTTCTTTGTAAGTGATTTTCCTGTTCTTCCCCCAGAAAGTAAGACTCACCCTGATTGACCCCATTTGTTGTTCCTCCAAAATGGTTATTTCTTCCTAATGGGTAAATCCATATGCTGATTTGCTTTGGCTCATTCAAATTCCTTTGTCTCTTGCATTTGCCAGAGAACTAATGAAATGCCAGTTCTCACAATTTCCTCGGCTGGTCATTTAGGCTGTCACTCAATGAAATTATGAATCTGGCTTTTAAATCATTATGGGGCACCACTGACTCCACAGAGAGATAATACAAAGTGCTGCTCTGGTACAAACTCACTCTACTGCCTCAGATGTGTTCGAAATGGTGTCAAGGGGTAGGAGACTTCATATGAGATTAGGTGTTGTCTGCCTTTCTTTTGCTGATGAAGGTGATAAGGATCAAACATACGCACACAGGCTCTCTTTGTATTTCAATGAAACAATGTGTCTTTTCTGCATTATCTTGACCTCAGAAAAATCTTCGACCACAGAGGCCTGAAGAAGTGGAAATATAAACTGAAACCTGGCATAACAGCGTGGAAGATAGAGTGTAGATCGTCACTGGGCTGGCGTGTGGTTTGCAGTCCTGCAGCTGCCAAGAGGAGCAACTCTTCCTCCCACCTGCAGCGATACAGCCCTGACCCTGTTCTCGCTTCAGCACTGGGGATCCCATGGGTACACACCACTACATCAGGTTAGGGCAACTGTGGCTGAGGCCGTTTAGAAAACAATTGTTTTCTCCAGGCACAGGTTGCCCTTCCACCATAGTTCGTCCCCCCCTCCAAGGCATGCTGATCCAGGTGCCAGCAGGGCTGATGTGTAAAATGGAGCACAGGACTAAAACAAAACATACTGTCTTAAATGGGGTCACTTCAGTGCAGCCTTACAAAAGGTTATCCTGGCACAGGAGAGAGCTCAGTGGACTTCAGCACACCACAGGTGGGGCAGCTGAAGGAAGAAACATTTTCATCCATTTCCATTGCCAGAGAAAACAAACATCGGACCTTGTTCTTCTGTTGTGTTTCTACATTGCGATTCTTTCACTGGCAAAACCAAAAGAAAGGGGATCCTGCCCAGAATTCACATAGTATTTTTAAGAATTTATTTAAAGCTAGACTATTTCAAAATCTGGGTTACAGCAACACACAATCCCCTTAGGCTGACCTGCCACATCTACACCACTATGGTTGCACAGCTCTGCAAAGGAAATTACTTGTATGAGCATTTAGACTTTTTAAGGAATTTTCCGACAGACTTTCTGGTGCTTGGCTCTGAGCTTCTTTTAACAAAAAAATGTGTGAGGCTGGGGAGAGAAGGCTGTCTTCTAGCTGGACAGGTATCACACAGAGTTCTCCTTGTTCCTAACTGAATGGGTATAGCATCATCTAGTTTCCACTGAAGCATGTCAGGCACGTAGAATTCATTCTCTGCAATCTTTGCTTCAAGCTCTGTATTCCAGAAGATGTGCTCGCAACAGCAAAAGCGTTCAATGAGGTATTTTTGGAAAGTGAATGCAACTGAAGCAAATTCTGTTCAGTAGCTGTTGAAAGTTTCGTTTAACGACTTAACTCTTTCTGATAGAACTACTGATGGACACAAAGACAACAAACTGAAGACTTGCAATTTCTTGGATGAACTACATTAATCTGAAATTCAGTTTGAAGTTATACAACAGGCATGATTAGCCCTTTTTCTTTTGCTTCTATCCCAAAACACAAGTCCTCCAAACTCTGGCACACTGGTAGAATATCACAGGTCTCACTGGAGTAAGAATTTACCACTTAAAGCCACCACAAACAAAAATGCAAAATCTTCTGCCTGGCTTTCAAATTTATGTGCCTATCCAAATTAACAGCATGGGGCAAGTTCAGGCCAGCTTCCCGCTGTAGCGGGACTGGGCCCATGGAACTCCTCCAGGCTTCATTTTCTTAAGTAATCCTTGCTCTCACGTCATCAGAGCCTGCTTTTGCTACAGGTTCCTCGCTTCTCCCGCCGGGATGGTGAATTGGACCACACATCTAGTCCTGAAGAAGCAGTCAGGTGAGATGGCTGAGCTGAGGTAACAGCCGGTACTGGAGAGAGAAAGGACAAATCCTGCATCTGGCGGCAGAGAGCCACATCTTCCCTCCATCCCGCTCTGTGATTTCTCTGTTCTCTTGGCGAGCCAGCTCATGTCACGAACCCGTGCAGCCCTGCGGTCCCTTTTTGGTGGAGATACCTTTCTGTGGGAGCCGTAAACTGAATCTGTCCACCCACCAGGCCTGAGGGTGAGAGCCCGTGGGTGGCGTGCGGCAGCCTCAGTAGCTGCTGCAAAAGAGGCCATTTGGCAAAGGGTTTTGTTTTGCTTTAACAAACGGCTGGAAAGTAATGGTAATTGCAGGTTCAGTCTCACTCATGCACTTAACTCAAATGTTATTCAGTCTTTCA
>NW_008823919.1:45003-48263 GCF_000699105.1 Pygoscelis adeliae | reverse complement strand
AAGGAGTTCAGCAGCATGTGAAAACTGGTCTCCCATTTTCTTCTTTTAATGAGGATTTCCTTTTTTAGAGAGGGGCGAAAATATTCCTCCTGAGAGACTTTTTCAAAAAGGCTTAATAATCTCTGTGTTTTTCATTTGAGAATCTTCAGCTCCCCTTGAACTCCTTTGAGTCCTGTTTTTTATCCTAGCAAGAGAATGTTTTAAATAAAAATGTAAATGGGGGGGGGATGTTTGGGGGGGGCAGAGGAGGGTTGAATTGTTAATTATGAAACACGTGCAATACATATATTTGAAGCTATAGCCAGCCAATATTTTGTGACAAAATGATTTTTTTTTAAAGGTAGAATGAACTACTGTTTGAAGGATCTCCAATTTATAAGCAAAACAATGTATGTACAGAGGAATATATTGAATCTTACTCAGTCTGAGGGTTTTTTACACTTACTATGAATTCTTGAATCTTTTTTTAATCTAATCATTTTTTCAACCCTGTTCAAGCATCACAAAAATCTCAACCTTTGAATTTTCTAATCTGTTTTCTAGAGTACAATCCCTAATTCAAAATACCTCTAATAAACCATTAAATACTAACATTCATTTCTCCAGAGCCTGAAGGACTTACCAGATGACTATGCTTGTCACATAGCAGAAGAGGATGATTTTCAAGTAATTCTAAATTGGAAAATGATTGACAAATTTAAAGCTTCTCTAAGTCCTCAACTGACAGAAAGTGCAAGTCCTGATTATTTTAAGCAACTTTTGAATCTAACTCATCTAATGATGTGCAGAAAAATTTACTTTTTATTTACACATGTGATTCCAATAGTAAAAAGAACAGGTGGAAATGCTTCACTATTTACTATGAGCTGTTTCTATGTCTGAGTTTAGTCAGGAGGTCCTTGTCGATTCATCCAGGGCTCCTGCTGCCTTTCCTTGACCTCATGTCAGGATGGCCTACTATTGAGCTTTGAGGACACAATCCTTGAAAAGCAACCAGCTCTCCTGGATGCCCCTTCTCTCCAGGGCCTAATCTCCAGGAATGCTTCCCAGCAGATCTCTGGAGGGGCCAAAGTCTGCTCTTCTGAAGTCCAGGGTTGCCTTCCTGCTATTGTTCTTGTCCCTCCCCTCAGGATCCTGAACTCCACCATCTCTGGTTCACTGCAGCTGAGGCTGCCCTGACCTTCAGATCCCAGATCAGTTCTCCTTTGGTTGTAAGAATTAGCAGAGCATCCCGATCAGCTCCTCCAGCAGTATCGTTGGTGCCAACATGGAAGAGCAGTACAGTCTGAGAAGTCGCTGCATCCTGGATCCCAGACCCAGGCAAGCAAGAAACCTCCCTACAGTTCACATTGGCAGATGGGGGACTTCTGTCCCCCCCCAGCAGGGTGTCTCCCACAACTATCACTCACCTGGCCCTGACGCTGCTGCCGGGGTGAGGCTCAGCTGGCTTGGGTGCTGCACGGACAGAGCTGCCAGGGCACTGATCCTGCTCTGTAGCTGCCAATGAACAAATGGAGCGGGAGTTATCTTCCAGGTGCCAAAACTCACAAGCTTCCAGCCTCCACCATGAAAGCAGCATGCATTTCCCAGCCTGAAAAGTGAAGAATTTGCCTGCCCCTCCCTTAATACAGCTGGGATCTTGTATCTTGAGGGTCTCAGGGAAGATCCGGTCTATCTGCTTTTTGCATTCTCTGATTCTGAGCAGTCTGCTGACCTCCTTCTGCAGTTCCTTTTCACAAAGCCACTACCAACACACGGCTCCTGTGGGCAAGGACACCCTCTCCCCGCTCCCCAGTGAGAAATCCCTGCTAAGCTGCAGCCTCAGACCTGTGAGGCTGAATGCTCCCTTGGGAGCTCAGTCTGGGTCAAAGACTTTGATGTATCAGGGCAGCTTTTCCAGTTGGTGTTGGGCAGCATGTTCTGCAGTGCACCACCACCAGCACTGCTGAGCACGTGTGCACCATCCTCAGCTGAGCTTCTGGTGGTTCTGCTGCATCTGTTGGCTGTATCTGTAAGCTGGGCTTTAAGTTTTCCCTTTTGTTTCCAGTTTCACCCATCTTTGAGAAAAAAATCCTACTAATGAAGCACTGAGCTTCTCTTCAGATATAAGAAACAAAATTAAGAGAAAACAGAGTACAAACATTTAACACCTTACTTACATTGAACATATTGTTAATTTCTTTTACAGATCCGAAATTCTTTAGTTTTACCAATTTCATCCCAAAACCACCTAAGATCTGAATATTTCACTTACAATGAAGAACAGAGACTGTGAAGAGATATGTCGGGAAAGCTTTTAGAGCAAGATGAAAATGTGCAACTCAAGCAACCAGACAAATAGGGATCAGCAGCCCCAGCTGTTCCCTGTCATAGTTGAGATGCATCTTAGAAAGCCTAGATGAAGGATGGTAATGCAAGGTAAAAGACTATAAACCAGAACCGTGTCTTGCATTTAAGTTTGCAGTATTGTTTCTATGCTAAAATGTCAACCCTATGGCTTATTAGAATAAACTTACAAGAGAGACAAATTTGGCACATCTTGTATGTCTGGAAGGAACAAGTACAAATTAAAATATTCTAGGCATGCACCGCATTGCACTCCACAACCTCTAAGGGATCCAGGACCTGGGAGGTGTCCAAACTGCTGCAACTGGTGCAAGGGAATGGTACTGACAGTGCTCTGCAAGCAGGCCTGAACATGTGCTTTCCTGTAAGGAGCAGGCTACAGAGAGGAGCCATCTGAACCATCAAATAGGGATATAAAAGGGAATTGAGCTGTCTTAAGTAAAAAACAGCTGAAGTGATAGGCTCTTGCAAGGTAAACAAGAAAACCTTAAGCACCAGATACATCTGCAAATTCAAGAAAAGAATCTTGCCCCAAGGTGACTCAGTAACATAGAGTTTTCAGGCTAAGAGGTAGAAAGAATTTTACTTAGCAACTGACCCATGCAATATAATAAAAAGATCTGTGTGACAGAGATATGGCCTTGAAAGTTCATGTGCTATGATAAGATGAAAGGCCAAAAAAAGAAACCCAGATTCAGTTATTGTGTTTCAAGAGGAGTTTAAACATCCACAGATCACAACTTCAGCATGAGTTAAGAGGAACATAAACTTTTGGTGAGATCTCTTTTTACCATGTAAATAATATAAAGTATTTTAACTTATGTAATCACCTTTGATCCGATTGTTTTACATTGCTATAAATAAAGTGATATGTATATTTATAGACACCTTAGCAATTCAGCTTTTTCTTTGCA
>NW_008823919.1:20044-44825 GCF_000699105.1 Pygoscelis adeliae | reverse complement strand
TCTCCTCTCCTCTCCTCTCCTCTCCTCTCCTCTCCTCTCCTCCTCTCTCAATTTTTTGACCACCTAACTTCTGCTTAACCTAACTCTAAGCTAATATGAGCGGCTTGTAACATAATAGTCCCATAGTAACACGATTAATGTAACTTAGTTAAGAAAGATATGCAATAACGAATAATAAACTGTTTCTCATGTTCTCACCCTACTTTATCTCTAATGCTTTTCCTGTGTAATTCTCCTGTATTATTTGAATAGCCTGCAGAAAGCAGAAGGGTTTGACAGATGTACAGACCTGACAACAGAGTAGGAATCATACTACAAAATAGACATTGGTACGAGGCTGACGGAGCACAGTAAGAGTCACCTTCCACCCACTGCATCTCTGAGATCCTCAAAGAAACCCTGCAGGGAGAGGAAGCACTGAGGGTCCCCTAGAGAGCAAGGAATGCTTTTCTCAGCATGTATTTTATTCTTTAGCTTATTTATAAAAATTTGGTAATCCTTGACACCCATAACGTGTGGCTTCAGGATATTGTTTTGGACACCTGTCCAGGCAAAGTCATTGCCATGTTAGAGGCAGTCTTGCCCTGTCTTCTGCTCCTTCCTAGCCAGCTGTTTTGTCCTGTTGCATCTCTCTTGGATTTCAGCTACATTTCCACACCCCTGCTCTTGGAAACAGTATCACAAGATGACACAACAGCCACTCAGGTCTGAAGAGCTGTAAAAAATTACAGTACATCTAAGGAACTGATCAGATCTTGCAAGCAGTTAAAGTGATCCAGAGCCTTAAAGCACTGGCTTTCAAGTCTGCCTGTCATTTCAGGGCAGTCCCTGGAAATAACCATCTTGGATCCCAAAGAAACCTCCTTCTTACATCTGCTATCCCGTTAAGTTCTCTCCTTGCATCCTTTTACCTGTGAGTAGTCTGCTAAAGGGAGGATAAATATTATGAATTTCTTATAACCAGATATCCCTGCTTGGATTTCAGAATAGCATCTTCTGATCATACCTCTTGTACTATGTATCACAATCTAGAGAACTTGCAAACTTATGTACAGGTTTGCCAGAAAAGCCAAGCCACATTGTCTCACCCCAAAACCTTAACTCTCTCTTGTTATAAAGTGACATGACTCTGTTTACTGTTCACTCTTTCAACTCACTTATTCCATTGCAATCATCATAATAGTCTGTTAGAAGATTTAGGTAAGTCCAGTCAAGCACCTGCAGGAACGTGTGAAAAGCACAGAGCATACCAAATATTCACATAATTTGATGAGCACAGCTGCTGAAAAGAAGAAGTCAGATGAAACATATTGGCAGGGTGAAGTACACTGGGTCTTGCATTCACCTAGTAAGAAACCATCGGTGGTGTCTGAGCAGTTGTTACCTCGAGAGAAGGCTGCCATCAGCTTAGTGAAACCTGTGGGTTTGTAGTTCTTTGCCCCTGGGATCCTTTTCTGGGAACAACGGTAGGAGCTCCCAGAATTCTTCTAAAAGTTAAGCTTAAGGAGAAACTTGCAGTGGGCAAGAGATCTGGGGTTTCAAAAAACAACTGGAACAAGATGCTGTGAGTTTCATAACAGTTTAAGAATGAAAAATTCTTTTCCATTTGCAAGATTTTTACTCCACATAGTCTTATGGCTAGAAAAGCAACATCTCTGACTCCTCATGGTCATCTTTTTCTTTTCCCCTGAAAGGCTTGTAATCCACAGTTTTAAAACACCACCTGAATATGTGAAAACACATGGCAAGATAAGAATAGTTGCTTTGTTCAAATTAATTTATCTATTTATTTATTTTCTTTTTTCTAAGTGAAACACACAGAAAAGTCCTAGGCATCATGTGGCTGCAGTGAGTGATAAAAGGGAAAAATTAAAAACTGGAAACATCAGCTGTAATTAGATAATAGACCTAAAACTTCCACAAATAAATTTCCAAATGTGCCACCCTTTTGGAACGGGAGGAGGCAATGTATAGAGAGACTTCAACCAGTGGATCATTGTGAACTGAATGATCACTGTATTCGATGGGTATTTCCTCATCTTTGTGGTCTTTCTAGATGCCTTGAGTCAAATTTGGCTGCAGCAGGTACCTTTGTGGGCACCATTGTGTATAATTGCTCTCCCAGTTATTAAATACAAAAGACTGTGTAATTTATTAGTTTGGAAATAACCCAATATGGGGAATAGCATTTCTAAGGCAGTAAAAACTTCATTGATGCTAATTGTCCTTGCTTGTATTTACATAACGACTAATATGTTTGTACAAAGTCTATGCTCTCCTGACAGGCTTCCAAGATCAGCTACAAAGAAAGGATAAAAACTAAATGAGGTTTTTTTCCAATTACAGGGAAGCTTTCTGGGTTCAGTTCAGACCCACATCTGGGTAACTGTCAGGCTACACAGGCAGGCTGCTGCTGCACAGACACTCATGCACAGAATATTTATTTAAAAGAAAAGCAAAGCTGATTTATTTTAATCTTGGCATAAAGTAATGCTCATACAGATAAGCAAATGTCTCAAGCAAGGGTTGGTCACAGCTAGGTGGTGGAAGGAGTATCTGTTGCAAGGCTCCTTGCAATGATGCCTTCAGCTATAAAGAATGAGACTTCCTGAACTGCTGTTCTGCTTGCTCCTAACCATCCAGATGGCCCACGGTCCTTCATGGCCACTCCAGCACATGCATGATCCGCTGTTACTGATGGTCTTACAGTATGTGCAAAGCGTCTTGCTAACTTATCCATGCAAGAAGGACCATCCTATGTAAATACTTCTGCACCTGCAGGACCAGTTTCTAGTGACCATTTGCAAGTGCCTTATCTGTGTTCAAGCTCAGCAAGAACTACCTAGGGAAATCTCTGAAATGGCCAGGTTATCCACCTACAGTGTCAAATAAGCCTTTTTAAACTGTTCTTGGCACAGCAGCAGCTGCCCTGGGAGGGATTCTTTAAGACACTAAAAAATTGCCACCCAGAGACCTCTCGCACCACTTAGTCAAAAACCGTTCTGTGAAGGTGGCTAGGAGATCAGTCATCTAGTTTCAAGGTTTTTTCAAACCAGTTCATTAACTCATCTATGAAAACAACTAGAAGTGGAGTTTCTGGACCACTCAGGGAACTGATGACTAAAGTGAACCAGGTGTGCACACAGGCATTGCCCTGATACCCAGCAATACCACCATTACAACTAAATTATTATTCATACCTCACTTCTAACTTAAGTACCTTAACTCTTGCAAAATATTGGTATAAACTTGGTAGAAATAAATATACGGTGTTTCAGAAATTATTCTCTAGAAGAAGGAAGATGTTACTATACAGTGCCCCTGTACTCGGCACTGGTGAGGCCGCACCTCGAATACTGTGTTCAGTTTTGGGCCCCTCACTACAAGAAGGACGTTGAGATGTTGGAGCGTGTCCAGAGAAGGGCAACGAGGCTGGTGAGGGGTCTGGAGAACAAATCTTATGAGGAGCGGCTGAGGGAACTGGGGTTGTTTAGCCTGGAGAAAAGGAGGCTGAGGGGAGACCTCATCGCGCTCTACAACTACCTGAAAGGAGGTTGTAGCGAGGTGGGTGTTGGTCTCTTCTCCCAAGTAACTGGCGAAAGGACGAGAGGAAATGGCCTCAAGTTGCGCCAGGAGAGGTTTAGATTGGACGTGAGGAAAAATTTCTTTACTGAAAGAGTAGTTAAACATTGGAACAGGCTGCCCAGGGAAGTGGTTGAGTCACCATTCCTGGAGGTATTTAAAAGACGGGTAGATGAGGCGCTTAGGGACATGGTTTAGTGGGCGTGGTGGTGTTGGGTTGACAGTTGGACTCGACGATCTTAGAGGTCTTTTCCAACCTTAATGATTCTATGATTCTACAGCGTGTTTGAAAAATGGTAGTTCTACTGAGGAAATTGTAACTAATTTCTTAATCAGTCAACTAAGCATGAAAGCTTGGGTAAGCACTGAAGTGTTTTTACTACATCTTTTTCCAGCTCTGAACTCTTCAGTTTCCCTTCTCTCACCTTCTTCAGTTCTAGTCAGAATTTAGATAAAAAATTATTATGAACTGTTTCCAGGTTTGCTAATGATAATCGTCTTCTCCAGCATTTATCTAATTTAGCTAACCAACAATAATTTTAGTTACAGTGGCAATGTTTTTCCTTACACATCTGGATTTAAACCACTCTCTGCTGTTGCTGTTGGACAAAAAGGTGGTAAATATCATCATGTACTTCTATGTTTCCTAGTAGTGAAGGCTCTGACCAATATCCAAAACAGCTCCTGACATTTTTCTTAACAATGCAGTGTCCCTTCTGAAAACAGACAGCTGTGATACATCACAAGACCTTTTCAGCCTTGTTTTGCCTTCAAGGAAAAGTGTCACATGAAAAGAGAGAGAGGAAAGATACCATAAACATTTCATTGGGAATGTCTGTCGATGGACATGTTTTATGCTCCCTACACCAGCCCATTTCAGGCTAGAAGTGAGCAGTTGCTTTTAAGGAAATAAATTACCAGCAATACAGATTGCACCACGAAAGCAGAAGACTGCTCACCAAGCAAGGTCAAAGTGAGGCCAAAACGCGGGATGTTGAGAGGCTTTCCTGGCGCACCCCAAGCCCCACAGGAGCATCAGCTACCACAACCACATTGTTCTTCCACTGATGCAAAGAAAATGGTGAGTAGGCATCACTTTATAAGGCGATACAAGCAGTAAGAAATCCGTCTGTGCTGATTTGCCTGCAGGCGCCCTATTCAGATGTGTTCTCCCAATGAGAGCAAGTATTTTTTTTTCTTATGGATTCTTTCAATGATTGCTAATTTTGCCTTTCCTGGATTGCACTGAAGCTTTGGAGATAGTTTCTATTATGATTTGACTGATTTTTAAAGAACATCATATTTTTAAGGGACTTATTTTGAAATAAGTAGTATTTTTCCTGAAAACTTACAGCAGTCATTTTGCTTTGTGACAATGGTCACATAGACAAGTAATTCAAGGAAGTGAGAAGCAGGTAAGCAGTTATGTTTCTAAACTTAAGCAGAGTCCCTTCTGGTGCCTTAGAAAGGCAGAAAAAGGCACTTGCCAGAAATTTTTTTTCCACTATTGCCTTGGTTGAGTGATGGCTCAGTCCTGACAGCTGTACTCTGAATGACAGCACCTTCCCAGCCAGTAAGTGTATTTTTTCACCACATGTTTACCAAATATTGGATCTATTAGACAAATTAAAATTGTTACTAAAATTAAGAAATCCAGTTCTTTAACCTTATTTAATCCATTATTTAACCTTATTCTAAATAAAATATTATGTTTCCTGGATGTATTGTCACACATAGGTTGTGAAGACCACATATTGTGTTCCAAGCTGAGAAAGTCTACACAAGATTCCAGGCCACCTGATATCCCCTCCTTGCAGGTTGTGCCCCTAAAACAAGAAATATAAAAAAATCAAAGCATGACAGCTTGCTAAGGCCTATGTTTGTGCTCTCATTTTTGTATATGCTGGGCAAGATAAATCATTGATGAATCCAAAACAGAACAAATGACAGCTGTGTCTTCAGCAGTACCCATCAGTTGAGACAAGACAAGAGACTCTTGTATCTACTTTCTGCAATTTGATCTGAGAACTTACATTTTCACAGATGGGTTTTTTTAATCTGTATATATTATTAGCTTGAAACAGCGAGACTTCGCACATAATGATAACTTGGTTCTGCAGTTTCTCTGTGCATATGTCTATTAACCAAAAATACAGCTTATTGAAAGATTTACACATCTCCAACATCTCTGGTACTGGATCATGAGAACTTATGCATTATTCCTAAAATTAAGGCTTGTGTTTGACCCTTTGCAACCTCCAAGCAGTTATATTGATATTTCAAAATATATTGGAAAAAAATTCACAATTTGTGAAAACTGAATAATTATGAAGGACTGCATCTTACAAAACATAGATGTAAGCATCACAGATTCTATATGAATTTTTCCTCTGCAGACAATAGCATAAAATAGAACAGCATAAACTGTTCTGCATCAAAAAGGTAGTGTTTTCATGCTAATCAATTCCTACAGGCTGTTTTACAGCGAAACTATATGGTTGCAGTAATATTCTCTAACTGGTTGGATAGATTTTTAAGCTATGGTGCAGGGTAGTATGCAAATTTCTCATTAATCTGAATATTTAAGATGTTTCCAGTTGTAAACAGAAGCTTCAGGTAACTTTGAGAATATTTTGGAAAACTGATTCTATACTTTTTCTTCTGTTTTCTGCCAAAGAGAGCTTAAACACACAGATGTTTTGCTACTTGTAGTGCTTGCATGATATTCAGCGATCACTGCATAACATATCTAACAATAGATCTTTCTCTGTAGCAGAAATGCTCTTAATAGGGAGCCTGTATTAAAGTCTGCATTACAGATCCAGTTTTAGTTTATAAATGCAAAGACACCACACCAGACTTTTTTTCCTCAGTTGTGACATTGTCTCCCTCTTCTGTTACGTATAAGGTCTGGTCCTTTACCTCACATTACAACGGCAAGGCTAACAAGCACTTTTAAAATATATTTCATCTACTGAATGGGGCTTGAGCAGCAGTTCTATTTGCACAGATGTACTCTTTGTCTCCTTTTACAGTCTCTTACAGGCATTCTGTTCAGGCTAAAATAATGTATATGCGATGACAAATACCTTACTCTCTTGCATTTGTCACATTACCAGACTGGCTGTACAGCAGATGTTCTAAGTTTGATAGAAATTTCTATAGGCAAAGGTCATCTTTTCCAATCTTTGCATAAAATACTTTTCTCTGGGGTAGCTTGGCATGTGCATAAGCTCCTCCACAGTAGGTCTTTAGGAACTACCTAAAAATGTTAATCAGAATGTGCTTTTGTGGGTAACTCCTTGTGCATCTGACTGCATAAATTAAATCTTTTCAGAAACAGCCTTAGTTGGGCTGTATTGACTGATTAACGTAAATCTTTCTTCCATTGAATTAGGTGTATTTATTGGAACTTTACTTGCTTCTGACAGCTGTTAAAGCTCATTCAAATCTTATATTTTGTCATACGTGTAAGCTGCTGTACCTAAACCTGCCTGAACATCTGGTACTTGCAAAATGGTTGCTCTAAGCTCTGCATTCACCACTAGATTTACCACTAAATTACACAGACAATTTGATAACTGATGTGGAAGTTTCCTTTTGCTGACATAATGACAGATTACCTTCTTCCAAATTCCATCTCCAGCTTAAGATGGATGTGCTTCTTGGACAAATCTTTTATCTGTTAAATTCCCTGTGACTCAACAGATGCACTTAGCCTTCCTGTGAGTTCAGTCCTCCAGACAAGCACGGAAGATTGCAAATGGCTACAAACTGACCCTGCTATGTGAGTAACCAGTCTCTCATCCTGCGCTTTTCTTTTGTGCTTCTCACTTTAGCATGTGACTTGATGTGACATTACTTTCGTACTTGAATCTTTAGAAGTTGTGCAGATCGTATCCGTTTTCTGTACCCATTTCAGAGGATGGCCATGGGCTCCTCCACAGCTTAACCCCATAGCTTTGGCCACTACTCCTGCAAGGGTTGGGATATAATAATATAGGGTGTGCACGTGCAAAGTCAGTCTTACCTCTATACCTTCTCAATGTTTTTTTCAACTGTTCAGTGCTATCACCCTGCTACCACTCATTGCAAGATGCCTGTTTTCAGTAGTCATCACCCTACGACAACTGTAGGGATTTTGCTGTTGTCTTGTTTTCTTTTATTTCAGGAATGGTGCTTCCAGGTTGTGCTATTGTGAAATTGCTAACAATATAGGTAGAAATATTTCAGAATTAACTGGGCGTGTCCACACTGGGCTCAGAAAATACATCATCTCCCCTTTCTCAGGAGGCACAGTTTATTTGTCAAGGTGTTAAAGCTTTATGTAGTCCAGCTAGTGACCACTAATAAAACTGAAAGGTTCTGTAGTGGGTTTATGACTGCCTCATGTCATGAATGTTCCGTGGTAACATCTTAGACCTTGGGGAAAACTTAGAAAGTACTGCTTGCAGTGAACTGTGAAATACAGATTTTCCTAAGTTAGATAGGGACTTCTGTAGCAAAAACTAGTATCTGCAGTGTCTTCTATGACTTTCTATAAATCTTCTTACTAGAATATTAAAGCAAAATATCCTCATTTCATGATAAAGTGCAAGATACTGAACACCAAATTTTATCTTACAGGAAAAAAAACCAGTAATTTTAGAAATTGTTTAGAGCTTATTTGATCTTTTCGAAGCAAAATATCAAAACCAGTTTTAAAACTCAATGAGTATCCAAAGCAACTTTTAAAAGTTCCTTAAGTGCAGAATAAAAATATGTTACTGTTTAACCAAATAATCAGTGACTTTTTCCTATCTAAGGCATGTCTGCAGACATGAATACAAATGTATATAGAGTGCGCACCCAGAGGAGTGAATGCTAATGTTTTTTGTGTTAATCTCTGATACTTTTAATGCTGTCTTTAATCAAAGTACAGTGAAACTTCAGTCAGATCTACTCCGGAGCTTGCACTGAAATATTATTAATTTTCAAACCACAAAATGACTGATTTCTTGAATGCCAAGCTTTCTGTGGGACTTGGTGAGGCTAAGTACAACCCTTGGGTGGGGAAAGCTTCTCTAATCCCTTACCATCAGACCCTCCCCGTGTGATACGAATCACCATCCGACCCTCCCTGGCACTACCCAGAACAGGCAGTGTGCAATCCTGCTCTGAGGTAGCTGAGTTCAGACACCCGGAGCCTAGGGAGGGCAAGTTTAAGCTGGGAGCTGTCAAGCTTCCCATTGCACAGCTGAGAAGGATGCAGCTCTACCCCATTTCTGACTCCAGGGCAAGGAATGTCCTGTAGCCATGCACCTCTGAGAGGACAGTCGGACTCTCTCTTACCAGTGTCTGGGAATAGGTCAGGAAATCACTCCACCTGTCAGCTGCAGTTTCGCCCCGGGTTCAGGCTATCATGCTTTGTAGTCCTTTCAGAGTCAGAAATACACTTTCTGCTTAAGGTTATTTGTGCCTATGTATATCTGTGTATGTATATATACACATATATCTATGTATATGCAGATATTCGCAAGTTTTGGTAAGAATCCTTTTAATATCTGCTGTAGGTAGGCAACTGTAGGTTCCTGATTAATTCCAGCTCCTGGAATTCAGATGCACTTGATAAGAATTGAACTTCTCATCTAACGAGCAACCACAGTTCTGTGTTTGAAAATCATTACATATCTGCTACTGGCATGTATTACAGCATGACTCAAACAGAGATGTAGAAGCTGGTCTTGCAGCCTAAATGATATTAGATCTTTTTTTCCTTATTTGCAAGTCAATCTTACTCCATTTAATAAAAAGCAGCTATAGCCACATTCAGTCACGCTGCAAAAGCAATAGTAGCCAACATAGAAAGAAAGTTTTTTTTCTCCCTTTTAGCTATGGAAGTGCAGCAAGGTAATGCTAGACAGCTAGTCTGAAAAAATGCAACATTTCCACTTGCAGCCCAGGAGAAGTCTGTGTTCTGATGGGATCTTCAGGAACAAGGACATGAATCATTGCTTTTTCTTTCCTCTCCATACTCTGGTATGGAAGCAGAGTGTCATTGCTCTGACATGTTGTGTGAAACGTAGTTTAAAAGTGTATTAGTTCCAAAGCATTCTTTCTCACTCTTTCTCTTTCAACTGGGTCACCTCATCTGCTACAGCCAGGCACTAGAGCCTTAGGAAAAGGAAGTATTTAAATGATTATCTCTGTTTATGCACACTGCAGAGAGACAGGGGGAAAAGGGAGGAAGGGAGGGAGGGAGGGAGGGAGAAAGAGAGATCCTCCCACTGTTTTGACTTTCATCCGTAATGCAGGATGCTAAAATGACTCTTTCTGGACCTGCCGTATCTGTTAGGTAAGCCTCGTAAGCAGCACTCAGGCCTTTGTCTTGCTGTCTGACACCTTTTAAGCCTAGAGAAGAAATATGGGATGGCTCCCCAGGCAAGGGAAGTGAAGATTAATAATGAGTTTTGTTAAAGGTATTCTCTTTCTGCCATTCCTATTTTTCTTCATTCATATGGCAAGAGCAATAGGAACTTGACAAAACTACAACTCAATTTTCCCATTAAAAATGAAAAGCTAAGACAGGATCTGTGCACTTTTAAATTATTTTTTCCTGCAGTCTCTGTGGATGGCTGGACATTTCCCAAAAGAAAGCTCCTCTGGCAACAAAAATATTTGATCCTCCGTTTTCATCCTGAATAATTTTCCACATCAATAGAAGAAATCAAGACTTCCTATCATGATTTGCATATATACATATCAACATCTACCAGGACATAATTTAATAAATCAGAGCCTTTGGGCTAGAAATTCTGTGTCAGTGGGCTTGCAGTTCATGTGCTCCCCTTGTGGTAATAAAGGCAATTCTTCCATTATTCCCTAGATATTTAAATTGATTAATATGCCAGCATATTTACAATCAGTGCAGGTAATACGTGATTTTTTTAGGTTAACAGCTAGACTTTTAATGTATGCGTTTAACTCTGCTTACATCCAAATTAATAAATCCTAATTACTTTTCTGAATTAGCATCTGAGTAATATCAACTGTGTACTTTATGTGTGCTTTTAGAGTGAAAATTTGTGTCAGAGTCTTGTTATTAATTGCAAATAAATTCCTGGACCAATCCAATTTAGTTTCTGCAAGCCAGAATAATTTTTGTATTAAGCCATGTGCTGCATGAAACAGCTACTATAATCTGAACTGAAGAAGAGATTATATCACAAATGTGAATAAACTGTTGTGGAGGTAGAACAGTAATATTAAGAAAAATAGTGGTATCACACAATCAAATATTATGTTGTAATGACAGTACCAAGCAAAACTTTTTTTTTCTTTTCTAGTATTGATGTTATATTGGTACCATTTCTAAATAAGTTGAAAGAAGTTGTCTCTAGGAAGCAGTGGCTGAACTAAAATAGACCTAAGAACATAGGAACATTAAGCATTACCCTGGTGGGAAGCCATTTTGTGTGTGTATACATTATAATCAGTCACTCACTGCGGGGGGGGGGGGAGGCCTGTTCAAACAAAGGGCTCAGTGAAGAAAATCTCTTAATAGAATCAATGTAACTAAGACCTTAAGGCAAATTACAAAGAACTATTGCTCTCCTCTCTGTCTCAAAAGGATATGTACCTCTAGATTGAGGAAGAAATAGATACTTCTCATACAAGAAAAAAAATCCTCAGCAGTTTAATTTAAAGAGAAATTTACTCTTGGTGAATTGTGTCACCTTTGTCTGACATATGATACAATCAGGAACAAAGGGACCTATTGAGAATATAAAACGTTAAACCTTTGTTTTTCTTTCACTAGAATTAATCTGAACTCGGTGGGGGCGGGGGGGGAGAGAGAGTTTTATTAATGCTTTCTGTAGAAAAAGCAATATACTGATAAGGAAAATAGATTCTAACAGTGCTACTGACGCTGACTTGCGGGGGGGGGGAGGGGGGAGAAAAGGCAAAATATCAGAAGGGTCAGAACAGATACCTAACTTTGAAACTGCAGCATGAAGGCTAGTATTTCACCACTTGGTGTCACTGTAGCATCTGATGTTTGTAATTACTTGCCCACTTCTAGTTGCTGCCGCTGCTTCTGGATTTCTTTTTCTTTTTATCGTGGTCATTGCTGCTGTTTTTTATCAAGAATGGAAGGCAACAATCAAACTGGTAGCTGCTAATAGCCCTCAGATCTAACAATAAATGTTGCTGAGCATTAAACCAACAGCATAAAGCCTTGGGCACCAAACTGATTTGCAATAAGCTGATTCAGAGATGGATAGTACTTGCACAGTTCAAGGTTTGGAAATCTCTCAAATTTGCTAATGTAGTTATTGGTGAACTTGATCAAGTTCACAGGACTCTTCCCCTTACATCTACACCCTTTTCACTCTTTCTCTCAGCGGCATGGACAGCATTTCACACAGAAACAGTTTTATTTGACTGTAAACTCATTTCAGGCAGTGATTGTCTCTGTGCTATGTACAGTACGTGGGGTGTCGGATAGGGCTCCTGTCTTTCCCAGTGCCCTTAGGTATCAGGAAAATGCCCTAAACTTTCTATGAATTGAAGAAAGAAAGAGAGGAAAAGAAAAAATGCCACTCTAAGCTGAGAATAGCCAAAAACTGAGGCTAGCAGATGAGGATACGCTGTACCAGTAATGGAGCAAATGCATCCCTTGATGCCCATATATAGCCAGCTGCAAGATTTCTTATCCAAAGGGTATAGACACACAGATGTTTTTGAATGATTCTTTAATAGATCTGTCTGTGCTCCTTTCCCTATTATCTTTCCTTTCCTGTTGTGGCGGCTCACCAAGCCGCCCTCTCACTCCCCCTCCTCAGCAAGATAGGGGGAGAAAATAAGATTAAAAGCTCATAGGTCAAGATAAGGACAAGGAGATTACTCACCAGTTACCATCATGGGCAAAACAGACTCAGCTTGGGGAAGATTAATTTAATTTATTACCAATTAATAACAGAGGAAGATAAAACACCTTCCCCACCACCACCACTCCCTTCTTCCCAGGCTTAACTTCATTCCTGACTTTTCTACCTCCTCCCCGCCAAGGCACTCCCGTTGCCCCGGCCGCTCCGTCCTCCTGACGCTCTTGCCCTGCTCCAGCGTGGGTTCCCTCCCACGGGAGACAGTCCTCCACCAACTGCTCCAGCGTGGGTCCTTCCCAGGGGGTGCAGTCCTTCAGGAACAGGCTGCTCCAGCTTGGGCCCCCCACAGGCCACAGCTTCTGCCAGGAGCCTGCTCCTGCATGGGCTTTCGAGGGGCTGCAGCTTCCTTCAGGGCACATCCACCTGCTGCAGCGTGGGGTCCTTTACAGGCTGCAGGGTAGATATCTGCTCTACCGTGGTCCTCCATGGGCTGCAGGGGGACAGCCTGCTTCACCATGGACTCCTCAATGGCCTGCAGAGGAATCTCTGCTCCAGTGCCTTGAGCACCTTTTCCCCCTCCTTCTTCACTGACCTTCATGTCTGCAGGGTTGTTCTTACATTTTTCTCACTCCTCTCTCTCACAGCTGTTGCGCAGTGTTTCTTACCCTTTCTTAAACATGCTATCACAGAGCTACCACCAATGTCAGTGATGGGCTTAGCTTCAGCCAACGGCAGGTCCGTTTTGGAGCTGGCTGGAGCCAGCCCCCCGTCAAACACAGGGGCATCTTCTGGTCTCTTCTCACAGAAGCCACCCCTGCAGCCCCCTCACTAGCAAAACCCCACCAATACATCTGTTCTGTCTCTTTGGCCTCAATCATTTGCTGAACATCATATTTTTATACTTCACTGTCAGTGGTCTCAAAATAAAATGTAGAAATGAAGGCTGCAGTTAATATTATGTATGGTATGTGAGTCAAGTTTCCTAACACATTAGTTCCTTGTTTTTGGTTTTGGCTTTAAACTTGGGCAAAGTTCTGGTAGATTGGCAAATTTATTTCTATCATCAGCCAGTGCAAGGGAAGCTGAAGTGAGGGACTAGCCATTAGCTTGAAGGCCAGTATGGTGACTAGAGTTCAATTTCGTCCAATTTCTAAATGAGATAAATGAATCAATGCAGTATTGGCAAAGATACAGCATCTGTGAAACTGGTTAAATGGATCACAAACAGAAACAATTAATGCTCATAATTAACATAATCAATACGACAGTGTAAGGTAATGTGGCTTAAGAGTGTGTTAATTATATGCAAGTGTTTACATATTTTGACAATTTGGAGAGAACGGATAAAGTAATAAATGAACTGGGGAATCTTCAACAGACCTTTACTGTCATCTTCAGTCTTTTCTAAAAGCTCTCTCTTTAAGGGAGAAAAATAAAGAGCCAGCAAGCCAGTCTTCCCAGTTTCCATTAGTTGTACACACACTTGTAAGCCACGTAAGTTCACACTGCTGTGGGACTGTAAAGCCATCTTGGAGAACCCAAGATAGTTGTGTCCTACACGCACATCCAGCCTTAGCAGGTTAACCCCTGTATGTACATCCACGGCTAAAGTTACTGCAAATGCTCTGGCTGGGGTCTTTGACTGCGTTACCATCATGGTGGTTTATTTCCTTATCAGTCACAGTGCCATCACTAATCATAACCTACCATGGCTACTGTGCTTTGTATTTCTCTATAGTCCCCCGATTCATTAGGGAGGCAGCTAATGGCAAGGAAGCATCCCCAGCAGTCTGAACTGCCCTTTACAAAACCTCTTTAAGGGAAAGGTTCAAGGGCTGTTGCTAACTCATTTTAATTATTTCTGTTTACTTCTGCTTCTAACTTTTAATCTGCTCCTTTCCACAGAACAGCTTGCCATGCTTGGCTTGTACCGTGGCTACCAGGGGCATACAAAGCAACTTAGCTGGAAATAGAGAAACTTTTGCTGTTGCTTTATTTTGTTGACCTAGAAGCTGTTAGATCTGACAATGTCTGACTAGACTTTATTTTCCCTTCATTTGGTCATTTGATATCTGAATAAGGAAAGCAAAGCTGTGTTGTGTCAGATGTATCTGTATGCTCAGCCGACCAGAGCCTGCACGCAGAGTGACACCAGTAGCTATGTGACGGGGAACTGAGCCTGTTGGTGTGAGCAGCCATAAAGGTGGCCTGGTTAGAAAGGGAAAATTACCAAAAAAGAAGAAAATATCTGCTGAAAAATACTTTCAGGGAAATTGCCTGCCAGCCTGGGAGCTGTGAGTCTGGGAACCAGAAGCATCCTTGAAAAGTGTAGCTGGCCTCTCTGAAGTATAGATGGATACCCAAACACTGGAGACATCCTGAGATACCATCGATAAGAGCAAAAACAAGGAACTGTAACAGTGAGTTTTTGTCTGAAAAAGTGGAAGCAGTCTAGGAAAATAAAATTGACCTGAAAGAACAGAAAACATCATCACCTAGTGGCTGTTACAGGTGAAAATACAAATTAACAGCAACTATTGGTGGTGTCCTACACCCTTTTACGTCACTATGATATAAAAAGGACTTAGTTTTTATCCAAAATGGAGCCTCTCTCTCTGTGAACTTCCCATGCTGCATGTACTTTTCCTTTTCAAAACAGGTTGAATGCTCCGCACAAACGTTCTACGAGACCTTGGACTCCCACTGGGGATGCCCGGCTGGCTCCAGAATCCACGCCGTGGATCGTTTTTGAAGTGAGAGACTGCCTTCTGTCTGTTACTTTATGGCCCCCCTCTGGGACCACTGCTGGGGTCAGGGCGGTTTGTCCTCCCACCTTTGGGATGGTTGGGTCCCCCTCTGGGATCGGTTTGTCCTCCCATCCAGGATGGTTTGACCCCTTCTGAAATCTAATTCACTTGATACCAGTAGTATATATCCATATAAGTAATCTATCATAAGTATATCTGCTGCTATATTGTTGACAAGTGTGCTTCACTAATGATAAGTTTGTAGTAACCTGTAACACTATATTCCTACTTGGTTGTTGCTGTTACTGGTTGTTGCTATAATATTGATTGCCACTATACCATTGATTGTTGCTATACTGTTGACTGATACTATATTATTGTTGCTGATAGTAATTTGTTTTGGCTTTATTAATCATAGGTATACTTGCTAGTGGTGACTTTTGTGGTATTTGTGGTAATCTGTAATAAAGTACAGAAATCCAGGAGATAAAGCCTGCCTGTCCTTGTGTATTACGGAATCCTGCGAACCCATGGTCACCCAAAGGTCATCTCCCTTTAGGTCGTGACACCTGTATGATAGTAAACAGCGCCTGCTCCTCAGCACTGATTTTTTCCAAGTCCAAATTACCGGCGTCTTGTGCTTCTTCCAAACAAACAAATCCTACTCCACTGACTCCAGGCATTAATACAGCTCAGAGCAAAGCAAAAGTAGCTCCGACATCTCCAGACACTACAGCTCCAACACTTGGAAAGCCTGTGCCAGCTGCGAATGTCGCCACCCCAATTCCTCCCTCTGCATGGCGTTCTGACTGCCTAACACAGACCTACCTCATGGCCCACCCAGCATCAAGGTGCATTACATTGCAAGGTACACCACTGCAATAGTCTGCCTGCAAAAAATAGTCTGGTGCTTTCCAGGACAGCCTGAAGGACAAGACTCCATCCCCCCAGCCCGAGAGGCACCCCAGGACAATGGCAGCATCATTCCAGCTGCAGTCCTCCTCTGAAGAGGACCAAGGACTTAGCAGCTCACCACTGGCAGTTGCTGACAGCTGAAGATACTGGATCAGGCAAAACATGAGCAAATGTCCCATGAAATATAACAGTTAAAATGTTGGGGGAAGGGGTTGTCCTCTTTCTTTCCTTCCTCCTTTTTTTTATTTTTTTCATTCAGCTGGTTAAATAGATCTCTGTAGTAGGAAGACATATTCCAGCCCACAGGTCGTTGCCTTTATTGCGGGATTTTGTCTCATTTGCTTACTCTCTAAAACTACTTCAGGGTTTTAAATTAAATATGGTACCCAGTCTCCCTGTCTCTGTTTTCACATGTTCAGGATGTTTTTTCTTCTACTCTTAAATTTATTGTGTATTAGTTGAGGCCATAACAATATCTTCTGTGAAGGTGCGCAGGGGAATGAAAATGCTGTTAGGGAAATGCATCCTTATTTTAACAATGTCAAATGAAGGAAACGGATTAAGATTGTAAACCACATCAGGGATTCCTGACTCCACAGACCAGAAACAGAGTTTATGGGACTACTGAGTACAGCTGTGACCTCTGAAAGTAACTGCTGAATCCTGCAGAGAGTTACTGTGGTGGTGAGGTTTCTCTCTGAGGAAATGCAAGTTTGGTTAAGGTCTTTCTGGGTTTCTAACCCTCAGTTGTAAATCACTTAGGTACAGCACCCAAAATGCTGGAATGAGTCTGGGGATTTCCTTCTTTGCCAACCCCTTTTCAAGACAGATTTTAAATCAGGTACAGATTTGGGGCTTTTCCTGAAGAGAGGCGATGCCTGTTGGTTCCCCGCTGTGTGACAAATGTGTGCTTGTTCACGTGCAGGTAACGCCATACCTCACACAGCGGAGCAGAGGCTTGCATTTCTGCCTCTCTGGACCAAGGTTTTCTGATGACTTCTGGCAGGTTGCAAGATTTCTGTGCACTTCTGAGACTAAAAACTTGGCCAGTATGATCCCTCGTGCATCGAGACTCCAAGTTCTCAATGATAAAAACTACGCTTTTTTGCCGTGTTTTGTATTCTGGATTGTTTGGGTCTTCTGGGTGCTGTAAATGATAACTGGAGAACAGGGAGGAAGGCTTTGTGAGATGAGGATCTAATTCTCTTATTTCAGGATAACAGCTTTTTCTGTGTTAGGCCTCTTGCGTCTCTATAGACCGGGAGTACATGATAATTTAAGCTCATGCAGGTGCTCTTTCTGGAAGCAGCTGACCTGGAAACAAACAAGAATGTTTTTAAAAAATGACTTGTGCCTCCAACCAGTGGCGCCAATAATATTGAGGGAGTCTGCAGGGGACTGCCTGGGTCTCTTGCCTTGTAGTGAATGTTGGTGAGTGAGCAGTAAACTGCAATAGAGACTGTCTCCAGGTAGATGCAGGAATCTACATTCATTGTCCAACTTGAAAATACCTGTGTGTTATTCAGGTCACTGTCTTTTTCTCCTCACATGCTGTCTTGAGGCTGAGAAGTTAGCAAATTTGATGAAAGGTGTGATTGATATCTCCTGTACTAATGAAAATCCTGTGTAAGATACTTGGAAAGTGCTAGATAAGTATCCAAACTGCAGCTTCATGAGTAGCCCTATTAATAACACAAGTGAATTATATTATTTATTGACCAAAAAGACTTTAGATTTATAACTTTTCTCTAAAAACTTGAAATTTGTTCTGAAAAATACATGGTAAGTGGGAAGTTTATTTTCCCAGCCATTAGTTGTGTTGAGAAAATGAGCACTAGCTTGGGATTTCTGTTTACGTGTTTTGTTCACTTTTTACTAGGAACTTTGTGTGTTTGTTATAGTTAAACTCGAGGCCTGGTATTCTGACCTAACACTGATGAAACTTGGCTGTGACTGATACTCAGGCCCAAATCTTTGCTGTGAGGAGGAGTAGTATGAAGAAAAGCGCATTCAGACAGAAATTGTTTTCAAGGGGATAATAAATTAGGATCCTGGGATTAGTGTGAAAGCTGGAAACAAAAAAAAACTGCTATAAAACATGTAATTACGTTCTATTGACAAATCAGTACCTTTTTTATTGCACTGTTTATAAATAGAAGAGATCAAGTTATCTAGCTAAAAGCAGCAGTATTAATGCCACACTATATTTTATACTTGATTTCCGTTCACCCACCTTCCCAGTGAGACAAAAATGTCTGCATTTCTAAAAAAACTTTAAAAGCTCCATTGGATATGCAGAAATTTTAGAGGATACAGAATATGTGTTCTGCCTTGTTCTATGGGATGACTGTGTAAAAAGTGTGTTGAAACCACTGGGCTGCATGCTACTCTCAAACCAACCAGGTAGCTGGTTGTACATGCAAGCAGATCATAGAAGCTTTCTGCTTTGCAGAAACCCCTGGAACTATATATAGTTTGTGTCCTGGAAGATGGTATCAGCCTTGTGAGCTAAAGCAGTAGGTTTCACTTGCAAAGTTGGATATTAATGTAATCAGTAGACATGGATTTGCAGGAATTTCTTTGCAATCTTTTCATGTGGATTAGAACTAAATCATCTGCCTGACATACCCATTCCTATAAGAAGAAATCTGGATTCAGATTTTTGCATTTAGCATGGAGGTTGGGGATTTGCCGTGTGAATATTAGAAACATGCTTTAAAAATGCAGATGGTACTGCCATTTTCTCTCAAGGACAAGTTTCGTACATCTGGGTCAGTTATGATGAACAATTTTCATTGAAAAATTTCATCAATCAAATGCCTCCTATGGATTCTTTTGTATTTTAGCTAAGGGAAGTACCTGGGGAGTTTACTACTCACTGTCCATTCTTGTCTAATCCAGATCTGAACTATGTATTTCATTCTCTTAGGTCAGTGACAAAAAAGTTCCTGGAGAACCCCCAAGCTTGTAAGAATGATGGAGCAACCAGCTTCTTTTGTTTCATTCCTGAGACAATGAGAAATGGTAGAGAGGTTTGGGGGCTTTCTGGAGGATTAAGGGTTTTCTGAGGAGGGAGGTGGATCGTGTTTGCTTGGGGTTTTTTTTGTTCTGGGTTGCAACTCCAGCCACCATTCTCACACAGACTGTATATCCTGTAAAGTACTCTTTATGCTAAGTATTACACTTTGGTAGGTGTGTAGGTGGTGAGAGCACTTTCCTTCTAATTTTCCCATTATTGTAACATTGCTTCAGCTGCCTCCTTTTCCAAGTCATTCTTCCTGCATACATGTGAATGTGTTAAATTGTATTCCTGTGCTGAAATCCTTGGAACAAGATCCTGACCTGTAGCTTTAGTGCATTTCAGGTAAAATAAACAGTGTTTTGGTTTTAGATCTTCAGCATGTTTGTTAATTTTAACCCAACTACAAAAATAAAATTAAAAAAAAATCTTTGTCTCAAACATATGAGCACTGCAGAAGTATAGATAGTAGTTGCATAGAGTGCAAAGATCTTATGCAATAAAAAGAGAAGAGCTAAACTGCACTTCTACACAAAGCATGCAGCAGTAGCTATACAAAATTAAGTAGCTATACAAAATTAACGGCCTGCCTTTTCCTGGGATAAATCAGGATTAATGGAGTCCTACAGGCAAAGGCAGGTGGGACATCAGGCTTGGGACCAGAGTCTGGTGAAACCAGAAGAACTTTATCCATTGCTCTTACTGAAGTAGCCAAAATCATGAAACAGAGTGAAAGTAAACAGTGCCACTTAATGAATGATATGTTAGCCCAACAGCATGAAGGGACATGTTTGTAAAAGTTTGTTATGGGTAAAAGAAATCCACTTGCACTGGACTTTTAATCCATGTTGTCAGGATCAAGCTGAGGCAATGGGCTCCAGTTCCACTTATTTTTGTCCTCCACATGACAGTAGCATTTATATGATCCATCACATCAAATTGGGTACAGGCACAAGTAAAGTCAGAGCATCAGTCGTGTTCTGGATGGAGTTTCTTTACCCAGATGTTGCCATTGGTGGGATAAGACACTGAAGCAACAAGGAGTCTGAGAAGTCCTTGTGCTCAAGTGACTTATAAAGTTGAACTTGAGGGCTTGTAATCAGGCCTATAGCAGGCTTCCACGTACATCAGTATGACAGCAGACATAATTACTTATTATACTTTCACCTTGACAGAAGCATTTTGAGTCCCAGTAATTAGTGCCCACAGAACTGCACGGAACACCTTACCTGTTTGGGAAAACACATGAGGTCTGCTGGGATGCTGAGGGAAAGGCTGTAGCTGACATTAAACTGCTGCTGTTCTTCAGGCCCAAGTGACTGTTTTGTATGACAATGATTGATTCAGCTCGGATTGAGCTTCAGTAACATTTTTACAGCTTTATCATACAAACTGTGCTTTCTTCCCATTTTCAGTCCCTCTTTGTTTCCTTGGGCTGGTGCAATCAACTTTCATGGAGAGGCCAGAGGAAAAATACACAGAATATTTGTCAAACTCATCAGAAAACCTCCTTCCAAATGAGCCTGTTCACATCCAGCTGGGTTTTGCGTCTCCTCTAAATGAGCTACTCAAAAAGGTTTTGGGAAGTAAAAGGGCTTTGAATTTGTCTTTCATGTCTGTTTAAGCCTAGGTTTTTTAATTGAGCTGTATACCCTTGCCCAGCAACAAAGATCACTTCTGAGAAGGTGAAGTAGAGGTAGGGAACCCTGATGGGCCTAATCTACATCTGGTGTTTGTGGGTTTCTTTGGTTTATGGGAGCCTATGGGAAACTCATGAAACTGTCAGCTGCTGTTCATACAGAGTTGATGCTCCAAATACAGGCTGTGCAGGATCAGTTGCTCTGCAACTGCATCCAACGTGTGTATAAACTGATTATTAGTATGCAGTGTTCACCAGTCATAAAGATATGCCTGTTATGTCAACTGCATCAATTTTTCTGAGAAACCACAAGCACTGCGATGGGAAGTACATTACCTAGCCTGCCATGGTAAGAGTTAGGCAGGTAAAAGATGCCATATAGCACATCAGCCTAGAACATCTGCAGTGCTGGAGCGAACCCACGAAGTAATGGAAAATTCCTATGGTGTTTTGCTGTGTAGAAACACTTGTTTGTGAAGAAATAGTCTTTCCAGTTCTTACCCTCCCCAACAGACAAACAAACATAACCTGCTGCTGTGTCTTGAGTGTGTAAAGCATAGTGCAAGGAAGTTCAGACACCTAAGAATAAAACACTACCAAAAATGCATGCAATTCAGTCATGTTAACTTTCGGTGTTTCAGGTTCCCAGTGTTCAAGCTTCTTCATTACTTCCATTCACTTTCCTCTTGACAGGTTCTTGCTGTACACCTAATACATGAGGCACTTTCACAAAGGTGTGGCTGAATATGTGAGTTGTTCTGTAGAGGTCAGTGAAATATGAGGTAGGCAGGCGTTAATGTGCTTTTCTGTATTTACACTGCTTTCTTGAAGTAGACATTGCTTATCGATACTACTTTTAGTCCATAATGTCATGCTGGCCTTTTTCACGCAGAGAAGAAAAATTTGCATTTTCACATAACTCCTGGTATTCATTCTCTCCTCATATGTTGTACTGGAAGTTCCAGTGGTTTAGGAAATCAAGTCTACCTCAAACTGTTTATTCAAATCTGTCTCTTCAATTTAAGGACTTTTTTGTGTCTTTTAGATAATTGAAGCTGTTAACATTTATCGCAAACTAACGGGAAAGCTGGAATGCAGTGATGGGAGCTTCTGCCCAGAAAAGTATTGGTGCTGGGCAAAATAATCTTATTGCTGTGCCAGTGAGTGGAAAAAAACTTTAGCACAACTAACACTGAAATCACTTACAGGAACCTAAGCTGTTCTTTAAAAAAAATACCTTTGCTGTATAACTTCCAGGGAAGACAGGATCACGTCTTTCTCACTTCCTCCCATCCTTCTTCCCTCATCCATTTATAGCATAATTTAGACCCATTTTCTGTAGTGGTTCAAGGTAATATAATAGTCTCTTGGTATATATATGCATTCCTTTCTGGTTTTACTGCTAGAGCATGAACTTCTGATTGGAAAAGCAGCTAGCTAGAGAGGACATTGCCCTAAATTCCCATGGCATTACTCATCCAATCTTGTCTGGTGTCCAAACACTCAATCCACATCGTGTAGAAACTTTGTGGTAGAAGGGTAATAACCCATTTTAACAAATGTAGGTAACACATTTGACATAAAACCTTTCACTGCAGAGAAAAATCATCTGATTAATGATTATACAAGACAGTTATTGGCCCAAGGGGAAATAACGCTATTTAACCAAAAATGCGGAAGAATTTACACCTTTCTCTGGATGGTTACAAATTACTTACCAAAGAAAAAAGAGAAGATAGAAAGGAAATCACTCTTGTTGATCTGTGATTGTGATGTTTAAAAGGGACTCTGTGAAATAAGCATCCTCCAGATTTTCTGCGTGACACCTACAAAAGCCATGAAGCATGGGGTAGGTCACTCAGCCATCACTCTAAGAGCTAGCTGTTTTTAACAGTCTTCTGCCTACAGCACAGTAGGGAAAAGGGAACACAGAGAAACTTAGGCAATGTGAGACCTTTAACAGGAGAAGCAGTCATTTGATCAGGATGGTCCTGGTAGGCTCTGTTAAGACTTCATATTCACTGAAATTAATACATAAACACTTTTTTTGGCTTAGTCACAGTGAAACCTTTATTTTTTCTTCTCCCTACTTAAAGAGTAATTTAGTTTAATATCGGTTGACTTATTTACAGTGGGATGATTTCTAAACCTAAGAACCTGCTCAGCTGACAAGCTCCAAGGCATTGGAGAAGTGGTCACTGTGCCAATGGTACCAACGGGCACCTTTCCACTTTCATCATACAGTGCAGTTACACTGTCTTATAGACCTGATGCAAACCCGGCTTTAGTGGAAGGGACGGCTCAATAGAATAGAACAGAACAGAACAGAACAGAACAGAACAGAACAGACAGAATAGAACAGAACAGAACAGAACAGAACAGAACAGAACAGAAATGCTTCCTAATCTCAAGTCTGAACCTCCCCTGACACACACTGTCCAGAGTAAGATCACAAGTAAGCACAAGCCATGTTATTGCTTATAGAAATACGTATGTCCCCATGCTGTAGATACTTGTGTTGTACTTATCTTGAAGAATGATCTTATTAAGGTGAGGGATGAGGAATAACAACAAGGCTGCAGTTCATTTGGCAGGTTCTCATTACACCATCTATCGTCCTGAGCACAGATGAATTAGCTTAGGAATAGCAATCTAATTCAGCAACGCATCTCCTTAAGGTCTTCAAGTATTACTTATAATGGATGAGTAGCTTTAGAAATAACGGAAACCACAGAAAGGATTCACAATCAGAGAAAGCAGGAATTCTGCGATGTGACCCTTCTGCCTGTAATGATTTTCAGTGCAGACAGTTTCAGTCTCTGCAGATGTCAGATGATTATAAAAGCATTTATACACAGCTAGTGGTGGTATAGTGACCAACACTACTGTGAAGTCACAGAGATTGTAAGTAATATCATTAGGCCAATTAGGTAAAGGTCATGTATTTGAATTGTCTATAACTCCTGTTAATACTGGGAGTAGCATGTACGCACCAAACTGGAGATGATGTGTTTAAGCATTTGTTCTCCAAGGATATCTTCTAGGGAAATTTCTACCTCTCTACCTACTGTTACTCTTTAAAAGTGACAGCCAGAATTATTTTGAGTAACAAGCACCTGCTGTCTTCAGCATTTCTAAAAATATATTTCTGCTGCAGGAATTGTTTCTAATCAACACCGCCTGAAGGATGGTAGATGTTAACTTAAAGTACTTTGAGGGGTTTTTCCCTCCACCTATTCTTCTGTTATATTGTACCTTAGTGTTGCAATAGTATGTTGATTTTCAGCTGTTGTGACCTCTGTAAAAACCAAGTGACATCTAACAGCTCCATATGGACAGCCTCATCTTGGATGAAACGCAGACTGGACTGTGCTCTCTTCTATTCTCACTCTAAGCAAACTGCTTTTATGAGGTTTTTGGAGAACATCTTTATTTTCAAATGCTTGTGCTATACAATATAGTCCTGCACTGGCTGGCACAGAAGGTATGTAAAACAAAACACTGGAAGAATTCCAAATTTATACGGTAAAGAAAGCATTGCAATAGCAGTGAAATCAGTAGCAGCGACAATCTTCAAGACTGTATTTCTCAATGGAAAACAGTCAGGGTCAACAAGAGAGATCAATGGACAGATGTTGTGTTCCTACTGCAATGTCAGTATGCAGCATAGAAAAGATTTGGAAATGTCTTAAATACACCGATCAATTTTTCTTGCCCATGTTTCCCTCTAAACACCACACAGCCAACAAATCCATTGATGTTTTTGATGTGTCTTGCATATAATCCCTTTCATGAGCAAGTGCACCTCCCTTTGCATTGTGGGGACAGTGTGCCACTTTGAAATAGCTTGAGTACTTAATTTTGGCTCTGCTTCCATCACTCAACTTATACTGACTGATATGAAATAAATTCCACTCATCTTTTGTACAGCCACATTTTCAAATCCTTTAGGAGGCTGAATTCCCAAACATTCACATTTAGATTGGAAGAAAATAACAGCAGAAATGGTTGG
>NW_008823919.1:7461-20034 GCF_000699105.1 Pygoscelis adeliae | reverse complement strand
AGAGACTTCTTTCACTGAAACATTTTAGTTACTTAATTTACTGTAATGAACAGCTGCTTCCAAGCAGTCTGGAGTCTTCATCCACAGGCAGTCAGAAATCCAGACTTGTCTGCATAATGTAAAGTTTCTCACTCCCCTTCTACTTTTAACTTAATCACAGTTTGTTTGAATCTGAGGAGGGCACGCTGATGTGATTTAGATGAATCCCAGGAAACATTTTGCAGCATTGGGTTAGTCAATAGCATCCTGACTAGCCTCAATACAGTCCACAATAAGTTCAATTTCTTTTCTCTTGGTTGATTTTTCCTTTGTTTTAAGCTGAGAAAGGACAAGCAGCAACCCATTTTTTTTCAAATGTTACTCCAACGTGGTTTACCAAAGAATGGTCTAAGGCAAGCTTAGAGCACTTAGAAACACCTACTGAATTCAGTCACTGAAAGATGTATTCCCAAAAGTTGTAGCATCAAATATTTGAATTACCTATAAATCAAGCCAGTCATTGCTTATACTTTTGATATTTTTTCCCTATATGTTTAGCTGAAAGCTCAAAATTAAATACTGTCTTGAATCTAAAGGGGGTTTTATCCACCCCCTTTTTTTTTTTTTTTGTCAAAATCTTTCCACCACCGCCAAACTCCCTGACTTAAAAAGCAAAAGATGTCTACAGATGTCTTATGTGTGCGTCCTTTTTGGTTTTTTCTATGACTCCTTACATATTTCAGTGTCATCCAGGGGAAGAGAATGTCAGGGTTGATCTCAACTGCTTAGCTGTCACAAGAGAATTTCACTAAAAAGAAATGTTAATTTACTTTCTTGAAAGAGTAACTGGAAGGAAGATATATGCTAGCTCTGTTTTCCTGAAAACATCTAAGGTCTCTTCTTTCTTGCAGGCAGGCTAGAGGCACTGTGTTCTGGCACTGGATGACTCCATACCATTACCAACACATGCAGCTTCAACACACTGCAGCCATGTGACAAACTTGTGAATAAGTGGGAACCTGAGGTTTGCTTGAAGAAGCACATTTGCCTTCTTCCCAAATGAGACTGGCTGGTTCCATGTCCCATTTTTTGAAATAATGAGCAATATTAAATGCTCTGGAATGATGCAGAGGTCTAAGATACAATGGTTTCTTGTAAGTGAGAAGTTCTCTATGGACAGTACAACCCGGGCAGCATTAACAAGATAGACCGAGCAGGTAGCTGTGGAGCAGGACTGTGAACATCATCTCAGAAGTCAAGTGAGATAAGACCTTGGCTTCCTTACCTGGTAAAGGGAAGGGTCAGAGTGGTTGGTGCTCAATTGACTTGTATCAGCATGGCAAATGTTCAGAAGGGAACATTTCTTAAGTAATGGTGGCACAAAAGTTAATGTATAAAAGTTGCCTATTAAGAAATGAAGGCTGGAGATTAAACAAAAGTTTCTAAGTTGCTTTAGGGCAACTAGATTCTGAAACAGCATACTTTTCAAGGCAATTTTTTTTTCCCTGGAAATTGAAAAAAAAAATCTGAAAAAAAAATCCAGGCAAAGGGTGAAGATGTTTCCAGCATAAAAGGACTGAACTCCAACTTAAGAAGGTACTTGTAAGATAAGGCACCTTGGAGGAGACAGAACTTGATAATCAAAGAAGTGCTACTTACGAACAGAATATGATGAGCATATACAAACTTAGGTCAGATTCTTGGTCTGATTCCTTACTAATTTACACTAAAAGAACTTTCAAACTGTATAAATGGCTGAGTTCTGAGATGGTGAATGTATTTCTGAAATGTAGGCACTTAAATGTGCATTTGCAAGTGGTGATAAATTTTTGTTGACCTCTTACTGGTCGTTGGGACTGCACATGCACTGGATAATGTCTTTGGATAATTAGATAATTAAACATCGTTGCCTGTAGATACCATTCCAACCTACACTATCATTAAAAAATAAATGAGCATTAACATGATTAGTAGGATTTCATACAACAGATGTCCAGCAGATTCACATGCATTTTGAAGGAAACAGTTGAGCCTAGCTTGTGGCTGGTAGATGGACTGCTAATAGACACGCCTCTTAAATTCCCTATAGACTGCAGCAAGCTGTGTACAGGAGACCTTTGCCTTCATCTGTGGTCCTGAGTGCAAGCCATGAATTATCTTATGTGGGAATCAATTGGAGAGTTACACTTGACTGATGGAATGACTGATTTTAATATCTGTTTGTATTTGCACCACTTCTGAGCTCACACTGCAGCACCTGCTATAAAGAGCTGTGTGCTTCATTCCACTGGGAGACTATCTAGATGTGGAATAGCAGACTGCTCATCAGATGTTGCTTTGTGGTCCAGAATCTGTGGAAAACATCAAATTTATTGTCGACTGTTCTGAGTATATGCAAAGAATGGACATCACTAAAAAAATCCTTCCTTTTTTTTCTCCCATTAACCATAATTGGTATTACAAAGATGCTGTAATATCATAGTAACACATGATATTATACCTTCTCTTCTGTAATAAGCAAGGCTTCAATATTGTAGCTGCTAAGTAGTTAAGGTAGCAATAGGCAAGGGACCATAACTGCAACTGTTGTGCCAAGACATTCAAATCGGTGGCTTTAGAGCAATGAATCCAGTAGGAGCCTGCTACTGGTTAAGATCCATTGCTGGGCAAAGGAGGTCACTACAGGTTTTGGAAAACAAGTCAACAGGAACAGCAGGACACTTCAGAAAGAAAAATGGGTGTCAGTGCAGAAATGTTAAATACACCCCTTTTCTACACAGGGAAAATTTGACCCAGGGAGGTGTTTCACGTTATCTTCTTGTTCTGTGCTGCGTGAGAGCTTGTCATCTCACATCTAGGGACTGATGCTTCTTAAAGATTTCTGACATGGAGAGTAGGTTAGGATGGACACTCTTCTGTGAGGTTATTTTGACTGTCCATCCTCTTGGAACAGCTGCCTACCAAGCAGCACTACAGGTCAAGATTTGTACTTGAGCTCTGGAGCTTGCTTTTGTAAATATCTTATTGGTGCTTCACAGGAGGATCCTTAACAGACTCATATAGTTCTGGGATACCTGCAAAAATGTGGACCTGCACCAAGATTTTACCACTGAGCCTAAAAGGAATAGTTTTGGGTAGAAATATAACCACCTTAAGATACATGCTTTGTGTGTGTTTTAGTGTTCAAAGCGATTTTTCTTTTCTTTTTTCAGTGGCTTCTGTTTACCTCTCACCTTCTTTCTCATTTTTCTTTTTACCATAAACTTTTTTTCATCTCATTTGCTTACTCTCTGGGTTTATTCTTATCTATTTATTTTTCTTGCTCTATCTCACCACTTGAATGCCAACAGAGGACATTTCTCCTCAGCCGTACCATTTGCTCTGTGCCTGTGCCAAGAACAACATAGAGATAGAGGCCTGTTGTGATACGGGTTATCTATAGAAAGTGTTTAAGGATCTCAGGGTACAAATGAATCATGACATGAAATGGTCTGGTTCAAACTAGTTGGTTTGTGAGTGTGTTGATTAGCAGTGTGGGGTACAGAGGTACATAGGATGTTCTGTTTCTTTGCAAATTTTTTTCTTTAAAACTTATTGGTTTATCTTTCTTACCTGAAATTCAGCATATTTTTAAGTTCCAGTTCTGAATTATCACTGTTCACTGCTGTAAGAACAACTAGTTCATGTCTTACATTATGGGGGTTATTGTCTCTTTCCAGCTCCTGTACTGTTAGTCCAAATGGTGTGTATTTCTCTTTTGCTATTTTTGCTATGTGAAGCTTGTTTTATATTTAATTGGTAAATGCTTGAACTACTAAAATAATTCATCTGAATTACATGTGCTATAATTTTTCCAGATTTTTTAATAATGTTATTGTTCATGAGAAGATGTTTCTTCTTTCAGTTCTGAACTGTGTTAATTTCAGAAAACCAGCCTGTTTAGAAAGATCAGAACTCATTTTTTGTGGCACCTGACATGGTTTTCCCACTAGGACAAAATGATACATAATTCAAGACCTACAGCTTGTAAAAAAAAACAAAAAAAAAATGACAGCTCATCAGCTTAACAAAACCAGTCTTCATGAACACATTTCTCAGACAGTTTCATTCTCTGTGTCCTCTTGTGACCACAGGACCTAAAGCAAGGATAGTGTTGGAAACTACTCCTAGTACTGTTCATGTTTACCTCGAGTTATTTATTTATTATGAAGCTCAGATCTTTTACTCATGTATTTTCTTACAGTTCTCCATTAGAACATAGAGTACACTGCATTAGGAAATGCCATCAAAAATGCTGAAAATCATTAAAAAGACAGCTATTAATACTACCACCAATGTGGTTGTTTTCTTCTCTGGTATTTTCCCTTTATGCACATATCCAAATCCAAAACAGAGATTGGCTTACATTCTCTCTTTCTGGGTGCCACAGATTCATCCAACTCTATCCAGTTAAGCTAAAGCCTGGAAGAGTGACAATCCTTTTGATTCAGAGAATTTGAGAAACTTAAATACCATGGGAATGGGAAATATGAGTGCATGAATGAATAATTTTGTTTCTCTGTTCTCTCTGCTCCCCCATCAGTGTGCTGTACAAACAGCTGTGGACCATAACTGACCAGGTTTTTGTCACTCTTCAGCATTTAGGACCAGAAAACAGTTGTGTTTTGAGGCAAGTTTAGAGACTGTGCCATATGTCTACTGAAGACTTTCATTTTGAAGCAATCAAGAATTAGAAATCCTGAAACTGTGCTGTGAAATGCCTTTAGGAACAGTAGGTGTTTACTTCAGCTGCCTCCTCTGTCTCAAGTCTTTGATGGAAGTAACAAAATTTAACAAAAACTGGGCACATTAAAGGGAGTAGCACAAGTTTTGCCTCTCTCCCATAAGTGAACAGATATATTTCTATTCTGATAATCAAACTCTGGATGGCCCAGCAGATCATGTGAAGACATTATCTTGCTTGACATTGAATGTTCTTATTTCTCACTCAGGCATTTGAGGAAATTATGCTGTTGTGCTTTTAAAAGTGGCAGTGTAAAGGGACAGCCTTGTCCAGCCCATTTATCAAAACTCTCGTTGCTTTTGTTTCAAGGCCAGCTTCAAGTAATATTCAGTTCTGCGAGCACACGTAATTCTCAAGAGATTCAGGACCTTGACATGAACAAAGCTGTGTCTTTCTTCTTTTCTCAGTCCTGGTACACAGCGTTCTGTAGAGCGGGCCTTTTCTTCCAGAGGTCACCAAGACAAGGAAAGCCAAAATAAATAGCCATTTGCATGGGAACAGCCTTTCACCCCAAGGTGCTAGAGAGATCTGAGCAGGGGAGCTGAATGCTAACTGCAGATGCAGTATCCTCGAAATGCTTTAACTTATACCTTAGCCCAGGCTATGAGGAAAATATGTGGTGGAAAAAAGCCTAACAAATACAGAAAATATAGCCATTAGGCCAAATGGTGGCAGTCAGATAACCTCTTAAGGCCAATTTCTGAGGTGCAGTCACTAAAACTGCAATAGGAGAAAGGTAGGACGGGGTATACATCTTAGTGTCCAGGGTGTAACACGAGTCACGAGCAGTTGGCTCCAAATTTCTTCCAAGGCTGTGCTGATTCACACCATGAACCCAGAGAGCTTCCCTTGGTGAACTGCAAGCTTCTAAAGCCAGACTATGGCTTTCATTTATGTATCACTACCTACAGTGTGGTTGAAATATCTGAGGTACCCAAGGGCCCCTCGCAGCAGCAGAAACCTAAACCTGAAGGGGTCTGGTGAACTGTTTCCTTCCCACAAAGTCTGGCCCTTCCTTTCCAACATAACTTGTGCAGGTATAGTCAGGAAAAAGAGAAGTCCAAGTCTGAACTTCGTGTTTTCTCTTCAGCATGCTGTCCATTTTCCTTTGCTTGACCTTCACTTACTTATTTAGTTTGTCTGTACACATTGCAAAATCATCTTTTGCTGTTGTTTCCTGTTACATCAGATCAGCAGTGCATGCACAATTTACCCTTGAATGGAGTCTGCGTGGAGATCTCAGTCATGGGAATGGTTTAACTTAGATAACAAATACTTCATTTCTGGATATCTTTGACCAGCCAGGCTGGTTTTGTTAGTGAATATACAATAAAGTAGATTTGATTCTCACTAGCTAGGATGGAGAAAAAAATTCTGTTTGGGCTGATATATTGTAGTTAGAATTCACCTCAGTTTAGTAGACAAATTCTTATTGTTGTTATTATTCTTCTTATTATTAATATCCCAGTATAAAGTAAGATGTGTATCTGGAATACCAAGAACAACTTTTTTTTTTCCCCAGTTCATTGGAAAAGCATTTTCTTAAAAAAATGTGTTGCAGGGGAACAGAAGGAAGTAAACTCTGCAAATTTTTCAGTGTCTCTAATAATCCTACTTCAAGATGTTAGAATCTACAGCAGTGAGACACTGCTGTATTATCCCAGACAGTATTTTCTATATGCGCAGTAATATCAGCCTTGAAATTATTATTTCTCAGTGACAAAGTCTCAGAAGACCATTTATTTTTTGCAATTATGTATTTCACTGACAAAATTTCAACATTTCCATTCATTCTTCCAGGACACTGGAGCAGAAAGTAAATACAGACATAATATTTTACCTTCAAGTGACATAATATTTTACCTTTAAGAAAAATTTTATTTTTCTGTCCCAGAGAGAAAAGAAAGTCAACTCCAGGTTCTTCTCAGAGACTCATCTCCTCATGGAATAACTGGATATGGTCTAATAAAATTATGAAAACACAATCATTTATAGTGAAAGGTTTGATGTGCAATGGGAAGCTGGACTATCAAAAGAAGTTATACTCCCAGGAAAATCTAAAGTAAGTTCAAAGGACCTCAATAGACTGACAGGCATTTTTTGAAAATATCCAGAACTGTGGAGTATTTAGGAATATATCCACCACCTTCTAACCCTAAGGATTACTGTTTTGTTGCTGATGGTGTAAGAACAATATAAACAGAAGAAATGCAAATCCATAGCTCTTCGGTTATCAGCTTAGGGAGTATACCATCCTGAATGTTATAACTCAGTGTCATCTTCTGACTTAGGAGACTGGACTCTGTGACTTGGACAGTCTCAAACACTCATAACAGGGCAGCACCAGAAGTTCAAGTCAGTACTTACTTTATCAGGACCAATCTACACAAACCATAACAAAAAATTCCAAACTTTTCAAGTTCACTTATTTGTTTTACAACTACTGGAATGCATTGGAAAAAAACGAAATATTTTGGCAATTTTCAATTGGTTTCCTGTTTGACCTTTTCTATCTGTGGCATATCTGTACTATTGACAAATGACTTAATCTTGGTGAGCATTGTTACAAGGTGTCCTCATTTTGGCTGGGATAGGGTTAATTTTCTTCCTAGCAGCTGGCATAGTGCTGTGTTTTGGATTTAGCATGAGAATAATATGATAACACACCGATGTTTTAGTTGTTGATAAGCAGTGTTTATACTAAGTCAAAAACTTTTCAGCTTCTCATACTCTGCCAGCAAGGAGGTGCACAAGAAGCTGGGAGGGGGCACAGCCAGGACAGCTGACCCAAATTGGCCAAAGGGATATTCCATACCATGTGACATCATGTTCAGTATATAAACTGGGGGAGTTGGCCAGGGGGCAGCCATCACTGCTCAGGGACTGACTGGGTGTCGGTCGGTGGTCGTGAGCAGTTGCATCACCTCTTGGTTTGTTTTTTTTTCCTTTCTGGGTTTTGTTCCTCTCTCTTTCTCTCTCTCTCTCTCTCATTTTACTTTCCATTACAATATTATTGTTGTTGTTGTTGTTTTATTATTATTCTATTATTATTTCAAGTATTAAACTGTTCTTATCTCAACCCATGAGTTTTCTTACTTTTGCTTTTCCGATTCTCTCCCCCATTCCACCAGGGGGTCACAGGGTGAGTGCGCAGCTGTGTGGTGCTTAGTTGCCAACTGGGGTTAAACCACAGCACAAGGCCTGTTTAATGAATTAATAATTGTCTATTTATTTCCAAGTGTAAACATTGGTTTTAACATGTTACAATAATTATAATACTTTATTGCCTGTGTAACACTTAGATAGAGTGACCAGGCTCATTTCTCCTTCCTACTCACATATTTTTATCAGCTAGCAATTAACCTTCAGTAACTGTTTTATTGTGACACTTATTTGTGACAGTTCATTTGAAGTGCAAATGTATTTCCAGAATGTCTTTCCGTTTCACAGAACTTTTCCATTAAATTCTTTACTATGCAGCCTTTCAGGCTACAGTCACAAAGGACAGCAATGCTGTGAATAATAATAAAAGAAGTACTAGAAAGAAAATATTGAACTGAAATAGAAAAGCTGCCAATTGCTAATTGATTACATGAGAGTTCTCAGTGGGATCTGGATTAGATTTATTTTTGTGGTGGGTTGACCTTGGCTGGCCACCAGATGCCTACCAAGCCGCTCTATCACTCCCCCTCCATCAACTGGACAGGGGAAGAAAAAAGCGATGAAACGCTCATGGATCGAGATAAGGATAGGGAGATTACTTACCAATTACCATCACAGGCAAAAGAGACTTGACTTGGGGAAATTAATTTAATTTATTGCCAATTAATTGTAACAGAGTAGGATAGTGAGAAATAAAAAATAAAAACAAAACAAATCACAACTAGTACCCCTCAGTACCTAAAAACCTGAAAACTCTCCTTATGAAGACCTAGGAGATGGCTTCATATGCCTCTTTCTTTAAAAGGTTGTTTCGGCATAGCCTCAGTTAAAAAGCCATGCACTTCTTGTGCCTGTGTGCATATTCATCTCGTTCAGTTTACGACTACTGTAAAGGACTTTATTTTCACCAGGATTTCACAGTTGCTTATTGCAAATGCATTGGAAGAGTTTAAGACCAATACACATATTCACTAACTGGCACCATAAAAGTCCTCTCTTAATACAGCTATTTATGTTACTGATATTTGCATGATTGTGTATTTGTACATTTTTAAAGTGTTTTGATTAATTTTATCAGCAAAGAAGTACTTAATTGAACGAATCCTGTTGAAAAAGAAAACATTGTAAATGTTTTTGCTGTTCTGTTTCTCAGCCACATTGAGGATGTAACACCCTGGTACGCTGCCTGCTTTGGTAGCAATGTGCTTGCCAACTTTTCTGTACTGGGAGCACCTGAATTTACGAGTTCAGTGCTACCACTTATGATTCTGTTATAAGCCTCAAAATGTTTTGCTAACATCACAGCTTCCGGGATTATTAGTGCTTGACTTTTATTTTTTTTAAAGTTAAATCCGTAAGCTCTCAGAATTTCAGGGGTAAAAAAGGAAGAGTTAAGCAAGTGCATCCCAGATATGCACCAAACAAGTCACAACTCATTGCTCAAGCTGCTTTTCCGATTTCCTTTAGTAATATTTTAGGAATTCATGATTTTTAAACAGGTATTTGCAGTGTTGAATTTAGACTGAATACTTACAACATATAGCTGCAATTAACTGAAAAGCTTTTTAACTTCTTCAGCTAAATTTAACCCGGATTAGAAACATCAGATCATCTTTCATCCAGTGGAAGCACAGATGAAAAGCATCAGGTTACTGCAACCCCTCCAAGAGGTTCAACTCCATCCTGAGGAGCAAAAGTGTTTCTGAATAATGCCTTTTCCAAATGAATGTCCTGTTAGACTGGGATATACTCTGTTAGTGAACAGAGTGTTTAGCCTTATCTCCACAAATTGAATCCTTTCCAAAAAATCCTGGAGGAGTTAAGTGTCCTTTCTATTGTGAATTCAACTCATGATGAGGTAGAGAAGCCATGACAATCTCAGTTGCTTTAATTAAATGTATGTCTCAAAATAAATTTTGACTTGCTTATTAGGGCAAGGAAAACAGAACGGAATTCACAAACAAATCAGATAATTAGGTAACATTTTCTGAAATTTGTGCACACTATCTACACAGCCAGTAAATGGTAAACAACAGGCTGTAAAGAGGGATTGCCAAGAGGAATCCTGAACAAAGTTCACTTATTGCTGCAACAAGTACAGAACCGTCCATTGGAGCATGGGAAGAGTAATTTCCCACAATTTACTCAACTTGGTCTAAATAATACTGCACATTTTCTTTTCATATATATGAAAAGGTATTGGCTACAAATTTGGTAGGACTCTGACTTTGTGGAGTAAACCTTCTGTAATCAGAGATGGATCTTCTTTTGAGCCTTATTTGGACCTGCAGTGCTGAGGTTCCTGTTTCACGAGACTGCAGTAATACAAACAACAGAGAGGAGCTGCAGTTTGCAGGAAGCAGGATTGTGCTTTGTTCCACATGATTATATGAGTTTTGAGCATACTTGGAGGCGATATTTTGAAGGTGATATTTTGCTCATTCAAAGAGTTTTTTCAAAGCTTTTTCTGTAGGTTCAGTTGGTTTTGGTAAGGGGAAAAATGAAGGTGTGCAAAAAAGCAGACATCGAGGAGACCATGACTGAGATTAGTGTTTAACCAAGAACTTCTCTCTTGAATCTCTGCCAGGGTCTTGCCTACTGTCCCTACTATGCCTGAGATAGGAAAACAAAATGTCCTTTATAGCTGAGCCTGCATTAAAGATGGAGATGGGGAGACAAGTCTCAATACAGAAAATCCATATAGGAAACCCATATACGGGGTTGTGAATAAAATGGCTTTTCATTCTTTTGAGTCTGGTAAACTGGACTGTTGTCTGATTTATCTTCTTGGGCCTGCTTCTGGAAGTTTTATGAAGTGCCTAAATCACTATTCTTGTCAAGCTAGCTTGAAAGTTGTGGGGTTTTTTTGCAGTATGATGTAAGGGTTATGCTGACAGAGAGAACTCTTTCATGTGAGTTACTGGAGGGTGAAATCTCCCCTCTGTCACAGTTTGAGACTCCACTTCAGCCCAGGAACTCCCTGTAAGTCAGCAAAATCCCACAGATACGATTTAATTGCAAATATGATGGAAAAGGGCTTTTTGAAAAACAGAATGTTATTAGCAAGTACTATGTATCATTAAACTTGATGGGGTATGAGATGAGAACAACACAGAAAGGAGTTCACTATGATTTGTCTCATTTTCACTGGATTTCTTGAATAATTCTGAAGCACTGCAATAGGAGTGGTATGAGGCACCAGACTGAATAATGATGGCAATACAGGGAAGGAGTTTTAACTGTTCCTGGTGTTTCTTCAACTTTGTGCCTATTTCTCTTCCAAGTCTAGACAACATAAAAATTAAGGCCAGGAGCCAAATTTTTAAGGAAAGTAGCTATGCAAAGATGCAGAAAAATGTCAAGTAGGGTTGGTTTTCAAAGGCCTGACTGGGTAGCTGATAACGAGGATGGCTAGCTGATAATGAGAACTAGCTTCTAATGATTTTCATTGGATCTAAGTGTCCAAGCACTGAAAATCCAATTAGACCACAAAGGGGATTTAGAATGAGGCACTACAGCACTGATACTTTGCAGTTTTCAGGTAAGATAATCTAAAATGCATAAAGGAAGAAGAATGTCCTTGAACAGGCTTGTTAAAAGCAGGAGTGGAAAACTGCTTCTCCTAAATATGTTAGGTCTTCAGGCCCATGCTACTATGAGCTTAAATGCTTATCTGTGATCCAGACAAAGATGTATCTCTTCTCAGGAAAATCACAGCTATGTTTGTTTTCCTGGAGTCAAATGCACAAAAATGTTCCCAGTAGAAGTGATTTATCAACTACGCTGTTTTATTTTTTAGTAAAATGTCCCTATCTAGCAGCTGATATGTGCTGAAGAATTATGAGATGTCTGCTTAGATTTTTTTTTTTCCAAGCTGTAATTAATATTAAGGATGTATGTGTCTGTGTGTGTGTCTCCCTTGTGTGTGTATGCACATTTGTGGAGGGGGAAACTTGCACAATCTGAATGCACATAGCAGTAGCTGTCACTGCAACTGCTTGCTTTTCACTCTTACTGGATAGAAAAATATTACGCAGTTAACGGTAGTCAGTAATAGTAGTACCTTTATTTCATTTTCTTTTTTGAGGCCTCTCATAGCTCTTGATTTAATAGAGAACAGCTGATACATAATCTTTGCTATCTTTTTTTTACTTTTCTTTCGGAGATGGTTCTGCAACTAAGTGTCTTCAAAGAGGCTGTTTCTAAAATGCCATTTTAAAATTACTTCTTACCTCCTCTGAGTTTTTGTCTGAGGAATGAGCATAGAAAATGACATTACTATATTGCTCACTTTTTACATTCTTCTAAGGAACTGCACTAACTACTGTGCCAACCTTTCATATACGAGATGTGTAGCACTGGTGTTATTTACTTACCATTTGTAGTTGACTCTTTACATCAAGTATGAACTCAAGCATACCTGATTTCATTAAACAGTGCCAAGAGGCCTCAACAGAGATTGGGAAAAATAATTTCCAGCACAATGTGAAGACTTCAGGAAACTGGACTTTTGCCTGAAGACCTTGACAAAATACCAGGAGGTACTTCCAAGCAAAGTGATTGCACTAACGATGCCTGCAGCTGACTTCTGGCAGACTTGGGACTAGGATGGCAAGTGCCCTTGTTCCTGTCATGTTGTTACTGACTCT
>NW_008823919.1:1471-7441 GCF_000699105.1 Pygoscelis adeliae | reverse complement strand
AAAAATGATTGCCCGTTTGATCCATTTAGACAAAAGGGTACCTTCAGTAAAATGTGTTTATCTGCACTGCAAAAGGTAGTATAACTTCATTTGGCTCTGTATTAAGAACCCTTTGCCACCACTGGTCTTGTCCTGGATTTGGTTTTGGTTTTTACTGGTCTGGCATGACTTCTGCACATCCTTTCCAAGAATCTGCCTACATGTATTATGATTGTTTTATAAGAAACTCCATATATTACCAGCCTGAGCTGCTGCTGCTGAGGCTTCAAGTGGCCTGTAATATTTACCTTCCAAGTCAACCCCTGTGCTTCTGAGTGAGCTGCTTTATCTCAGCATGGAAACTGGTCCTTTTAAGATGTTTCTAATCTCACAAAGCATGGGGGATTTCTTCCAGTGAAAGGATCCTAAACAAGGTTGCTTGCAACAATTTTTTGTCTCTTGGTACAAGCAAAATAAGGTAGAAATGCACAGTTGCTGGTTTTTTTATGACCTAAGGTGGTTGTATTGCTGTGATAACATCTGAGTTTCTTAGCAGCACAGCAGTAGTCAAAGGCCTGAGACACATCTCCAATAGAGAAATCCTGCCCAGAGATTCTTCATCTGATTAGGGCCAACTTCTGTATGGTAGCACATGTAATTCCTTCAGTTTATTGTCCTGAGACTTCTCTTTCTGACTGAACTTTTAATTCTGCCTTTAACTGCTCTGTGTTGATATAATAGCACAAATTTGCACCCCAGCTGCTCCAGGAGGGAAATGGAACCAACAAATAAATGAACATTTTAATCTACCACTTGTACACACTGAAAATAGTCCCTGCAGTAACCCTGTTTCTTGTTCCCTCTGAAATTCTGAGAAAGGATCTCTCCATCTCCCCCATAGTAACAAGAGTTTACCTCTGAATTCAGCCTCTCTCTTCTCTTGTTCTAGAAAGCTTGTCCTGTTCTCAGGCTTTCACCCCATAGTAAGAAAGCTGGATTTGCCTTTTCAGCTGAGAAAACTTGAGCTGGTTGTATTTTGCAGTATGCTTGGAGCATTTTCCATACACCTTCTAAGGAATCTTAATTTTGACAATTGTTTGCTTAGTTTCCCCTTTTTGTTTAGTAGGTGTTGACTGTTAATTTTTGGCTAGAAAGTATGTTTTTGATCCTTGAAACCTTTAGCAGCAAGGCTAAATAGTCAAACCTCTTAAAACATGTTAAGTAACCATTAGTATTAAAGTATCTCACAGTATAAAGAAAGAATCAGTTTCACGCTAAAGAAATGCAGCAGTTGGTCAGTTCTAGGTAATAAGACTGATTTCAGCAAGGCTTCAGAAATGTCTGTGTTGAAAAGGCTATTTCTTTGTAACTTCACTGCAGATATGTGTATTACTAAGGATTCCCTTCGTAACATTTCTACCAGTGTACAGTAGTATACACAAACAGAAGAGATCTTAAAAAAACAGGCAGAAATAGCAGTGACATTTGCAAGCTTTCCGTCAGTCACGATGATCGTTCCTTAGTATTATCTTCTGCTTATCAAGGTTGCTCAGGACAGTTTGCTCTTTGCTTCTACAGCTCCAGAAGCTGACTTTTAGATCATCAGATGCTGAACTTGACAAGTGGTTTTATTTCTGAAAATGTTTTCACAGGCAAAAATACCATTGACCCTTTGCAACATGACCTGTGTCCTTTGAAAAAGAACACAAATGCAAAGAACTGCTATAGAATTAAGCAAAAAATAAAGACCTCATCTCCTTTTCAAATAGTGCTGATTACCAATTGAGAATAAAAAAAAAATCCCCTATATTTTTTATGTGCTTTCATACATAATAGTAAGCAAATGTTTAAAAGAAGTGGTGGATCATATGTGAAGTACTGGAACTCTATAGAGCATTATCATGAGACGCAAAGAACAGCACAGATTTGCCACTAGATGCCTCTCCTTCCTTCTTGGTTCATGCCATTTGCTGTGGCAGGCACCCATCAGCTCTTCTGACAAAGGTGAATACCTGCATACACTGCAGGGTTGGCTGACATTGCAGCAATTGTTACAAAAACGCCATGTCCATATACCTCTGTCAGAACCAATACTGAAATATTCACTGTCTTACAAATAAGCAGCAGTTTAGCAACTAATCTTCAGAATAGACAGCTGAAGATTAGTGTACACTGGATGGACCTTTGTGCTAGGATAATTCTTAAATAATGAATGGCTATCTAAGATTCAGTGGTTTTGCTCTTGTTAAGCCTGATTTCACATTTGCACTTAAAAGCTCTTGTCAAAATCCCTTCTCTGTTGCATGCAAATGTGCAGGAAGTGGGAGGAAGTATCCCTTGAAAGGGACATAGTGCTTAATTGTTCAACTCTTGTCTCATCCTTTGATCTTTCTATAGGTGATATACACATTGGGGGACTTCAACTTCCCAGACATCTGCTGGAAATACAACACGGCAGAGAGGAAGCAGTCTAGGAGGTTCCTGGAGTGTGTGGAAGACAACTTCCTGACACAGCTGGTAAGTGAGCCTACCAGGGGCAGTGCCTCGCTCGACCTGCTGTTTACAAACAGAGAAGGACTGGTGGGAGATGTGGTGGTCGGAGGCCATCATGGACTTAGCGACCATGAAATGATAGAATTCTCGATTCTTGGTGAAGTAAGGAGGGGGGGCAGCAAAACCGCAACCATGGACTTCCGGAGGGCGGACTTTGGCCTGTTCAGGACGCTGGTTGAGAGAGTCCCTTGGGAGATGGTCCTGAAGGGCAAGGGGGTCCAGGAAGGCTGGACGTTCTTCAAGAAGGAAGTCTTAAAGGCACAGGAGCAGGCTGTCCCCATATGGTGTAGGAAGAACGGGTGGGAAAGACGACCGGCCTGGCTGAACAGGGAGCTCTTGCTGGGACTGAGGAAAAAAAGGAGAGTTTACCACGTGTGGAAGAAGGGGCAGGCAAGTCAAGAAGAGTACAGGGATCTCATTAGGTCATGCAGAAAGGAAATTAGAAAGGCAAAAGCCCAGCTAGAACGCAACCTGGCCGCTGTTGTTACAGACAACAAAAAATGTTTTTGCAAATATATTAATGACAAGAAGAGAGCCAAGGAGAATCTCCATCCTTTATTGGATGTGGGGGGCAACATTGCCACTGAGGATGAGGAAAAGGCTGAGGTACTTAATGCCTTCTTTGCCTCAGTCTTTAATAGTCAGACCAGTGACCCTCAGGGTATTCAGCCCCCTGAGCTGGAAGACAGGGACAGCGAGCAGGATAAACCCCCCATAGTCCAAGAGGAAGCAGTCAATGACCTGCTACGCCACCTGGATGCTCACAAGTCTATGGGGCCGGATGGGATCCACCCGAGAGTGCTGAGGGAGCTGGCGGAGGAGCTCGCCAAGCCACTCTCCATCATTTATCAGCAGTCCTGGTTAATGGGGGAGGTCCCAGATGACTGGAGGCTTGCCAATGTGACGCAAGATTGTGGACTAATAAAGTAGGGCTATCACAGAATTATTGAATTTGGAAGGAAGAAAACCTCTGGAGATTACCTAGTCCAAACCCACCATTCAAAACAGTGTTAGCTACAGCAGGCTGGCCAGAACCATGTCCAGTCAGGTTTCAAATATCTCCAGAGATGGAGACCTTACAACCTCTCTGGGCAACCTCTTTCAGTGTTGACCACCCTCACAGGTTTTTTTCTCAAGTTTAAGTGGAATTTCCTGTATTTCAGTTTGTATCCATTGCCTTTCATCCTCTCCCTGAGTACCACCAAGAAGTCTGGCTCCATCTTTTTTACTGCCTTTCCCCTTCCTCCCATCAGGGATTTATACATATGTATAAGATTCCTCTGAGCCTTCTCTTGTACAGGCTGAAAAGTCCCAGCTCTCTCAGCCTCTCCTCATATGAGAGATACTCATGTCCCTTAAAAACCTTCATGGCTCTTTGATGGACTCGCTCTAGTATGTCCATGTCCCTCTTGACATTGGGGAGCCCAAGACTGCACACAGCACCCTAAATGCTGCCCCAAAATTGCTGAAAAGGAGGATAGAATCACTTCCCTAGACCTGCTGGCTGCACTTTTGCTGAGCAAGCTCAGGATGCTGTTAGGTCTCTTTGCCGCAAGGCACGTTGTTGAGTCATACTCAACTGGGTGTCCACCAGGACCCCCAGGTCCTTCTCCGCCAAGCTATTTTCCAGCCAGTCAGACCCCTAGCCTGTACTGGTGCATGAGGTTATTCCTTCCCAGGTGCAGGGCTTGCTACTTCCCTTTACTGAATTTCACAAGGCTCCTGTTTTTCCATTCCTCCAGTCTTTTGAGGTCCCTTTGAAAGGCATCACAAGCATCTGGTCTACAAACAACTCCTCCCAGTTTTTGAAATATGGAAAAATCATGTCCTAATGTGTGTTATATTCTGTATCCATCCCTATTATGTGCTTTAGAACTGCACTTCAGTATGAACTTCTTTTATGGGAACTTAGTGACACATAAAGTGGTCATAATGATTTGTGCGTTAGCATAGACTGCGATACCCACAGATGTCAGTTCTTGTGAGAAACTCCCATAAAGATTGTTTGCTTTTTACAAGCAACACAGAAGAAACCATAATGCAATAATGATGCCCTTTTTAAGGACTGTCTCATGAGTTAAGTGGAGAAACTATTTCTTGCGTATAGTATCCATTGAAAGGAGAGCTAAATTCCCTTTAAATATTCTATAGTGCATTTAAAATTATTCAACTGTTCTCTAGCAAGTTTTCTTGTAGCAAGGAATTGTAAAAGTAAGTAGCTTCTGTTCTGTAACTCAAGGCTGCTGAATACAGAATAAAACATATATTGGCATATATACTTATCTATCTCAAAAAATAGGTTTTGTGCACATGTTATTAGCCAGATGCTTATTTAAGCAGAGCATAAGACGTTCTAGTGACATAGCACTGTCAGCAGTGCTTCCTTACAGCGATGAAAACTAACCATATACTGGGCTGCATTAGTAAGACTGTAGATAAGTTGGGGGAAATGATTATTGCCCTCAGCTCTACAATGGTGAGGCTGTATGATCAATTTTGGTGTCAAGAGAGATCGGCAAACTGGAGAAAAGTCAGTGGAGGCCACGCACAGGACTGGAGCACCTGACATATGAGGAGTGGTGAAGTGAGCTGAGCTTGTCAAACCTTGAGAAGAAAAAACTGAGTAGTATTTTATAGCTGTCTTCAGGCATTGAACTAAGAGCAGACACAACTGGAGGGACAAAAGGCAATAACCACAAGTTGCAGCAAGAGAAATTCTGATTGTACATAAGAAGAAAAAAATTTCAGTGAGGTAAACTACTGGAACCAGCACCCAGACCACACTGGAGCCTTTTTCTTTGGCAATTTTCAAAACCAGATGACGCCCTCAGGAAACTGATGCAGTTCTGAATTTGACCCTCCTTTGAGGAAGAAACATCCAGGATAGACCACTGGTGTAATTTGCATGTGCTTAGACTGCTTAAAGCACAGTTGGCAACTGCAGAAGCCTGATCTGAAAGACTAGAGGGCCCATCTTTGTGCCAGATGAATCAGAGCACAGAGGCCCTACAAGAACATGTAGCCCACCTCCATGGACCTCAAATCAGGGGAAAGATGTCCACAGGGCCATGGAGGTGGCCCTGTACTCATGTCATGGGAAGGAAACCCTCAAGACCAGTGGGCCAGGCCCCAAGGGACAAGAATAAGGACTTAGAAGCCTTACAAGAATCATAGAATCATAGAATCATTAAGGTTGGAAGAGACCTCCAAGATCATTGAGTCCAACCGTCAACCCAACACCACCATGCCCACTAAACCATGTCCATAAGCGCCTCATCTTCCCGTCTTTTAAATACTTCCAGGGATGGTGACTCAACCACTTCTCTGGGCAGCCTGTTCCAATGTTTAACCACTCTTTCAGTAAAGAAATTTTTCCTCACATCCAATCTAAACCTCCCCTGGTGCAACTTGAGGCCATTTCCTCTCATCCTATCGCCA
>NW_008823919.1:0-1128 GCF_000699105.1 Pygoscelis adeliae | reverse complement strand
TATTGGCCTTCTTGTCTGCCTGGGCACACTGCCGGCTCATGTTCAGCCGGCTGTCGACCAACACCCCCAGGTCCTTTTCCGTCGGGCAGCTTTCCAGCCACTCTTCCCCAAGCCTGTAGCGCTGCATGGGGTTGTTGTGGCCAAAGTGCAGGACCCGGCACTTGGCCTTGTTGAATCTCATACAGTTATACCAGAGAGTTATACCCACAGAGCACAGGGTCAGGCACCATGGCATTCAAGTCTGAGAAAAAGGGTCCTGAAACCCGTAGTACACAGGTCCCATGGTGCTCAAATCAGGGGAAAGGGCCCTTGCAAGAGCACAGGGCCAAGTGCCATGGCACCCTGCTCAAGGGAAAGGGGCCCTAAAAGCAGAAGGCCAAGACCCACAGCACCGTGCTCTGAGGAGAGCTGCGCTCAGAGAGCACAGGTCCAGCCCCATGATAGTCAAGGCAGGGCAACAAGGCTGCAGAGGGAGAAGCCCCATGGCGCTCTGCTAAGGACGATGAGAGGAAACGGTGGGCATCGCCCCAGGAGAAGGGGGAGAAAGCAGCACGGGTGGAGATAGCAGCACCACCTGCACTGTTAGTAACACCGAGACTACTTCTGCAGCTTTCAGGCCTTCATTTTCTTTTGCTGCCTGATAATTAGAGTTAGAGGGCCGGGAGCCCTTGAGGGCCAGCGCATGCCCGAGCTGCTGGCCCAGCCCTGGTTTCGGCAGCGCCTGGGGCGTTCTTCTAGTGCTGCCGGCGTGGTGGCCTCTTCTTGGCTGGAGAAGAGGCCTCGGGGCTGCCGGCCCTCCTCTTTGGGGGTCTCCATGGCCCCCCAGGGGAGCATTCCCTGCCCCGGCTGGAAGTAGATGGACGTGCTGTGGCCTCCTCAGGCTCCTCCTGCGGCTCTTCTTGCTCCCCAGGGATAGGAACAGGGGCAGAGGGAGGGCTGCCAGGACCCCCATGAAGAGCAGCTGATGAGGTGCTGGGGAGGTCGTCCGCGTTGGTTCCTTCAGGGCTGTCGGAGGGGGCCAGGCCAGGTGTGGGAGACCCTCCTCGGGAGGCAGCGGGGCCAGGGGCAGTCACGGGGCTGCCCTCCCGCCCCCCAGCAGCATGGCCGTCCTCCAGGCCCAGCAGACGG
>NW_008823918.1:841884-873857 GCF_000699105.1 Pygoscelis adeliae | reverse complement strand
GGTGCACCCTGGCGACAGAGTCCAGAGACAGAGTTTCCACAGAACTCCATCTTTGTCTGCTTTCCTTAGCTCCAACTTAGGCTTGCATTCACCTACATACAGGAAATGTGTGCAGACATGCTTACTCTGAAACATAGATTTAAAATCCGCTTCAGCTTCAGTGGAAGTTAGGCCTGAGCTTAAAGAAAGGTGCTTTTGTAAGAAGTAGATTCCAAAGACTTGCTCGAATGGTATATGCTTATAAAGTATTAAGGTACGCACGGGTATAAGCATGAATAACAGAGAGGTATGCTAGAGCTGCAAAGCTGAGCATGGACTGAACTGACCTGGAAGCCAGGCATGTTTGCATAGCAGGTGTTAGTTCTGACCTGTTCCTGTAGAAAATATTGCTACCAGCAGAGGGAGGATAAGTTGATATTAACCTAATAATATTATAATGTAGCCATGCCATGGTTAAATGCTATACATGTTAAGCGTATGAAAAACGTTCTGGAGACTGACTGGTGTCGTCACTGTAGACTGATGTCCCGTGTTACAATAAATATGTGCACAAAGACTAACAAGCCTCAAATGCATTAAGAACACAAGGACGGTGGTTCTGGGTCAGACAAAAGGGTCTGTGCTTTTTTAGCGCTCTCCTTGTCACTGCCCAGCACTCATCTGGCATATTCATGGGCATACCCACAACCAGTCCGGCCTCTGTTTTCCGGGGAGCTGATCATCACATATATGAAAGACAGTAGACAAAACCTAGTTCTTCATATTCTTTCTATTGTTTTACTAGAGAATCTGAAGTTGTATATACCTTTTTTGTTTGTATTTACATTGGCACTTCATTGGGTCCAGACTAAATGGAAATTCTCTACCTGACTGCAGCAAAAGTTGGGCTGAGCCCTCAGTTAGTAACCAGCCATTGGCTAACTTTGTTTTTGAAATATGGCAAACTCTGGTGGAATAGAAACTGAGACAGCTAGGGACATTAGTTGTATTTTCTGGAAGGAGGTGGAAAACTTTCTAAGGAAAATTTTGTAATAGTATTAGCATGAAAGTCATACAAGTGGCACATGAGAGCCAAGTACCTTTGTTCAACTAAAGTAGTGGAGGATGCACCGGGTTTGTTGCTAAGTTAGAGCAATAGAAGCTACTGCTGTAGGCAAATGGCTTTTTAGAATTAGAAGCCATTACCATCTGAAGTGACACATTTAGAAAATGTCTCTACATGAATAATTAGCTCACACAGCAAAGCTGCAGCTACCTGATAGCACAGTATTTTTCCCAGTTTGGAGGTTTTTTTATTTATCTAAAACTTTCCAATGGTCGTCACTGCTAGTTTATTCCCTGTATGACAAATAGGTAGTAAATGAAGGTGTTTTCATATATTGGAACAATCTGCATGTTTACATTTTTTACAGCTGTTGCAAAGATGTAATTGAAACCCTGAAGAGCTTTTGCTCTTTATACTACCAAAAGCCATGCTAAACAGCTTTTTGCGAATTTCCAGTTTGGAGAACTGCAGAGTAATTATTCAAGTGTTTATGTGGAAGAAAAAAAAAAATCTTCCTGTAGAGACAATATTTTGCTGTAGATTTTTTTTTGCTGTAAATGTTTCATCTGCCTTTTCTCCAGCTCAAAAATGTCTACTTCCTTAGAAATTGTTCTCATTTGATATGGTAGAATATCTTTGTGTAGTAGCTGAAAAGGAAGTGGACCTGTCCTTTGTCAGTCAAATACCACACTAAATTCTCATTTCCATAATGCATGCCGTTTTCCTTTACTTGTTAAAGAAAATTACCAAACTTTTTGTATTGCTCCCATACAGCTGCTGGGGACCGTGTATCAATCTGAATGTGTATGGCCCAGCATTACTGTTTGCAACTGAGCTAAAAATTTGTGCCAAATTGCATCATAGCCCAGGAATGAAAATAATAGGGATGACTTACTTCACGTATATTCTCTGCAGACTGTTATGACCAACTGCAAGTAAATGAGAAAAATATAGGTAGTTTATATTTCTAGTTTAATCTTTGTTATCTCAATAAGTCATTTTAATATTAAAATTATTCTTGCTATACTTTCTGCATGAAAGACCAAAAGAATCTATGTTTTTAATAGAAATTATGCAGGAAAGCATTGACAAAAAATACTAGAGGACTTCTAATGTTTGTTCCTACATCAAACATGCTGAGATGAGGCTTAAAAGCCCACCAGAGAATTCACATTTGCCTCAGTGCTGTTAGTAAAAGCTGTAATTATCTGTATCTTTTGAAAATGCTTAAAATGAAACACAACCCAATTCTCAGTTATAGAACAATGTAGTACAGCAAAGACATTATCATCTATTTTTTCATTATAAGATGCGGGTGTATAACCAGGAAGAATACTAACACCATTATTTCTTAGTAAACCTTTACAATATATAACCATTTAGTGGAGGAGTGAAAATCAGAACTTACTCTGACTTTATCACAGCAGAACACTTCTGTTGTATAGGTAGACAAAAGGCTTGACTTTCTGGGATATTTGCACTCTCAGAGTCCTGTTTCCTCTCCTTTAATTGTCAGTAACCTCACTACCCAGCAATTTTTGTGGGGGATTAGGGTTAGCTTAATTGATTTCCCCCTTCACTCTTGACAGCATTAGTGAAGCTAGCATCTCCAGCAGAGTCCCTTGGGCCTTACTGCTGCTGAATAATGCATGCCAGAGCTCTGTGCCCCAGAGCAACTTTTACCCACCCATATTGCAGGGCTTAGCAAAGTGAAGTATGATCCCAACAGAGGTTGAACGTAGACTGGGGTAGAAGTAGGCAACGCTGGCAATGACCTAATTAGGAGCCATGGGACTAAGAGGGACCATACAAGTTTACATGACCATGCCTAGCCCTTGGTTAAAGATGTCCAGGATTTTTGCTTGGATTTGTTTTATTGAAATATTAAAGCAGTCACTGACACCTTTCAATTTTTCATCTGTCCACATCTTTTACAATTCTCTAGTTTTTTTACAGCTGGAACCTAACAGCTGAGGAGAAACTTCCAAATGTGTTGTGACAGGGAAGGGCATACTGCCCTTTTTACCTTCTGAAATTTTAAGTGCTTAACTGTTCAATTGTATATGCAGTTCAGAGGAAAAGCAAATAGGGAGAAATGTCAGTGGAGCAAGGGGCTACTAGATAGGAACATGTATGCCAGGTCAGGTAAAAGGTTCATCTAGCCCAGTATTGTCTTTCTGGAAGTGAGCAATAGGGAAGTTTAGGGAAGGAAGGGAGAAGTAAGGGAAGAATGCAAAGGCACATAAATGTAAAGCAAACATGTAATGGTATTTCCTACTCCCATTATCAGATTCTAAACCAGTAGCGATGTCTTTGTATCTAATAATGCTTGGTGGATTTCTAGTCCATGACTTTATGTAGTTACTTTTTGAACACCTGTGAACTTTTGATACCTCCAACATCTAGCAGCAGTGAATTCCAAGGTTTAGCTATATCATGCTAAAGAGCTTCATTCCCTTTTTTGTTTTCAACCTGCCACATAATTTGACTTGATGACCACTAGTTCTTGTATAGGAAAAGAATAATCATTCCTTGTTCACCTTCTCCCTGCCATGACTTTTTTTAGCCCTCTGTCATATGGTCCCCTTAGTCATCACTTTCCCAGGGTAAAGAGCCCTTGTCTAGTTGGTCATTCCTTGTCATTCCCTGCCTCTGCTCAGTCTTCTGCTATTTTCATCTTCAGTGTGGTCCCTGCTGTTCTCTTTGTAGCTTGTAGAGCTCACAAATGTAGCTACACTGATTCCTTCATACACACTCCTGCAATTTAGGGTATGGAAGTGGGAAGCTGAACTGGGTCAGACCAAAAGTCTATTTACTGTCCTGTCTTAGAATATCCATTAGCAGGTATCTGGGGAAGCATATAAGACTAGACTGTTCTTCAAGAAGATTTGCACTTTAAACCTCAGATTCATGCACTGCAAGTTGTTTTTTTGTTCCTTTTTTAAATGGTGCAAGATTTAGACTTGTCCAAAAAAGCAGTTTTTAACCCTCCCCCACCCCAGCTTTGATCCTTACTGTCCAATAATAAAGTAAAAAGGTGGCTCAGTCTGCTGATTGCATGTTCTGCTTCTTGGGAATTTTAAAAACAGGAAGAGATTTCCCTGTTAAGAGAGATTGCCTGATATTATGAAAAGTTCTGAAAAGTAGACAAGTCCAGAATAATTATTCACAACTATTCATTTCAAGGATAAAATTTTTATATTCATCCTGAAAAGTAATTTCCTGGAAAAAACCCTTTGAAATCTGAAGCTAGCCCTACTCCAAATTTGTTCTGCAGTAACAAATAAATACAGAATGCTGCAAAATGCAATTAACGTAACAGATCCTGAACTGATGACTGTGTCAAATATTTGCTGAAGCCTGGTTTTGGGCAATATAATGATCTGGGCAAACTGACAAGTGTCCACCCCCTATAGAATCTCTGTTACACCCATAAACCTTCACTGATTAACATTTTGGTGACCTAAGAAACTGATCATATATACATTTAATGACTGTATAAAGGAATGAATCACTTAAAATGCAATTAAAAACTGCTGCTTCAGCATGGATCTTTTAAGTCAGTTGGAAATAATTAACCTCAGGATGATTTATTGAAGAGATTAATCTCTCAGTTAGAGTTGGAGTAATCTACACGACCTCTTCTGAAGAATATTGCTCACTACAGTTTTAATGGATACAGGATGAGCTAAGATAGTATTACTTGTTTTTGCTACCACCCAATAGACATTCTGCCTCAGTACCTCTTTGCGTATGTATTTTATTCTCACTGGCACATATCTAATTAGGCAGTATAATATTTTGAACACTATCTTTCTTGATGCAAGTGTTTTGAAAAAGGCAAGCCCTGAAGAATCTCACAGATCAGATCTTTCCATCTTTTGCAGCACACGTCAGCGTAATACCGAACCATAAATTATTTGTTGGTTGTCAAATTTCCCGTTGAAATCGTAAAGCCACAGGAGGTTAAGTATGCAGATAAGGTCCTATTGATTTCCAATTAACAAAGATAATGTCTACAATCTGTGGATACTGTAGACATAATAGTCTCATTTCTCTGGGAAACAACTATTTGTTGATTGAATTGAATGTGTATATAGTCATAAATTTGAATCCACAAACACAAAGGATGCTCTTTGTATCAGTTTTTTGACTTCACAATTCATGGTACACAAATAGGCCTAACTTCTCTGGCAATCAGTAGAAAACAGTTGCTTTATATATCTACCCTGAAAAAAATATCTGAGAAATTCCATGTGCATGTTTCTCCTCTCTTTCTGTGAGCAGTTCCCAGCACAGTTAACTCCCACTTTAGCTTAGAAAAGCAGACTGCCTTGCTCACGTCATGATCTCTGACTTCTTGTGGGTTTCAGCCAGTCTGAGCATAATCCTTAGATTGTTGAAAGCATATTCATTTCCAGTTCTTCCTGGAACCAGCTTTTAGCCTTATAAATAATAAGGTGTGTCACGCCGGAAGGAACCAAGCATTACATTTCCTACATAATTCTTTTGAGGATCCAAATTGTTTTATACTGTTTGATTTCATGTTCCCATTATTAGCCTCCTTACATTTCATTCCCAGTGTACTGGGAATGTTTGTCCTCAGCAAACTAAGGCAGACAACCTAGCTGCAGAAAAATACCATCAGTTATGCATGACAGTCCCTTCCTCAGAAAACACTTGAGCTTGAGGAACCCTCTGTTTTCCTTCCATGTCATACATATGTCTCACATAGTACATGTCAGATAAATATCTTCACTATAGCTGATATCTTTGCTTAAGCTAACAAGAGGGAATTTCTGGAATGTCAGCTAGCAGGATCCCTCCCTGAAGGGTCCCTTGTTGTTGCACTTATTTTCAGTATCTTCTGTCAGAGATGTAAAAAAGTACCTTGAGCCTTTCTGTTATTAGGAGCTGGCATGACAAACTAACAGCAAAATGATCGCATGAATTAACCAGAATAGCTTTCTACTGGAGTGAAGCTAAGCTTTCTACACATTATGATGCACGTGTTTTTAAGCTTCTTTTGCTTGCTCTACTACATTAGCACTGCTACAGTTTTATCTGCGCTACCCCACCACTTCCTTTTGCTCACAATGCATTTCATCACCTATAAGACTATATCTGACCTCTTACTAGCCAAAAAATCTGGGCAATCAGCACATACAGAGCTTGATGGCAGAGCAGCAGCTGGAGAACTTGCAGTGCATGCTCTAACATGGAAATACCAGTCTGTGTATAAACAACTTCCAGTTTAATAACCCTACTTTTCATTAAAACTTGTTTTCTCTCTTTATCAACCTGTAAGGCCTGGCTGACACAGGAAGGAGCAATCTTGCGGTAATGAGATTTCAAAAGACAAGTTAAGTTTGTTCCTGTAGAAAAGGAAGGACATGAGAAGTAGGAAGTGCTGAGAACAACAAATAGGATTATGAGAAGTTTACAGGCTCTAACAAGCTTTTCTGACACCAGAAGGGCCCCCTTTGCATGACCTCCAAGTCTAGGCTAACACAGCAAACCAGCATGTGACAGAGAGCATCTCCATGTGTGCCTATCTTTTTCTGCAAGAACTTGTTTTTCTCAGATGGTCTAAAAGCCTGAAAGGAAAACTTCCACCCTCAATTTAGTTACTCTCGGAGATCATTATGGCTTTTGCTCTTGGCAAATCCAGCCATCTCAGTTTCTAGAGCTATAAGATCCATGAACAAGGACTTTATTCTCAGTACTACCAAATGGCTTTTGTCTTAACTATGGATGTGTAGCTTTTGAAGTTTTCCCTCATTTCCCCTTCTACCTCCAGAAAGTGATTTTAAGCTGGGGAAGTTAGTTTTCCTACGTTTCCTCTGTTGTCAGTACAGTAAAACAGTCACTGTCATGGGTGACACAGAGCACCTTCCCTTAGACTCTTGCTCTCAGTTGCTGCTGTCTCTCCATGGATCATATAGGAATCCTGAGGTGAGTCTCCCAAGCAAAATTAGCATCATGAACACCCCAGGGGCTTCAGCTGACCTATCTGAAAAACAAAATTAGTATTTAACCCTGCTTAAAAGGAACTTATAAGACTGCAGATGAGGAGTGCTAAACTGATAGACATAATAATCACCAACTACCCAGTGAGGTAGCAGCTCTCTCCTCACATAGTCTTTGCCTTTGCATGCAAATGAGCATGCTAACTGCAGAACTAACCCTGAATATAGCCACATAATTTTGTATGCCCTTTATCCAAGACTGGTAATGCTGCTTGCATCACATCAGCTGGTCTGGGATTGGGGTCACTGATTAAAAGATTTGCAGAATGACAGAATGGTTGAGGTTGGCAGGCACCTCTGGAGACTGTCTGCTCTAACCCCATGCTCAAAGCAAGGTCACCTGGAGCTGGTTGCCCAAGACCATGTCCAGATGGCTTTTGAACATCTCCAAGGATAGAGGTTCCCCAACCTTTCTGGGCAACCTATTGCAGTGTTCAACCACCCTCACAGTAAAAGAAATAGAAGTTTTATGTTCAGACAGAATTTCATGTGTTTGTACCCATGTGTTTCAATGAACTTGTGCCCAAATTGGTGGTTCTGCTTATAGTGTGGGATTCATTTCACCTAGAGACTGATTCAGCCAACTTAAAGTACGTCTCTAAGGCAATGTCTATACAGCTAAATAAAAAAGGGCCAGGTACAGACTGAGTTGCATCTATACGGTGTGGGATCAGCCCCTCTGTGGTCAGTGTGTCTGAGAGTGAGTTGGAAGAGTCCCGCAGAGCCAGGGAGTGAGGTGAGGGATAAGCTGTGTGGGTGGTTGAAGACCAGTGCTTGGGCTTCCTGTCTAGCACTCCCTTGTCTGCCACATAGCTGCACCCTGTAAGAAGCAGCATTAATTTCCCCCTAGAGATGCCTGAGAGATTAATTACACCCATGGTACTTAACATCCTCATCATGCAGAGGACTCTCTACCATTAATGTAGCATTCCCTTGGCTCCTGAATGTATAGTCTCTAACGAGGACACAGAAAGGGAGAGATTTAAAACACATACTTTCCATATATTATAGGATAGATATCAATGATCTGGATGAGGGGATCGAGTGCACCCTCAGTAAGTTTGCAGACGACACCAAGTTGGGCGGCAGTGTTGATCTGCTCGAGGGTAGGAAGGCTCTGCAGAGGGACCTGGACAGGCTGGATCGATGGGCTGAGGCCAACTGTATGAGATTCAACAAGGCCAAGTGCCGGGTCCTGCACTTTGGCCACAACAACCCCATGCAGCGCTACAGGCTTGGGGAAGAGTGGCTGGAAAGCTGCCTGTTGGAAAAGGACCTGGGGGTGCTGGTCGACAGCCGGCTGAAGATGAGCCGGCAGTGTGCCCAGGCGGCCAAGAAGGCCAATGGCATCCTGGCCTGTATCAGAACTAGTGTGGCCAGCAGGAGTAGGGAAGTGATTGTCCCCCTGTACTTGGCACTGGTGAGGCCGCACCTTGAATACTGTGTTCAGTTTTGGGCCCCTCACTACAAGAAGGACATTGACGTGCTGGAGCGTGTCCAGAGAAGGGCAACGAGGCTGGTGAGGGGTCTGGAGAACAAGCCTTATGAGGAGCGGCTCAGGGAGCTGGGGTTGTTTAGCCTGGAGAAAAGGAGGCTGAGGGGAGACCTCATTGCTCTCTACAACTACCTGAAAGGAGGTTGTAGCGAGGTGGGTGTCGGTCTCTTCTCCCAAGTAACTGGCGAAAGGACGAGAGGAAATGGCCTCAAGTTGCGCCAGGGGAGGTTTAGATTGGATGTAAGGAAAAATTTCTTTACTGAAAGAGTAGTTAAACATTGGAACAGGCTGCCCAGGGAAGTGGTTGAGTCACCATCCCTGGAAGTATTTAAAAGACGTGTAGATGAGGTGCTTAGGGACATGGTTTAGTGGGCATGGTGGTGTTGGGTTGACGGTTGGACTCGATGATCTTAGAGGTCTCTTCCAACCTTAATGATTCTATGATTCTATGATATTGAGAATGTCATTTCTGTCTGCTTATAAAACAAACAGCATAGTAATAACACCTAAAAATTACTTTATGTTCCCTGTTACACAAAGTTGTTGGAGATGGGTAAGCTACAACAGAAGGAGATCCACAAGATTTCAAATCCAGAAGAAACATTGATCATTGGCTGGTCCAACTTACCGTATATCAGATAATTTCTGCATCAAATCACTAACTTTAAGGTGTAGAATAAATGTTTTAAACTCTTATAGAGCATTTAAATAAGTTTAAGTTATTAAATAAATAACTTAGTTTATGGATAACACGGCTAAAAACATCTACCATCCTTTCAGGTCAAAATTTGGCCAGAAGCTTCTGTTGCATTCTGCATTATTATTTTCTTCTTGGTAGGTACTTTCAGGCAGAACTGAGGTCTTTTAGTTGTTTCATAGATGGTTTAAGAGGCTCAATAACTTCTTTTTGTGGACTGGGAAACATTTATTTCTTTTCTCAGATGTCACTGACTTACACACATCCTTCTTGTATTACAGGTATCATACGTCCACTTATGGCCTCTCCACTGTCAGCCTTAAAAGTGGTACCATTGCTATCCTCCAGCCTAATATTCCAGTATTGGTATGCATGCACTCAAAAAAATAATTTTATCTTTTACAGTACTGCATTGTGACTGATCCAGGGTCTTGTAGGTAATCTGTGTCAGGAAACCAACTCCACTTCCTAAATGTCAGTTCAGTGATTTACTCACTACAGAATCACTGGAAAATAAATTACAGTGTAATCCGAAGTCTGGGGAAGTTTTCTAGTGACTCTCAGGGGCTTTAAAGCCAGGAGTTACTTCATTTTTGGCATTACGTCTATATAGTTGAGTTCAGACTGAGCATTTCTTTTCCACTACAGAAACTGCCTCAAGGCACAGTGGTTGGTTGTCAGCTCTTCCTTTGCTTGTGTACGCTAGCCCGACTAACATATTACTAGTCTTCCGTTTTTGTATTAGAACACTAACACGAAGCTTATTAGGAAAAGTTTAGGGTGCTCTCTTACACGGAAATGGGAGAAGAGATGAGAAGTTTTGCAAACCCTCAGATAAAGGATATGTAAATACCATTGTCTTTAATAGGGACATAATTTGTCAGCCTTCAACATTGGAAAGCCATTTATTTTATCTTCATTTTTGCTTTCCTACACATACCATGAGTGACAAGAAAGTTTAGAAATAAAGTAATGGAACACTATTTTGTTCCACAATGGTGCTAGCTTGTTGTTTTCATTTTTTTTTTTTTAACTTTTCCCTAATTCTCCTTTCCCAAAGGAAGGATGGTGGGTGGAGACCCATTTATCTAGCTCCAGCACTTGTGTCTTCATCCTAGGTGCCTGGTGATTCCCCCAATATCTCTCTCTATGCAAATAAATAAATAAATAATTTTTTATAATAAATAAATGCCCTTCCTAGTTGTAGGAGAAAGGTTAGGTGCTTTTGAAGGCCTCCAGAGGGAGATCCACTCCAACTAAAACAAATTTTTAAATTGGTTAATGTCAATAACTAAGTGCTTAGTTTTGATGAGTTGGAGCTCTTTTTGGACATCTTCAAAAGCACCTTTTTCCCTCTATTGCTGATTCATTTACTTGAGGAAGACTGATCCAACAGGTAGATACTTAACCATTAGACACACCCAAATCCCAAATAAAACAAAGGCAGAATTCTTTTCATATGGGATAGCTCTTTTATTTTTATATCTGTATGTGGTATGACAAATCATATTTTTCATATACTTTTGAGCATCTGTACTAAAATCTCCTTGGCATTTGAAACGTCTCTTATAATTTTTTCTGTTTACAGAAAATTTCATTCTTCTCAGGCTATAAGACCAGGTCAGGCACCAAGGAGTCAGGTAATGCTGGAGGGTATAAGATCAAATCTTTTTCATGTGCATCAGAGATAAAACTCTGAGAACAGCATACAATAATCAGAAAGAATGGAAGAAAATGCTTGATGGTATCATTTTTAATAATAGCCAGACAGCAAGATTTTCCAGTGATATATTACCTGAAGGAAACCATCCCTGGACAGTGCTAAAATATTCCTTCATTCTGTACTGCATGTACTTCCTGTGTACAGAACATTTGTGTTATCTGTGATATTAGAAAAGTGTTTTGGAAACATTAAGATTTTTAGTGGACATTTTATGTCTTTTTTAAAAGAAAAAAGTACTAACTGTCGCTTAGACATCAACTCCCTCCCCTTGCTAAGTATCGGGCCTGTTGACCCATCTCAAGCCAAATTGGAAGACAAGTAGGAGTTTCAAAGACAGTTATGTTACCACCCTTGTAATGAATACTGATGTCTGGGTGGAAAGGAGGTCCAGGCTAATGGCCAGCTGAGAGAAAGCTGAAGGATCTGGCTGGTGCCTCAGTACATGTGTTTGTCTAGGATAACAACAGCATTGCTGCCTCTTGTTTCATTGGGGTGCACTAGGGATGTGGAGAAGTGTTGGGGCTGTTATGATGGGGGAGAGGCTGGGGGGAAGACTGTCCATCTATAATGGACCTGGGCTTCATTTGATTTCCTGCTTATAGAAAAATCTATGCTTTTTAAGCTCTTTACTTGTAAAATATGTGTGGTTCTGAGTATAGGAGCAGAAGACTCAATATGCTCCTTATTCCTTGATAGGAAAATATTTTGATATAATACCTATCCGAGGGACAGCTACCATTATACTCTGCCTGCTCACTCATATTCTTCCTTTCCTGTGTTTAACTGTTTTATCTACGGGCTATTACTAAGCATGCTTATTGCTGTACATCTTCTTATGGCTTTTTCAGGCAATGCTACTTGCTATTTCTCTGGGTAGATGGCACATATTGCTCTTTTTCTTTCTACTCTTGGCATTAAAAAAAATGTATTTTATTGTGTTTAAGCCATAATTCAAAAAAAGAAAGGTTACTGAGGTGCTTAGGACTGGCAATGGGGATGAGAACTTTTCGTATCGGTGCAGGAGAAGTACAGCAGCTGAAGGAATCTAATCTCAGGAACTAGGGTGTGATTCTGGGAGCTTTACAAAAACAGCAAGGAGCTGGACATGCTACAGGTGTCTCAAATCATAAACTGTGCTGATAACACCACTTTTCAGCACTTTCAGAGCACTTTAATAATGGCTCAAAATAAAGGAGTGCTCTGTGCTCGTGATTAAAATTGGTTCCAAGAAAGAGACTAAAATGTCTAACCAGTACCTATTCTGTGTGACAAAGGGAAACAAAGAGGCCTCATAAACCATAATGAAGGACTTCTTACCTATTTGATGTAAGGACAACAATTTCACACCATTACTTCCCCTGACAATAGGACCAGGGGGTACTCTATGAGGACAGGAAAGCCACCCTCACCCCAATAACATATAACCGGCTATGTAAGTCCCACTGCATTCTCACAGTACACTCTTCTCACACATGCAGTCTTTATAAACCTTTCATCCCCCAGTAGTCATTCTGATAAACCCTAATCCTGCACTGTGACCGTTAGAGCACCAGAAATCAATGGCAGAGGCACCAAGCGTCCATGACCCAGCAGTTAAAAATTTACGTACAGTATTTGCCACACAATGCAACACGTAACTGAAGAATAGTGCACCACGTAAGGTATCAGTGCAATTAAAGGAAGGAGATTCTTACTGATGGAGGGCATCATTAGCTAAGTTAGTTAAGTCTAAGCTAACTTAACTCTAAAGTTCTTATAAATTCCTGGTGTAACCTCCAAGGAGAGGTTTCTCTGTGTTCAGTACAGAAGGAGCCATTTTAGGCTGGAGCATTCTATTATTCAGCATATATACAAATATACAAATATATACACAAATATACAAAATCTTTACATCACTAAGAGAAGTGCATACACCTGTTATTTACTGTTGAGCTGGTTTAAGTAGTTTCTGGAAAACACTAGCTCATCTCTTGCATCCTTCTCATTGTTCTATTACCTGCAAAGAGTGTTTACCCTAAATAGTATGCTGGTGAGGCCTCCATGGTTTATGGTGCAGGTGGTTATATTCTCTTAAGTTTTATGCCCCTAAAGGTAGCTAGGATTTGAAAATCTTCTTCACTTAATGTATCTAAAACTTAGAAGTTGAAGGTCAAAAAGATTGATTTACCATTCTTGAAAATAAGACCTTATTATGATATATGGGCAAATTTGTGCTTTTCATAGCTATTAATTCCAGATCTTTACAGATGCAAACAGAAATCAAGATATTGGTTACATTCAAGTTACATTTTTAAACCTTTTTTAAAATATTCAGCATGCCTAAACACTTTTTTTTTAGAATGAAAGCTGAAATGCTAAGATACGATCCCAAGCCCTATGGATGATCTGATAGAGAATAAGGCTTCCTCTGGGCTCTGTTGTAAAACCTGCTTGTGCTACATATAGTAAAAAAAAGAAGACTCTTCATCATTATGTTCTGCTTGAGAGGTATTATTGCCTTCCCTTGAAATACCTTGTTCATTGGCACTTTATCTGTGGCTCCTTGGTAAGCCTGCAATGGGGTAATTTCAAATTTGTGCTGTTAAAACCCTTATGCCTCATGGAAACCCAATGTTACACCATGTATCCTGTTTATGTCACTGCATGCAAGAAGTCTGCTCAGGATCTAACTTCAGCTTGAAAGCTTTACATTTCATCGTTTGTATTATGTTTGATGAGTATTTATTTGACTTGAAATGACAGCTTCCACATCTGCTTCTGCTATGGATATTTGGCCTGTATGCTGGTACATGACAAATATAATCTTATGAGATTACTATTTTATTCTTATGCTGTATTTTTATGAACTATAACCCCCCCGCCTTGTTTAAATAAAATAGGGGAGTTTACATTTAGTGTCTTAGAATTACCTTATTTTTACATTGTTTATCTTTTTCTTTCTTTTTTTTTTTTTAATTGTTCTTTCTGCTCATAGCACTCAAGCTAGCATAGTTACCTAGATTTATATTTTGGGATTTTGATATTAAGAAGTGTCTTTTTTCTCCTGGGGAAGGTCCAGCTGTGTTCAAAAAGGCTTGCTTTTACTGTAGCAGGTCTCCCCAGTATTGTCCTTTCCATGTGATTCAGTGAGACTATCATGAGTTTAAACAGGACATACATGAGCAGCCAGCAGCCTGGCATACTCCTAGATCCACTGATTTCCAGCGTTCAGACCCTGCAGGCAAAACCCAGATTGACTGTGGACAAGCACATGGTCTATCTAGACTTGCTTGCTGACATATTCACTCCCTAATGCCATATGCCATATCAGTAGCATATGAGATGCCTTTACTTGCAAGATCTCATGTGCTCTGGGTTGTGCTGTCAATGACTGAAGCTATCTTGAAGCTGACCTTTGCATGCCTATCAAACAAAACGTGCTAGACATAAGTTTTCCTAAAACTCAGTCTTTGAATGCAAGATATAGCTTTAAATTGCATCTTATTTCCAAGGTTTGTAGCATAAACAGAAAGGAGCTGAGGGAAAAAATGATATGTGATATGTTGCGAGAACTTTTATATTCAGCACAAGTTAACCGGGGATAATGAGGAATATCTGCTGGGAAAGAAATACAGAAAATTGCTCAGGAAACCTTTGGATTGCATCAGGGAAAATGTTTCTGATTCAAGAAGTAAAGAAAGCAAATAAAGGAGATATTCTTTTATATTCGTTAATAATTGTGAGGAATGGATGAGAATTTGAGGCTGGAAGGTCCATTTAAGAGTGGCCATTAGAAAAAAGATTCATGATCATTCAGGACAAGAAGGAGGAATAGCAGCTGAGTGATAGAAGGTAGACTTCAATAAATTCACAGAATGGGTAAGCAAGATCTCATGTAAAGAAAAATGCTGTTAAAGGGTTAGTGCCTTAGAAATAATACACACGATAACATAATATCCATCCACAGGTATATACTATCCCACTGTGAAGAAAAGCGAGAAAATGCAGTAAGAGATCAGCTTGATTAAAGCATGAACTGTGCATGAACCTTAAACACAAAAAAGAATCAAGCTGGAAGCAGAAACTAGGTCAGGCTACTGAGGACGAGTGATAAATATAACATGAACATGTAGGAACAAAATTTTAAAAAGCCAAAGCTCAAAACAAGATGCATCTGCCAAGAGGTATCAATCAATTTAGATGTGCGATTGTAACAAAGGGAAGGTGAAGGAAAAGGTGAATTGGTCAGCTGTTCATCAGAGAGGAAAAGCTATAGCTGGATGATACTCAGAAGGTCAAAATTTGTAATAACTTTTTTGCTTCAGTCCTTACAAAAATGATCAATTGCAATTGAGGGGGTATTATAGTTCACACCAGTGATAAAAATAAAGACTGACTCTGAATGGGAAAGGAACAATTTAGAGATTAGAGTTTTTCAAGTCAGCAAGGGATTATAAGTTTCCTAATGAAGAAATTAAAGAACTTAATGATGAAATATTAGATACTACTGTTGTACTTGAAAGCATGTGATGGACAGGTAATGTCTTGAAAGGTTCATGAAGGGAAAGCCAGTGTCTGTCTTTAAATAAGGAGAAAGGAAGATCAGGGTATGATTCAGCCACTAGCTTAATTTCTGCTCTCAGAAAATGTTTGAACAACTGACAAAACAATTTGTTAGCACTGGAAGGCAACAAGGGTGTGAGTAGCAGCCAATACAAAATTATCAAATCCATATAATTTCCTCCTACAGCAGGACAACAGGATTTGAGAACATAAACACCATTTATCTTGACTTTAGTAGGGCTTTCTGTATCATTTTATATAACAAATTGGGAAAATATGACCTATAGGTGGGGGTTTGGCTAGATGATTTTCAAAGGTCCCTTCCAACCCAAACCATGCTATGCTATGATTCTATAAAGCACTGACATAGTGTGTATACAGAAGGGTTGGGTAGGTTTCACAAGCCATGAAATGATGATCAATGATCTGCCACAAAGAGGAAAGCATGTGTCTAATATGGTTCCCCAGAGATGTTTCTTCAGTCTGTGTTCAGTTTTTTTCTTAATGATCTGAAGAATATGCCCATTCAATTTTCAGGTGACATGGAGCTGGGTGGCATGAGAAGAACACAGAATTCAAAATGACCTTTAAAAATTGACTAAGTAGCTTGAAAATAGTAAGATGAAGTTGAATAGGGACAAGTATAATGTATTATTCTTGGGCAGGAGTAATCAACTAGACACATATGGGAAAGGAATATCAAGTTAAATAGCAATACTTCACAAAAGGAGTTGGGGGTTGCATTGGATCACAAGGTGAGCATAAGACACAAATGGAAAAAGGCAAAAGTCAGTTTTATATATTCAGGGAATATAGCATGTAAGACATAGAATCATAGAATCATAGAATCATTAAGGTTGGAAAAGACCTCTAAGATCATCGAGTCCAGCCGTCAACCCAACACCACCATGCCCACTAAACCATGTCCCTAAGCACCACATCTACACGTCTTTTAAATACTTCCAGGGATGGTGACTCAACCACTTCCCTGAGCAGCCTGTCCCAATGTTTAACCACTTTTTCAGTAAAGAAATTGTTATTTCAATGTCAAGGTTACAGAACAGTATCCAAGTTTGGGGCATTGCATTTAAATAAAGGCAATTGACAAGTTCAGAGAAAAGGATTAAGAGTGATCACAAATATACAAAATATGACCTGCACTGAAAAATTGAAGAATTTATTTAAACATTAAGAGAGAAGGGCTATGAAGACAGTAGTCAGATATGTAAAGGAGCGTTGCAGAGAAGATGGTAATTTGTCCCTTATTTCCATGGTGAATAGGAGGGAAGATTCCAATTAGTAACTGAGAAAACTTGCTTATGTATAAGGATAGGAAAGAGTTGGTAGAATACTGGTGAGATTGTATCCCTAAAACGAGGCATTGCAGAATAGCTTAGACCAATGTGTGTCAAGAAAACTCAGATGTTCTTGATCTAACTGTAAGGCCAGGCATGGCCTAATGACTACCTGTAGTCCCTTCTAGCTCTGTGATTTTTAAAGTTAGAAGTCAATTCACATAGGTTCAATGCTTACATTACAAGATCCAGCTGTCAGTCTATCTTTAGGGGTTTTAATGTGAAAATATTTGAAATGAAAAGGGGAGATGATTAAGCCCCAAACATGTTATTGGAGAGTTAACAAAACATAAAGCAAGAAGACATGCACTATTTTGTCTAGAATAAATCCAGTGTAAAAGAGATAATGAGTTCTTTTGGCACATGTGTGTGTGAAAATATTTGAAAATCTGTGATATTTAGTCATTTACTTTCTTGTTTAAGAAAATAATTGTTTTATGGTTATAACTAGAAAGACCACAAACTTGTATTAGACAGCTCTTTACTAAAAAAAAAAAAGTTTATATGTGCTTCCTGAAATAGTGTGCCCTATATTTGCAATATAATGTTGTATTCAATTGATATAATTTGAATAAAGGTTTAAAATGAAGACTACATAAATGCATTAGGTAATGTTCTCTTCAAAATATTTTAACCTACAGCAATTCAGCCTTTTCTAAAGTCAAAGGCTTTGTTCTGCAAAACTAATTTATAAATAATTTTCACTTCAGATGATTTAGCAGTATTCAAATAAGAGAGCCTTCACAGAGAAGAAAAATATCCCAGCCTTCACAAAACTGATTAACAGATTTCTAGGGGACCCTTGGGTTGTGAATACCTCTACTATAATATCGGAAGTGCTCATGAGAGGAAAAAAAACCAAAACCCCAACATAGGTGAGAATGCAGCTCTAGATAAGTAAAGTTCTTTCACCACTAGCTTTTATATTAAACACGAACTTGATAAGATTAAGCGAGGAAAAAAAGCAAAGAAATAGAAAGTTCAGTTTTTATCTCAACTGTCATAATTTGTGAAGAACCTCTTAAAATGCTCTACTGCTAACATAAATTTTTTATATGGCCCTGATTAGAAAGCTGAGGCTTATGCCTGTACGTATGTCTGGATTTTGAATATAATGGGCTGTTCAGGTTGTACTTGGCTTGTGATAGAACTACAGGCCCTGTGAAGTGGCTGCACCCTCATGACTGAAGTAATTTTTATAATATTTTGAAGTCAGTGCATGTTCCATCCCTTCCAAACCATCCATCTGGGGAAGAGGTTTGAGTATTAGAGAAGGCAGCTTAATTTTCCATTCACTAGCTATAGCCCAGTGATGCCTGAAATGCAGGCAAACAAATTGCACAAAATCCAGTTAAAAGCAAAGATGCTGTAGAAATTCAACTGGTTAGAGGTGATTGTGTTTTGGTAAAACATGGCTTTTTATATCATTTTCTTTTGCATGCTTTAGAAAAATCAGTGGAATTTTGGTTAATTTGTGTTAAAATAATAATACATTAGTCTGGCTTGTGAGGTTCCTGGTGTATTTAAAGCCTCATACTGAAGGATTAAAGAATGAGTCAACACCGAGAATAGCAAATAATGCAGACTTTGAACTCTAGTCCTGATTTCTTCTCACACCTTTAAAATATTATATTCCAGTTGACTGCAATCGAGTTATTCTTTATGTGTACTGGAGTTAAAAAAGATAAAACAGTGTAGACACATACATGAATAGAGAAATAGAAAATAGGGAAATGGAGAATTCACCTGTCTAGTGCAGGGCTACCTCCATCCTGACAAATGTAATTGCTCCAGACAGTGATTCTGAGTCCGCAGGCCAAGTAGGATGTGGTTAGGGCTACCCTGCACTTCAGTAACCCAACCACATTCATGCTGTAAAACGCTCAGCCCTGGGGCCCATTGGATACCCTTGCAGATTTCATTATTATTTTGTGTGTGTTGTTTCTGGTTCAAAGTGCCTGTAATATTCTTGGGAGAGTATTGCAGCCTGCCAGATTGCAGTGATTAAAAGAAACTACCTTTGTCTAGAAAAGGAATAAGAGGGATGTATCTCTTCTTCCCACCTGCGCTGGTGCTCAGAGAAGCTTGAGATGGCTGATGTGACGTCTCTACCAAGCCTCTCCCAAACCCATTCTGCTTTGCTAAAATGGGAGATTCCCAAGACCACCTCCAATGCTGGCTGAAGCAAGCAACTATGCCTGGAGGAGCATGAAGGACCAAGCACCCACATCCTTTTGTAGGGACATAAAAGGGAAAGCAGGAATAGACCTAACAGAAAATAGCCTTCATGGGTGGGGTTTTGCTTAGTTTAGGGCCAAAAGCTACAGGATGCTTTGCATTCAGTGGACTGAAAAGACTCTTGTGCATGTTGTCTTTCACTTGTCCTTATCTCTGGACCTGCCAGGACCGTCCAATTTGAATCATCCACTTCCTTTGGTAACGAAATCGTTAAGATTCTTGTGTGGTTTCCAGTTTAGGTGCCAATACCAGGCATGGAGACCAAGAGGATACTGTTTTCTGTAGGAGAGCTATGGGAGCCTGTTTTCTGTCCACAGCTTGTCTGTGCTTTGTGTGGGACTCTTGTAAGGACCTTGGCTCTTGCTGCGATAAAGCGTGTCACCAGGGTCACAGGGAGCTTGTCTCCCAGATCATTGCACAGAAAAAGGCCAAAGCGTCACAACTGAAGGCCATGGAGGGGGACCCTGTCACCTTTCACTCCCCCTTCTCCGTTGTGCCAGGGTAGAGAATGCTACAGAGCGGATGGGGAGAAGGCATCCATGGAGTTTACCACTTTAGAGGGGGTGCACTTGGATCCAGGCTACTTGTGGGGAGAACACAGCTGCTGACAGTGTGCCCTTTCTCAAAGTTTTGGGGCAGCTGGCTGAGTCTGTGGGGGGAGCACTGGTTTACCTTGCATCACCTGCCAAACCCAGGTGCAGTGGGTAAAGCTAACAGTCCTCTGCATCCCATGGGTTTCCCGGTCCCATGCTAATACAGGCTAGCAGATGCCGGCGCAGTGTCTTAATTGGATGTGTGCAAGTACAGAAAAGCAGCCCTGGGTACAGTTATGGAAAGAGAGTTTCCCAGCCTGCACTGAGTGACCAGGAGCATCCGTGTTGGTGTGTCACATGGCTGGGGCACTCACCAGGATACCCTCAAAAGCAGGGACACTTCAGGCAGGGCAGTCTGGGCAAGAAGGTTTTCAAGAGAGTCTTTTTACTTAGAAATCTACTGCAGTGACAGGAAATGTCCTCGAAGTTACATTTTATGCTTTTGGAAATACTTTTGTTTAAATACACGTTATCCCTCATAGCTTTTCAATCTTCAGGCTTCATTTATCTTGAAGTTTAGTTTCCTCCATATGTTTACCATCAGCTGAAGAACCAAAGCTGATGAGCTGCTCGGAAATGTTTTGTCATGCTGTATATGAGTTTTTTGCATTGCAGCTAAATGTTTTTACATTTAACTTGCACCCCTTCTGAGAAGAGATGAGTATTCACTGTTAGTACTGTTATTTCATACTTACATAATAGCTATTCATTTGTTCGACGAATGAATTTTTCCATTAAGGATTTCCAGGCCTCACATCACAATCATCTGGAGTTGCAATTGCAATTTGATGCAACCTTGGCTTGCACATAATTAGTACAGAATGCTGCACGATGCCACCAACTTCCCTTTGATGGAAGCTCTGGCTTAGATGGTGCAGAGCACTCCCATTTGATGTAAACAAAATTGACTCAATTTAGCAAGTCAATCTGACTAAAGAGCATCTTGGGACTTAATAACATGTATGCAGTATGATAAAATATTTTGTAAGTGCAAGGGTAAACAGGGACCTTATTGCAGAAGGCTATTAGATAAATTTGCAAATGGATTTGTTTATCTACATTTACAAGAAATTCCTATGCAATTCTATAGTTGAATGATCTATAGATATACTTCATAATTATACCCATTTGACTTTCAGATTGCATTTTGGATTCTACTGTGTAAGAACTTTATCAATGAAATCTAACAAAGTGAAAGTGGAAAAAATTCAAATTTGTTTGCATTGAACATAATACAGGATAGGTTTAGCACTCAGTCAATTCTTTTTGCCTGTTGTAAAGTCAGCAGACATGTCTGTCAATCTATATCAAAATACTTTAGAGAGGTATGGGAGTAAGAGAACGAAAGTAGAAAACTTTTGTGATTTTGTGATTTTGTGATTCAGGATTATCACGATTTATACATAACAGTTTTAGGGTCTATTTTCTGTCATTATTTTTGTATCTTAGAACCAAAGACAGTTTGTGCTCTATTGGAAAAGCTATTTTATTAGAGGCATGGCTGTTTGGAAAATAGCAACTGAGAGAGCCTTCTAGAAGCCTTCAGCTCCACCTCAGTCCTGGAGGAAATCAAGTTTATTTACATTTTTCTAACCACAATGTCGTATCTATGGTTTTGACCAGGTCAGTTGTACTGCAAAGATAAGCAAAGTTTCATTTAGATTCATTATTTGGCCATTCATGTCTGAAATCCTGCAGAGTTTATACCACATGAATGGCAGGAGCCCACACTCACTCTAAATAGGTCTAGGGCTGCTATGATATGGCTGCATAGACATAAGACTTTGCCAACGTATGCGGGGAGATGGCTTGCCCATGGCCAGAGGTGAAGGTAACTGGACACAATGTGAGGAACTACAGGACCAGACATGAGATGTTGCTCAACATAACAAGGAACAGGCTGTGAAGCTGCCAAAAGTGACCAACAGTGTCGCGAGGGATGGCCGGGTCTCACAGGGGCTGAGGGGGGTTATTGGTAACCCCATCCGAGACACCAGGTAAGGCAGAGATGACCTGGGTAATGGCACCAGAAATACCAAATCTGGGTACAGATATATCAAAACTGGGACTGATGGGGGAAAAGTAATTAGTGGAAAGTTGTTTATTTTGGAGGGAACAAGGGAAAAGAAAATAGGAGGAAGGGAATTAAAAAGGGAAGGAAAAACATAAGAATGTGGAGAGAAGGGGGATAAAGGGGGTTGGTCTGGCCCCGCCTTGCATCTGATCACCGTTTGATCACTGTCTGATCACCATCTGAACTCCTAACTATTTTTCTGTGCAAGGGTGCTCTCTGTGCTCTGTGTGGGATGCCGGTGAGCCTCAAGCCAAACTAGCTGGTGAGCAGGACAAGAGATCTAGATCTAGATATTGGAAGGGCTGTAAATCTAGGGGCTGGTTACTGGAGAGACTGGGGGTCAGGGACCAGGTACTGGAGGGGCTATAGGCTTATGCCAGCTACTAGAGAGACACGTGTGTGTATGTGTGTGTGTGCCTTTTGGGAATACACATTTACCCTCACATCCAGACAACTGGAAAGAAAACACCTGGGTCCCAAAGCTGTTGGGTTTGCCTGCCCTTGGCCGACATTGCATACACAACAGTTGGGCCGATTCTCACAGCCTTTCCCTTCGCTGTTCCTTAATTTCTCATGACCCAACTTACTATGATAATTGAAAGTAAATTCTGCAACTTCATATAGGATTTTAGTCTCCATGCTGTGCAGGGAGTGTCTGCACTCTGAAATCTATTATAGCTGTGTCTGTGTTGCTGCTAGGAAGGCAGGCAAGGGAACATGTTAAAGCACATGATATACATTGTCCCATGTACTTGTATCTGTGCCTCCATCTTTTGGGAATGTGGAAAGTTTTAGAGATCATGTCAAACTATTTTAATTTAAAAATATTTTATGAGATATATTAAATAATGTACACAAACATTCAATACGGTAGAAGTTCCTTACCCTCAAAAATTCCTGAAAGAGTATACTATTTTTATTCCTTTTATTTTTTTAAAGATTTGGTTGTACTTTGTGTATTAAATGTGCTGTATAAATATCTTAAATTCTGTAGCACAGAACTCATTATTAGATAATTTTGCTTATTAGCTAATTTTGTTTTCTGCAGAATCCACTTAAAATGTGTAGCTCTATATTGTTGAGATCTTTCTTGCAGAGATGCTATTAGCTGTTATTTCAGATGTTATTATTTTAATTCTGTTACTTATTTAAAAAAAAAAAAAAGAGTGAAAACTTTCTATGGAAAAGCACCAATCTATTTTCACAACTGAAAGCGATGACCAAATCATCTAAGTAAGAGGCACAGCAAGCCACAGGATTAATCTTAGCTGCTTTGAAAGTAAAATAACCTGTTGAAAGTCAGTATTTGATGAAACAGCACGTAAGTCTAGAAAGTTTTTTAGAACAAGATGAAAAATTGGTGGTGGTTAGTACGATGTTTTTCTTGAATGGTAATGTAAAGGCATTCTCAGTATTATCTTTAGGACTGTACTACTTTTATAAATCCAGTTGTAACTCATAGGAGTTATGAAAATAGGTATTCAAATGTCTATTTAGTACTTCAGGAGCTTCTGCAGCTTGCATAAGACCCAGCAGGGATTGTCCTTCCGCTCAGCTGCTGCTGAGATAGTCTCCTACCCTGACTGAAAGGGCTCCCCTCTACATGTTGACCAGCAGACCTGGATGACCAGAGTGGGCAAATAAGATATTGCATCCTATAAAGTGACATTGCAGCTGTTTCACCTTCCTGTGCAGCCGAGGCACTTCTCTGAGGCAGGGGGTTTCTACGCTTTCACCAAGCAACAGCAACAGTGAAACCACTTGCTTCCAGCTGTGGCTTGTTGTCACGATATGGTGCAGTTCTGTAATCATCATTAGCCTCTTCTGCTGTTGATCAAAGCTGGAGCTTTCTGCTGTGATGGTTCTTCAGTTTGTGACAGTGTTGGTGGCTTCCTTAAGCTGACCACCCATTTGCTGTCATGACAGCATCAATTGCCACATTTTATGCTCTTGAACTTTCTAGTGTTTCAAGTACCACTTAAAATTAACTGTTGATATTCATTATAGGGATTTTATATTCATCTTTTCTTTTATAATTATTACTTGCTGGTCCTTCAGGTTTTTCTATGTTATGTCCATAAACTACTCAAAACATTTAAGTTCCCTTTGAACATTTGCATTTGATTCTTTCTTATATTTACTGCTGCTTCTCTTAACATCTGTTCTGACAAACTGTTCTGCCTTTGCTGATGTTAACCTGATGTGTCAAAAATTGTCTTCTTTTAATATGTTTTACCTGAATATATTGCTTATAAAAAGTGATAGATTAATGATGACTTGTTTATTCCCTAGAACTGATGCAGACAGAAGCAATAGCCCCTTCATGGTGAACTCTGCCCTGATCCAGGGTGCTCTGCCTCACAGGAGCAGAGCGGCTTGTCCTGTCTGTTACAAAGGTTGGTAAAAGTGACATACACCAAACAGGAACACAACTCATTTCACGGGGGCTACAGGTCAGTGGTAACTCCCTGTTTTTCAAGATGTCCATGTGCTCTGGATTCCAGTGGCTGATGTGCAACGTAAAATGCTCCATTGCCCATTTCTGAACACTTTCTTGCTTAGCAGGACTGTTACTCACCAGTAATCAAATAAGATCTGACCTGGCCTTCTGCTCCATATCTAAAATAAACAGAGTTTTAGTCTCCATTCTGCACACCTTTGTCATTCACTTGGCATCAGTTGACACCTGCTCCACAATAAAAAGTTCAGCAGCTCTCCTGCACAGTCTCGTCGTGACATGACAAAGCTCCCATATGCATTAAACTGCATCATTTCCCCCTACGTGAGAGTTCCCATCAGCAGCTTCTCTGTGGATGTCAAGAGCTCCAACAGCACTGATGGGACATCTGAGAAACCAATTGCATGCCATGGATCCAGTGAAGTATCCATCAACTGGATGCTGGATGTCATGTCTACTCTGAAATACCAAAAAGCGTAGTGCACCTTTGAAGTGAGTTTTGGGGAAAACCCAGGATTTAGGGGGAAGTATGCACAGTGCTACAAAATGTTTGACAGCTGTCCACATTCACATGAGTTTAACATAAAAATCTCTGCAGAAGCTAACAGCTGACACCCAGTAACAATGAACAGTCAACCACATAAGTATTAATATATAACTAAGTTAATTTAACCTAGAATAATCAAACAGGGAGAGCAGATTACTCTTGGAAGCTGATAAACTGAAGAAACTCTGGAGAATCCTCTCTACTTAAATACTGCTGTATCATACACTCATATCCCTGGAGCCCTCATAGGAATCCATATTTCTTAGTCTCAAAACTTGTTACCAATGGGTGATAGGTCAAAAAAAAAAAAAAAAAAGCTGCTTGAAAATCTTGCAATAGCATAAAGTTTGGAAATCTAAATGAGAAATTGTATGCTTGTTATCAGTATTTTTTTCAGCTGCAGTGTCGGACTAAACACAATATTGTGAAAGTTTTTGTTTGCTTCCTGGGCTAATAAAAAGAGGAACCTCTGTAAACCTAGAACATCTATCAAAACCCACCAAACAGATGTGCTGCTTCTTTTTCAGTAGGGCCAGAGGAGCTTTTGCATAACCACTTCCTAATATTTTTCCTGAAGACATACTGCTTTTGAAAGCAATACCACAGTTTTTAAAAATTACTTTACACTTTTGAAATGAGAGGTCTCATTGTGTGCTTTGATGGTTGCAAATATTTAATGATGGTTACCAAAGGATGTTTGTAATAAGTACATTTTGAATGTGAATGGTGCTATATAATCAATGATAATAACACACAAATATGCAGGTATTAAGATATTTATCTTCCTGACTAAAACTGTGACTAAATCCTTGTGCGTTGTGGCCAAATCAGGTCTGGGATAACTTGGCATGCTCAGTGAAAAAGCTTTTGAGAATCTCAACTGTTCTGCCTCCAGTGAACACCAGACTACACATTATTCTGTGGGACACGACTGTCAAACATTTTTGTTGGATTGATCATGCATGAAAGACAGAAATCTTTTGCATTAGCAAGAATGATCTCTTCAAGATGTTCATGTCATTGTGCTTCCATTTTCAGACATGGATTTAGGTTCTCCTCCCCAGGTGTGTCCCTTGAACAGGAAAAGAGAAATAAGTGCCTTATAATTCCCTGGCTTGATGTGGTTTTTAAGTACAGCTTTCTCTCTGTTGAGCAATAAACACCAAAGCGCTGTTACAGGCAGTAATTTCTCTTCCCTATTGTTAATGAAGATTTTTACAGCTAGTCTTCTCTGATACAACCTGACAAGTTCAGTATATTAAATCATTAAGCTTCTCTTTACAGTATTTAGTAAAACAGCATAGAAAGGAGATGGCAATCATTTTCATTTTTACTACAGAAGCTCAAAATTGTCTGGCGAGCTCTGTAACCCTTGGATAATCCATGGAACAAAAGGTAGAAGAACAAATCTAATTCCCACTACAATCTTAGGAGCTCCTAAATCCTTCAAGGATACTTGTTTTGGCTTTGATTATACTTGGAAAAAATGTAATCCAATTTTATATTGCTGTTGTATATAATTGTGTGCTCTTTGCCTAATCATTATTTCCCTTCCAAAAATCCCCATGTGATTTGAAAACACTGTCCACATCACTGCTATATATGAATGTGTTGTTGCAGGCAGAGAAATGAATATGGAGTTTTTTGCAAAGTTTTTATCAATTATCATTTCCCTATGAAAGTATATCATACATTTGCATTATCCTAGGAATACCATAAGTGTGGCCATTAGTGGGAGGGCAGGAAGAAGAGTGAAGCATTATTTTTCTTTTTCTTCTGAATCTTTTTAATGCAGGCTTACACAGAATTCCCAGGACACATCACATTTGACACAGCAAAAAAATATTCTTGCAAACCTGCACGAAGTCTGTTCTGTATTCAGATGGAATAAAGTCAGCATAATGAAAAAGCAGTGTTGGGCTCCTCCTGAGTCTCTGACAAAGGCACAAATACTGGCTTTTTATTCTCTGCTGCTCTACTATTCAAATAGAATAAAATATCAGTCATGCATTTTTTTAATATGTCTGAACGAGCTCTCGGCATTTTAGGCTTGGTGCACAGTGGGCTGGGTACTTGAGTTTTAATTTTCCTGTTCAGCTAAATAATGTAACTTATCATGGCCCCTCTCCTCCTGGAGCCCTCTTAACAATCTTTGAAAGATTTTTTTTTTTACTTTATGTACATTTTATCCTTCAACATTTGTTATACAAATTCCCCACAAGCCACTGCAACCACTGCCAGAGGGCCAATAGGCACATGAGCATCAGCTAGACTGTGGGCAAGGGTGATTTTGAGGAAACAATGTTAGATATTTCTGCTTGAAACAGCTCTAGGAGCCAAGGGCAGATATTATTTCATTCTGACACCCAGCGGAACTGAACTTTCAGCTCTGACCCCACAGGAGACCCCCAAGGGCCAGCTTCAATGAGCAGTCGGAAATATAATGGTGTTACTTTGTGCTTGCTGCAAGATGACAAATTCTGTTTTCAGTGGTGTTAGGAAAGATATTCTTGAAACATTTCTGCCTACCTCCTACACATGACAAGTGTTTCTGAAAAACTCTGTCTTAGTGGTTACACCATAGTAGGTACTAGTAGGTCATCTGTTGTTATGTTGCTCAGAGGGAAATTATCTTTTTTTCTCTACCCAGACAAGTTGCCAAGACTCCCTCACAAAAAGCTGCTTGTTTTCAAGCCCAAACATTTTTCACCATTTGTTTAGTCCTTCAAGCAAGTGGCTCCACTACATCCATGACACAATTGTTAGAAAAAGTAAAACATGATGCAGTCTGCACAGGCCACTTGTGGCTCATGAAGGAATTTGTGTGCTTGCTGACTGCCCGAGAAGCATCCTCACTTATACCTACCATGCTGGAGCAGTGACGACTGGGTGATGAGATACTGCCAAACATCCTGTGAAGCAAGGACTCCCTGTGCATGTGGAGGGAGCATCACAGCAGCTGAACATCTTTCCCCTTCGAGAACTGGACGTACATCATAAGAAATGGATGCACATGGCAGTCAAAAACCTGCACAGAGCCAAGGCACGTGTAATCTGGTTTAGGATCTGGAAGCAGCAGGATAAAATTAAGCGTGGGTTAAACACCACCTTGGCATTCACCCCAAGGTCTGGGGCAGATTTCACAGCCTGTGCTAAGTTTCGTGTTGCCATGGCTACTGTGCCCTTGCTGGGTGGTTGAAACACACTTGAGGGTTTCTGTCTGAGCGGCAGGACTCTCTTTGACTGCATTTAGATGTATCTCGTGTGCTGCCATCTGGACCAAGAAAACTCTTCACTGACTTGGCTTGTAAGCTTAGCCTCTCTCTACCCCAAAACCTGCTTTGCTGAAGTAGGTTGTGCGTTATTGAATCTACTTTTAAATAAAACCTAAAAATGAAATGGGAAAATAAGGAGCCAGAGATTTCAGTGCTAATATTAAAATTGTTTTAATTATTTTAGGGAAATGTGGTATTCAAATCATTGTTCACTCTACACTTTTTATATGCACAGCTGAGGCTAAGCTTGCCTGCATTATATTTTCATACCAAAAATTTAGCTCTGAATAACCATCATTTTTAGTCTGGTACTCACAGGAGACACCCCAAAAGTGATTTGATTCCTATCTCTGTGTCTTCTACGAGAAAGAAATCTAATGAAGCAAATTATATTTTCTTCACAAATGAATTCAGTGGTTCATGAGCTGGGTTCTCTTCTTGCATTTTTGGCCTCAGCCAAGTTTCCCCCTCCTGCTAAAGAGTGAAAGATTTCAGTCAGATTGCTGTAAGACTATATACACAAAGCAGTGCAAAATAACTGAAACAAACCTTAGCTCTTTTTGTGTAAAGTCATTTACACTGAGACACTGGAATCTGGAAAACTCCCAAAAGAGAAGAGTGGCTGAAACAGATTTATACACTTTTATGGAAGATGGATAACACGTTCTGCTTGGCGGGGAAGTTAGAATGCTTTTACAAAGCCCAGCAGCCCTCTCTGAATGCTAACAGTGTCTCTGTTTGTGGAAACACAGCATTCCTGTTTTGCCTTCTCTCTTCTGAGCTGTGTGCATGCAACTTTTTCTTCTTGGATGTCTTTGTGTTGTAAAGGGCAGTGGAGAAGTTTCCACTTGCCCTTGCAGGTAAAGGCCAGGATTACTGATGGCTGCTGTGCTCCAGCCTCACTTCTCACCATGCACCGACTACAGGGACTAGCAGCATCAGCTGAGGATTTCCCCGGTATAAGGGAATCAGGAGTAATCCAAAGAGCAGAGAAGGAAGAATAAGCTCTGGTCCCTACTTTTCATAGCTACTATCTGTTCTGCGATGTTAATAGGAAAAGGCATGAGTTCTCCTTTCAGTTTCGATTTAGTTATTTCTTACAGTGACTTTCAAAATTAACTTTTTCAAAGACAAAGTTTCCAACATTTTGAAGCCACAAAAGTGAAGTTTAATTATGTAGACTTCTTACAATCACAACAAAGCCAAGACTGAAAAGCTGTGCTGGTATGGAAGTTTAGTGTTTCTTGTATACATGGGGCTGAATTCAGAGCAGCTGGTACTGTAGTGGATGTGACTTCATGGAGGCTGGTATGCCTTGGGCACTGGGAATGTTTGTAATATTCTGGGAGATTTGTCAGACAGCTTTACATAGTGTCAGCTTCACCCCATTTTCACTTTGCTTTGCTTTCACTTCCATGGCAATCTCCGGTCACGTTGAAAGCACATGAGTGAGGCTAAAATCTGGGTACATGAGAATAGGATCAGGAAATGAAACCATCACAAGGTTCCTAGTAAGTGGAAGGTAAAGCGCTATGGTATGTGGCAGGAAATTTTCTCAGCATGTACACAGATAGACACTAATTATCCACTTCTGACCTTTATTTTCTTCTTCTTCAGTGCAATCACACACAATTATTTATGTACCTGGTATAAGAATTTCATGCTGTTGTATCTGTACACACAGCATGTGTGTCTTTAATCATGGATATATCACACACAGAAAACTATCACTATGTCAGAAAGCTCTAAGGTAATTTCTAGTACATCCAACCACACTGTTAAAACCTTTAGTTCTTGACCTGTCAAACTACCTTACATGTCTTCCTGTCTTTCAGAAAAATTGAGCTCTCTCTTGTTCTGTCACTGTGGAAGAAAAGGGGAAACAATATCAGTTATCTAATCTTTTGTTTTTTCCTCCTCTAAACCCATTTTATTTTTTACTCCTGACCACTGTTGTTGGTCAGGGAAAATTTTTTCCATGGCTTTGCCAAAAACTCAGAAAAGGACATTTTTATTTTTCTATTCCTGTTTTTTTTTCCATTTGCCAAATAAATATTTCTACATAGACATGGATATGCAGGCATCAAAGCACCATCAAAAGCACTTTAATCCAAGCATTCCCATTTTAGAAAGGAGATAACAAGGAGAAATGGCCAATGCTGTCTCCTTTTTGTCATGCAGCTGGTGGCCTACTAACTCTCATATCTTATGGGGCCAGATCTTACGTTAGGTTCAAGAAACAAAGAGTGAGGGTCTAAGAAGAGAGAGTAGAGATAGTACCTAGCCTTTCCTTTCTGCTGCTGTAGACATGCTGTGTGCCTGTGCTTAGGTGTAAATTGCTGCTTGAAGTTATAGCCATTTTCAAGGTTGCAGCTGGAAACCTTTGGAGTTGCCAGGGTGTCCCTTCTCTCCTGACCACACTCTTGTATGAAGAGTTTAACTGCCATCAGAGGGCTACCCCCCATCCGGCAGCAAGACACTGGGGCACCAGGGCTGCTCTGCCCTCCTGCCATGCCGCAGGCTGTGGGGATGCTCGGTTCCTGGGTCACACGTGCATCCTGAAATTGAGCAAGCCACAACTTTTAAGCCCTCTTCTGAGTTCCCAGGTGGATAACGGCAGGGTTATCTCTGTAGGTAGGGTATCGCTGTAGATAGAGTAAGGTTTAAAGTCTTCAATAAGATTATGACACTGGAGTGATAAGGCCAATACAGGTACTCAAAATAGGAAATGTTTCACAGATGGCTAAAAAGTGGAGTGCTGGCCTTTGGGCCAGAGTTTCAAGCTCTTGTTTCATTCCACTTACATAGGACTGAAATAGAAACAGTTAGAGGGAAGAGGTAAAGCCCAAAGTTCAGAGATTAGCAATATGTAGCTTGCAGCTCAGCTTGCAGGCAGTTGTTCCCTGAAGCATGGCCAAAGAAAGTAGCTGAGAGAACTGAAGAACAAACTAATTTTTGTTGGTAAACATTCATCAGTTTGTGATTAATAATAACTTCTTTTTGTATACAGTTTAAAAGCCACATCATATGGGATGTTATGACAGACATGCCCAAGAATGCAAATTTTGGTAGCTAGGACACAAAAAGCAAGGCCAAACATGACAAAAAGGATTATTTTAAAATATTCCTTCTGCAAGGTTTAATAAATACCTTTTGAAGACTTTTTTTTTTTAAAGTTTGAAAAGTTCCATTTTCTGAAGTTTTTTACTCCCAAAATTTTGTGATTAAGGTCATGCACAGAATTACAAAGAAGCTTTTTATTCTTCTTTTAAATGCATATCTCTGTAACCTGAACTGTGGTGTTATGACAGCCTGGGCTCACTGTGAAAACATATTCAATTTCCTTTGTTGCCCTTGCACCATTTCCCATTTTTTATGGTGCTGTTATGCTTAATAACTAGTATCCTGTAATCTTCACTTGCAGAACACAAAGATAGCGAAGGATGGCATAGAATCTTTAGACAGAAGCCACCTGTGAAATTTATGTATTTACATTAATAGAAAACAGAGGACTTGAGTGATGCATTTGCAGTTTTACGTACAGCACAAATCATTTACTTGTTCTCTGTTTGTGACAGTCTGCAGTTTAAGCAAATTATTTGCTGACACAAAACGTAACTGGAACTGTAGGTTCGGAAGCTTTGCTGTGCTCTTTTATCTTCTCCCCTTTCCTCCTGGAGCGTCTTGATCTCCCCTGAAGAAATACTTTGAAACTTAAAGCCATTTTTTTCTTTATGAGCTGCATGCTGGGTAATAATAGGAGGACCATGTTCTAATTGAGCAAAAATGGCTTCTCTTTAAAAACAAGAATTTTCGGAGTTCTTCCTGCAGCAGCTAGAATTTTTTTTCAGCTGTGTGCACAGGGTGATTTCCCCAGTGCCTGCTTCACGCTCCTCCTTCCT
>NW_008823918.1:822751-841872 GCF_000699105.1 Pygoscelis adeliae | reverse complement strand
CTTCCTCCCTAGTATCATGCTGTTTCCTACATGGGCAGTTTTTAGAAAGAGCTATAAAAGGCACCTTTTAATTTAGGCCTTTCCAGTGAACCGAATGATTAATTCCAAAGTCAGTAGCAGCATGGTCTGATTAGAGCTGTCCTGGCACAGCGGCACTCTGCCTTATATGGAGTACCAATTGTTTCACTACATGTAATGTTGTTTTGGCTCCTGCTGGAGCCAGTCTTGATGTGACAGAGAAACTCTAGCCTTCAGAGAGTGGGAAGGGACGTCCCAGCATGAATGCCTTCTGCAGGTTCTTACCTCCTGGAGAAGAGAAGTCATTCAGGGCTGCTGCCAGAGAGAGATGCCTCCCTCCCCTCCTTGCTCAGTGCTAATCTTAGAGGTAGGCAGGAGGAGATGAAGGTCCTGGGACGATGGGTAGGTCTTCTCTTTCCTCTCACCTGCAACTTTGGGCTTGGGAAAGACCAGAGGCAAGTTCTTCTGAGCGTCATTGGCAACACAGTCACCAGATTTAACATCTAGGGATGAGATTACAGAATTACAAAACAGGATTTGCTCAAATCCAGAATGATTCACTGCCCAGAAATAAGTGGAGGGATGACTCAGAAGTTTGCCTGCTCAGTGGGAATTTATATCCAATGGCCAGTACACTTGGCTTCAGGTTCAGGATGTTTCTGGAATATGTAAGTCTCTAGGACCAGCTGCCAAGGCCCGTTCAGTGTGACTACATGCATCCCTGTCCTCCTGTCTCTTTCTACCCTGGCTCCTGGTGTTGCACCACCTTCTTCCAGCCCAGAAGGATGGAAGAAAAATCGAGACAACCCCAAAAGCCTCCAATTCCCTTTAGCAACTGACATGTGTGTGGTAGATAAAGCTGCCATGCATGTGGCAGCTATTGTGCTTCTTAGTCCTCATCTACTGAAAAGAAAGTTCAGGGAATAACTCTCTTTTCGGTACTTCCCCTTCTGCCCCCTTCTTCTGCCTGATATTACAGCCTACCAATGTTTTCTGGCAAAATTAGAGAAGTGTCAGCATCAGAAGTGCATTCAGGCAGCTTCACTTCTGGTGCTGGAGACGACAAACATCTGATTTATAGGAGCTGCCATGTCTGCACCCTTTTTGCCTCTAATTCTTTGCTGCCTCTGCCATCCATTGCAATTCAACCTCCCTCTGGTTGCATCCAGCAGCAGTGATACTTTTCCACCTCTGCCTCTGTCTTGTAGCTTCCTATAGTATTCCTTGCACATCAGCTTTTAGGCTCTAACTTTGAAGTGGGCCCTGATTTGAGTGGGATATGGACCAGGTGGCACCCAGTGGTCTCTTGCCACCTAAATTATTCCCTGGTTGCATGATTCTGACTTCACTTGTGTCTGGATAGGCAAGTGGAGTCACTCCAGTCTGGGAACAATTCTGAGGAAAATTGCATTACTTCCTACTGACAACTATTTAGCTGATTGTACTGAACCCAGTATGAAGTCTATTGTGTCCCCAGATACCATAATGGAGGGCACTTGGCAAATTAGATTTCCATGTTTTAATGGGATGCTACTTTCAGGGGCCTGTGCCAGACCATGAGGTTGTCTCATTGTACATTTGATTGGAGGACTGAACAACTAGATCTATTTGAAAGGTAACCTAAACTATAGACTTCGTGCTGTAAACAGAGATGCCAAACGTGTATCTGTTCACCTACATGTCAGAACTGGAATATAGTTGCCCAAATATAGGGTGTGGGCAGCAGATTTGAAAATCTGACTTAAAATGTGTATTCCAAAAAAGAAAGGCATCAACAAATACCTCTCCCATGTTAAAGACAAATCTTGAAGACATGCATGCACTCAACTAAAAGCTGCTTAGCTCTGTCCCACAGGTACAAACAAGACCTGCAGGTTTTGCAGTCAGAAAGGAAAGGAGCTACCTGGGTGAAGGAGGTAGAGGAAGAACCTAACCTCCCAGGAAAGAGTTCAATGGATGATCTTCTTTTTCTTTGTTAATGTTTCTGTCTTCTATAAAAATAAGAACTATCATACAAAAAGTCATTTTGTCAGGGAGTTTAGCATCTGATCTCTCTAACACTGTTTATAGTGCAGATGTGTCGAGCCTGGGTCCCATCACGATGACAAATAATGTCTCAGTGCTCCCTTTGACTGCCCCTTTCTATCTGTATCCATTGTGTGTCTTGTCTTCTACTTAGATTAATTCAGATTATAAATGCTTAGTGACAGTTGATGTCTTGTTCCACGTTTATGAGATACTTAGTGTGATTGGATGAACATTTGCTGGATCACTGTTTTTTTAACCTCATTTGGTGATAAAAGAGAGTGCAGAACTGCACTTGTGCCATGGACATATACATCTGGGAATCATACTCCTCCTGAAACTTGTCTTCATCCAGCCAGGGAGCAGATGTCCTACTTGAAGTGACAGAGGACGAAGCAGGAGCACATTGTGAATCTTAAGGGAGCAAAAACCTCTGTGACTGGTGGAAAAAAACCCATCTTCTGGGTCTCTCTTGGTGAAAATACAGTGACTGTTGTTGCTTTTGTAATATTTACATATCATGAGAACAAACTGTTCTTGTGGCATTTTTGGCTTGGCAATCTGGTAAGAAAAACAAGGGATGAGAGGGAAGAAAAGGAAATGGCAAGAGGACTCTGGGTGTCCATGTGTGTGTGTACACATGCATCAGGTAGGAAGAGGGAGAGAAATAATAAAAAAGGAAAAACTGAGAGGGTGTGAAAAGTGGGAGAGAAGTGAGCGGAGAAAAAAAACCCTAAAAGGAAGCAGATTGCATCCCTATAAAGACAGAAACAAAGAACCTGACAGGGAAGGATACAGAAGAAAAGAAAAAAACAAAACAGGGGCAAAAAAGAAGAAAATTAGATGTTGTTGGGTTACTTCCATCAGTTTTGTCAGAAATTGAATTAAGCCATTTATGTTGTCATCTGCCTTTAGTGGTATATGTATTACTGAACTACCACAGAAAGTCTTTGTGGTAAAATGTCTCTTTGAAGTCCTCAGGAGTCTAAGCTGAGGGAGACACATGAATTTTGCTTTTCTGCTTACACATTTATCTAGGAGTTTTGATTATTTTTAGATTTTCATAAATAATGTAGCTACAATTTCCTTTATTATTATGACCAACTCTTGAGGCTATCTGAGATAGCAACCAAAGAGAAACTCCGTTAAGCTGTTTATAGCCACTACTCTCTCTCTTCCACTTTCTGTCCCATTTCACTATGGAGAAGGTTTTTTAACCATGGACTGACATCTCACAAGCTGTCTTTGGATGATGGTGTTTCAGACAACCACAGTATTCAACACTGATGTCGGAGCTGCTGGCACAGTGCTGGGTGAGCTGTGGCTTCTTTGAGGCTTTGTGCTTGTGTGCAAAGAACAGACTGCTGAGGGATAGTGGGCTTGTATGAAGAAGAAATCTCTGGACATGCTGAGGATACCATGCTTAGGTATGCCAAAGAGAGTATCTCCTCACCCCTCCATATGAGGTAATTCAGATGTGTGTCTGCCAGGAGTCCTTTGGAGGAGGTCCCTGCCCTGTCTCCCCATGGAGCCAGCCAAGGAGGTGTGTGCCATGCAAATGTATAGCTCCTCCGATCATACCGGTATTACATCTGCCCTGCACACCTCAGGGACTAAAATGCGTGCAAGGGAGGACAGCGCTCCTCCGGAGCAGAGCTGGATGAGGTGGATGGCTGTGTGGCTCAGGGATGAACTGGGACCACCAGGAGAAAAATGCCAGGGTCTGCTTGTTCTGTTTATCAACTGTACCTGCCATGACCTACTGTCGCAGGTGGAGCTGCTCAACTGATAAACTGCATCTGTTTTTAACTAGGGAAGCTGCACAGCAGGAAGTCGAGCCACGATCCAGAATACTTGTCAGCAGAGAAACCATCACCTGGGCATGGAAATGGAGTCACAGAGAGGATGTAGGAATTTTCAGCAATGTTTGAGCAAGTCTTACTGAGACTGTGGGGACCTGCATATCCCTGAGACTCATCAGTATCCTTGGAGTAGATGGGATTATCGGTTTCACATACAGTTTTGCATTTGCTTTTTTATTACCTATTCTATTTCTCATTTTAATACTTTGATTATTTTCTTCATCATCTGTGTAATTTTAATTAATAAATTGGTTTTTAAATTTGACTCAGTGCCTTGGGACCAATCTATTTCTTTCCTGTTGTCATTTCTGTCCATGGCATACAGCTCTAGCTGACATATGTAGTCTGTCTAAATATCAGAGGTTTTTAAAAATAGGAGCAAATGAGGAAAATGTCAGGAGAAAATCACCACAGTCTAGCTGTGATTCACGTGGAAAAACATTTGTAATCTCAAAGCTGATTGCTGAGATAAATTCAAATGCTGAACTCAGATGGAGGTCCCCATTGCTGATCAAAAATGGACACTGTTCTTTGAACAAAGCCACCCACACCTAAAAAGGTGGTTTTATCTTGGGGGCAGATGACTGCAGTGCAGCTCTCAAAACCTGGATTGTTACCACAGTACTTCCACTGAACAGCGAGGTGACACATTTCCTGCTTCAGTGGTGGAGCAGGTATTACAAAATCTGATGTGGGTAATACAAATCTTTCTTACCCACATTTCATGTTGATCAAACAGGTGAAATCTGTTCTGTTTGCCACTCTTCTCTTGCATCCTGCTTGTAAAATGGTCATAAAGATATCAATTCCTTTGACAAAAGCTCTTATGTGAGAGCTAGAAGCTTTCTCTCCTCATTCAGGTTAACCCACTGATTAAACAGGTAGCTGCAAAGCCCAAGGCAAAAGTCTTATAAGAATCTGAATGAAAATCAACAATGTCTCCACCCCCCAAAATACTGTGGGGAAAAAAAGTCTATTTCCAGTCACATACAGTGAGAAATCACTTAGCGTCACTGATTAAGAATTATTACTGTCAAGAACGGTTCATTGTCATTATGCTGTTACTCATTGAAGGTATAGGCAGGAAAAAGGCAGGAGAGTTTGCAAAGAGCTTGGGAAGAGGAACATAAGTTACAGAAGACTTTGGAGGAGGCACCAAGAAGGCACGCTGCACTGTATTTAGCTGGAGTGCTCCCTGTGCCTGCAGCACCTCTGAAAAGGAGGTAGTTTTCTTATAGAAATAAGTAGGCCTGTTATGTTATAAACCAGCATGTGGTATATGAAACATATGGATGGGGGGTTAGTGACACTCACAGCAAGGAAGAAAATGTAATTAAGAAGCAAACAAAGCTGAGTCAGGCATGTATGTGCCAACCAGGCAGGAGCATCCAGTGGTGCCGTGTGAATGTGCAAGGACGTAAGTGGTGTTTGACCTGAGAAATGCAATTACTAGTGATATACTATGCAACTACGATGGTGTCAACAGGCAAACATAAGTTGTTGAGGAATACACAACGAAACATTTCTGGAAATCATAGTAGCTCTTCTATTCACTGCTTGGCATCACATATTTGACTGCAAAACAAAACTGAGAGAGGAAAAAGTATAATCATTTTGGGCCCTGTTAGGAATTTTATCAGATTATAAATATATATTTCATGGTGCTGATGTGCAGATGCTGATGGGGAAATAATGAGATTACTGGCAAGCCAGCAAAGAAAATGAATTATCCTACACTACCGAGTAGACCAACAGCCCTGTAAATGTCAAGAAAACTTTTAGGAAAGCTAAAACTTTGTATGAGAAGCTGATATTTGCATAAAACCCAAACAAAATTCTTCATAAAGCTGTGAAGCAGCTGGCACAAGAGAACAATGCATCTGAAGGAGACTGGGAGCAACACTGGCAAAACCAGCTTTGTCATTAGCCTCCTGAACAGCACAGCGGGGAATAAGTTTGGATAAAAAGGAGACACTAGTTGCTGGCTTTCCAGCATGGAACAGTTCTGTCATTCGATCTTAGCTCTTTGCAAGGGTACAAACCCGTCACAAGTCACTGGAAAGCATCGTGTAGAGGCCATTGACCAAATATTATCCAGGAAAGGTACTCCTTGTGACAGATAAACTGAAAAGGGTGTATTTCTCTGGTGCAGCTTAAGTGGCTCAGGAAATAGATTAACATCGTACTTGAATTTTTCCTACTTATGGCAAGAGGCTCTCGGTTGAGCAGAGTGAATGCTAGGAAAAGAAAATTATTTCTGCACTCAAACTGTCCTGTATGTAAGGAGACAATGTCATAGGAATATGTTTCTGTTGCTGGTTGGAGGGTAATGTGTGCATTAATAACCAGGCAGTAAACACAGACAATTTATACCTAGGATATTAAAAAGCCTTAGGTGAATCTGGAAATAAACATACTGTTGAGGAATGAACATCCAATGAAGCTTACGGGATGTGTAAAGACTACAATAATCACGAACATCAAGAATATTTTACTCTTTGGAAATCCCAGCCTACCTATCAGAAAGATCAGATTAGTTTGTTTTTACAGAAGAGAAGTAAGGTCAAAGATTATTTCTCCATTCTCTGTAATATGGGCTATCCCCGAGATACCAAAGCCAGGAAACGGAAGGTATACGGAAACTGAAAGGCATGTAAAGTCATATAATTCTTACATGATGCTCCAATACGCTGTAGCAGAATTCAAAAAAAGGACCTTTGCTGTGTTGTTGTCATGCCCAGAAATGTTAAAGAATAATAGTAATATTTTTCTTAAGAAACAAAAATGAAATACGTATTTACTTGGAATCCAGAAGAATAACTTCCAGCACCTGTGAAATGAAATGCTTTCGCACAGAAATAATTGAGCCCATCTTTTTGCATAAAACTTAATAATACATTAAATTAAAACCATGACCCTAATCACCTACTTCCTTTTAGTCTGAAATAAAGAAACCAGCAAAGACCATTACATTTAAATTACTAGCGTTGTTTTTCTCAGTGCATAATTTCTTCCCAAGGTTCCTGCAAAGCCATGGAAAAGAAGAGTCAAAAGTAAAAAGAGCCAAGAGGCAGCAAGGGTTACCTATCCATAGCACTGCTGCTCTGCGCAGAGCAGAGATCAGCGGAAATATGTCAGAAAATCAAGGCTCTGCTTCCTGCTAGGGCACTCTGTTACAACAAATAGCTAGTATGTACAAATAGCTAGGGTAACACATAGTAAGCAGAGATCCAGCTACAATAAAAGAGATAAGAAACAGAGACTGCTAGGCACGATGTTAGCCATCAAATGCCCATATAAAATAACGGCAAAGGAGGGACCTGCGGTATAGGTCAGATGAGTTGGTTATAAACTCAGGATAGCAGTGAAGCTGTAACTGAAGAAAACTTCAAAGTAGGGGCAGACTATAAAAAATGAAAGCTTTTTTTTAATTAAAGAAGTCTCCTGAAATTGGAAAAAAGGAAGCAAGCTCCTTTTCCCTTCCAGCAGCTAGAGGGGAGTGGAGTTTCAATTTTATAAATTGCTAACTAATCTGGAGTTAATATAAACTACTAATCTCCTACTTATGCCCCAGGTCTAATATCCTCCTCATTCCTGCATTTGAAAGTGTCATTCAAAATGTTTAGGATATTGAAGTTTCAACTTTCCTGGGGAAATGAAGAAATAACTGTGGTTTCTGAGGAATATTTTAAAATTATTTTCTGCTTAATAAGCCGTTGCCACAGCTAAATTTGGAAAAAAAAAGAAAAGACTTCCAAACAAAGTTAAGATGTGTCCAAAATAACACATGATGATTGACAGCATGGTGTGTCGTAGTGTTGCACTTATCCCAAATAATAGAAAATCCCCACATGCATACAATCAGGCCACTGAAACAACCTTAATTCTGCCCCATAGTCCCATGGTGCAATAGCCATATAGTTATGATTAAAGCTTCTCAGGGACTGCAGTCCCAGAGCAGAATAAATTACTTTTTAATTTTTTGATGTTTTATTTTCAATTCTTTTACACTAACCTCTGTTATCTTTGCTGCAATGAGTAAAATTTTGAAAAGAAAGGTTTAAGATTACATGGCATTGAAAGGTTTAAGATTACATGGCATTTGGTGCCAAGATTAACATAGCTGCAAATTCATCTGCATATGACTATTTCCATCAGCGAAGCTATCAAAGAACTCTTTTCAAAGAGGTTTTCAATCCCATTGTTCTTAATGGGACTGAGGGCAGATGTCCCCTCTTGTGCTGTGATAGCACTTTGCTTTGTTTCCAGCACACACAAAGTCAACAACATAATGCTGCTGGCAAGTTAAACCCGCAGTTAAGCTGCCCTTGTAGGGGCACCTAATTGGCAGGGAGAATTTGCCCATGCTCTTCTGCTACCAGCTAATCTAAATCTTTGCTTTTCGATGGTGCATTACTGCTGTTTACTAGCTGAATTGTGTCTGCACTGTCAGAAGCCTGGAGTGCTTGGTAGGACAAGGTCCTGTTCTGTGAGGAACATAAATGGATATTTTCTTCTAGCCCAGGCAATGGGCCTCATGTTTTTGTAACAGAATTATTTGAGTTCGATTTTCCTTTTGAAGTTCCAAGTATAATGGCAAGGGTGACCACACATTTGTTACATCTCCTGTTTTGGTTCATCGCCATAAAAAGCCAATGCAAATGATTATTGATAGCCATTCCTGTAGAGCTCTTTGCCGTTTCTGTGCAAGACAAGCTCTAGCTGGCTTTCTTTTCCAAGTTTCTAAACTATTCATTCTTGCTCCTTCCCATCCTCCACTTTTGAGGTTTGTTGCATTATGAATTTTCTTTCTCTTTGTCTCTCTTTCCTGGCAAGTGTTCTCTTTGCAGCTAAGTCCTTCCTCTCTGTTGCCAGGCACATTTTTTTTTTCCTTAGGTTGCTAGGCAATATTAGTTTTCTTCTTATTTTACTACTCATGTGACTTCTGCTCACCATCCCCTTCTAACATTACCCCACACCTTTTATTCATTACCACCTCTGCTTGCACATACACAGCTGAACAAAATTAAACAAGTGAACACCAAAAGGGGCTTAGATGAAGAGTCTTTGCTACAGCTAGCCTTAAAAAGTGAAAATTTATAGCAAAATTCAAAATTTAAAGAATGAGATTTCATATTTCTCCTGAAGAATGCCTTTTAATAAAATCCAAATTTAACGCGAACAATTCTGGTGGAGTGAGGAAGGCCTTGGCTGTAATTATCTAATCTATTGTCATGCCTAATAAACATAGCATAAAGGGCTACTGAGATTAAGCTATACTTCACTACGTTTGTTTAAAAACCCATCACAGAGTCCCTCTGGGATCTAATTTATTAAACCCACTTCAGCAAACAGTGGCATGAATAAGAAATCAATTCCTTTTTCTCCGTCAGAAAAGGAGGGGCTAAACAACTGGTGTTTTATATCAGACGAGTCAAGTAATACATTGCATACATGCTGTCCCAGATGACAGTATGGAAATTACCTTCCTAACAGCTGTGAAATATAAGAATTTTTTTTTGCCTTTGAAATTTCCTCCAACTTTTTCTTTCACTGATGCTGCAGCACTGATGATAGTTCTCCCCCACCTAAATTGCTTCTGTCATATAATTTCAGCATTGGCTTGTGTTCAAAATGACGCACAGCAGCATCTAAAAAATGGGTCATTACCACAGCTGATAAACTCAAGATAAGAGATTCACCTCAGACTCTCCTGCACCAAACTTGGTCTTCCCTTATTGGGAGCTGCTCAAGTTGCCCTTCCAGAGTCAACTTACTTCTCTTTCCTATCCAAAGCTCCTGTCATGTAAGTTTCTTTCTGAGTTCTCCTCTTCTGTTACAAGAGGCCCAAAGACCAACCCTTGCTTGCCAGACTTTGACTTTTCTCCATTCATGACAAAGACCCAGGCTAAGAAGAAGCCCTGACAGTGGTGTGTGCCCATTTCTCCTCTCCACCCCACCCTCCTTGCAGAGCAGACCTTGCCCTTCATTGCCTCTATTGAGGGAAAGAGCTTCCCTTGGCCATAGCTAACCTTTATGATTGCTCCCTTCATCTGTGGGAGGATCTAGGAGGTAGAGTAAAATAATAAACAGAGGTGATATAATAATACCTTATTAGAAAAACCATAGTAATCCAATAATCTATCGGCTTCAGCCTTACATAACAATGCTGGGATACACTTTTTATCACTCCTCTAAAGTATTGCACCAGAGCTTTCTCCCTTGTATAGCCTTTGCTGAGGTTTCATTCAAGCCTGAATGGTGGGTCCACCTCTCTCCCTTTTGCATATCTTTTATGGAGCTTATACTTTGTTAGCTGCAATAGAATCACTGTTAATATATGTTGATATAAGAGGAAAATAAGGCTGACTTCCTGGTCTTTGTTGAACAGAGACTTCTTTTCACCTCTTTTACAGAGAATGCTGCTAAAAAGTCTCAATTCCTCTCACATACCAGCTCTATAAAAAGAAAAAAAGATGTTGTTTCTGGATGTTCCTTGAACAGGTTTTATATGAAAACACCAGTGTAAATTCTCAGTCAGTATAGATTACAGTAGTCTTACTGACAGCAGTGCAGTTTTATGGCAGCTGAAACTTATGAAAACCTTAAAAATCAAATTGGATGGGCTCCTCTTGTACCACTAAATCCCATCTCTAGCAATTGCAGTTTGTTTTGCCAAATAACCCATTTCACAAACTGATTACGTTCTTTGGTTTTGATATGTGAGTATTGTTTGCTTTGTGATGATAGAGCAAGTATTTTCTTTCTTGGTTTTGTTTTTTTTTTTTTCTTTTTTTTTTTTTTGACAGAACATGTCTAAAAGAAAGGCATTGTTGTGCTGAATATGGAAGATGTATTTCATGGTCAAAGCAGAAGGAACCGAGAATGTAGAGTGGAAAATTTCTCTGATTAAATAATCTTCTCTGAAAAAATTTGACTGGAGAAGGCTGACAATAAGGTAAACTTAAAAGTGAAATACAAAGGAAGCCCCATGCTAAAATCTTTTCTGTACCCTTCACACTGCCCTATTAATATGGCCTCAATATCTGTCACTGCCTGAACTCTCTTTCTGAAGTACATACAAGAACTGCACATATTCTTGTCTTAGTCTTATCACTTTGATCACTTCCATCACCTCCATTACAAGCTTGGCTTAGTAACCTCTGTATCAGGAAATGCTACCAAGTTCCTTGTGCAAGTCTTGTAAAATACATTTTCTCTTACAGGCACTCAAGGGCCAAAGTGCAGTAGCCTCCTTCCTTATAGAACTGTCTTTAGTTAGGAGTTGGCCTCAGATTTATCTTTATCTCATTTCACAGATGTGGATCCAAATCTCAGATATGCTTTTCAGAATTCACTCTATTTTCTGTGTGATGTTATTGAGGGCCTTTTTATTGGTTTATCAATGCTTGACCATGTTCAACTAGTCTCTGTCACCCCTGGGGTTAAAGATTCTTCTCTGTGTGTGAACCTATCCGTTCCACTAAGCTTGCCGACTGAAATTTTGCTGAATTGCAACTGCTGTTTTCTTCAGCTGATGAATGGAAATTATCTGGGGAAACAAACCAAACCAAGCCAAAACAGAACAATATTTTTTTAGCGTAGCAAATCTGTACCTGAAATCCCTACAAGAGAAGCCTTGGAAATATATGGATCAAGTCTGTATGTGTACATCATGATTTTGGATTTACTGCAGCTAGGAGGATATGGACATTTGCTATAGATATGTGTAGTTTGCAATAGACACCAGTAGACATTCTTTGATCTCAAGAATCTGTGTGGGCTGGTGTGAGATGATATGTCTTTTTGCCCCTTTCTGTATTTCATACAGCACTACAGGGGTGCTTTTCCACGTATACTTACTTTCCAAAGAGCAGTAGCTGGAAGAAATCATGCAGAGTGGCTCCCCATATGATGGTGGCACCTATTGAGTTCCTGGAGGTGAAGCAGAATCCTCTAATCTGTCAGACCATGTCTCCTGTATCCCACAGTGGAGGTGTTCCCCCAGGGAAATAAATATATTCAATTTTTTGTTGTAAAGGCAATTTTAAGCCAACATCTCTAAAGGTGAAACAAAGGATCCTTAGGATCATATGAGCATAAATATACAGCACACTCGGAAGAGGTAGAAATAGTTCAGTGATTCTGGAGAAGTTACTTGTATAGTAAAAACCTCAGCTTGATGGTTAGTTTTGGGGGTCTCCTAGCTGTGAAAAGCTCCCTGACCTAATACTGACAAGAGCTGTCACGCCCCGACAGCATCGTGCAAGGGTAATGAAGAAAGAGAGGTGTGAGTCTCAAAAGCAATATGGCTATTTCACTGTGGTGCCACTTCTGGACTAATAAATGCCACCTTTCAGCTGCCTCCCAGTCGCAAACGAGGCAAACCATGCAGCGGCTGCAGACTCTGCACTGACAAGGTTATGGTCTGCTCAGAGTCCATCTCTGTGGTGATGATATTGCTGGGAAGGGAGAGCACATCCTGCCTCTGTCAGCTCTTGCTGATTGTAGTAATAGTGTGACCCATCTTGTTTCTGAAAATCAAACTGGGCCCAGTATGAGCTCACCTGATTTTTTAAATTTATGGGGGTTGCAGGAAAAGCCTCTTCCAAGAGGAGTTATTTAAAAGAAACAGAACTCAGGAAGTTTTTAGTTAGCTTTACATCTAGCACAGCTAAACCACTCTGTAAACAAAATATGTTGATGATCATTTGCTTTCTGTTAATCTCTGTTGCTAAGATGCCTACATTTCAAAACCTGATGTGTTAGAAGCCAGATCCAATGGAGCTTCCTTTACAAGGCCAAGTCTTGATGTGTGTGGCTGTGAGATCAGACTGGGGTCTGAAGGATGGTGGCCACTGAAGAGAAAAGGCGCCTGCTGAGTCCCAGGGCAGGGGACTCAGTGGAGAACAGCACTGCCACCAAGTAGAGCCAAAATGACTGGGCACAGTCCAGACCTTCGTTTAAAATACAGGATACTCCCTTGAGCCAGAGGCTTTAAAGATCATGTGGAAACTGGAGGAAGGTCCATTTTCCACTGAAATACATACTTATAGTTAAACTAACTATTAAATGAAAATAGAAACCTGTTTGTGGGACCCAGGCTCTTTGGCTCCTGTTCATCTGAGTCTCATATTTCTGCAAGGGGTTTCACAGAAGTGGAACTCACCATACAATCCCGTGACAGCGTAGGAATTTATCACTGCCCAGTGGTTTCTGTTATTCCACTTGAAATGCAGGAATAGATGACATGTGGACCTAAGCATGGGCTTATGTAAGGGTGAAAGGGGCCTTTTCTCAGGCTATATCCCTGTACACGTGTTTAGCCATAAAGTACTTCAAGAAGACAGGCACTCCCTTTGCCGGTAGTGACACTCGCTTACCAAAATGACGTCTTAGGGTATCTACACTTGGCTGGTAGCACTGCCTAGACGTGGAATGAAGCAAAGCATGGAAGAAATGAAGGACTTTAAAAAGGAAGGACTTAACACTGCACTTGAGAAGAATTTAGGATGTGACTGAGGAAAGGGGAAAATTTCAGCTTTCATGCTCTCTAGCAGTGACTGTCTCAACCACAGGTAGGATGGAAGAAACGGTAAGCAGCATATTCAGAGAGTTTATGTTTTTTTCTTTAGCTACCATTGAGTCAGGTGCTATGATGCCAGGCATATTTACATGTGCTGGACCAAAATGACTTCATGAACAGTAGTCTTTTTGGATAAGTGTCTCAAATGCATCTTGGCAACAAACACCCACTCAAACCCAACTATCATAGCTTTCCTCAAGCCTTTCTGTAATCTAAAGACACAACAACAGACACATAGGATCAGAAGCATTTCTTTGCTGTCCTGAGCCATCCCCAACACATTCCTATCCAGTCAAATTGTATTCATGAGCCAATGGGAGAATTTAGAGTACTCAGGCTGCCTTGCATTAGTCATAATTGCACCAAGAACTTTGGTAGAAGCAACTTTTGCTAAAAGAGCTGATGAAGTATGTGCATCATTATACAAAAAGCCCTCCCACTGAACAGAAGGGGACTTTAAAACACCTCCAAAGCGAGAGGCAACAGGCTGTAAGTCAAAGCACCTGGAATGCAGGTTTATATAGCATATTTCTGAGCAGCTTCTAGAGGCTGGAATGCAAAGAAACCATCTTCTAGAAGAATAATAACATGCTGATACTCTTCCTAGAACGAAGCTGTTAGTGCATTTCATACCAGAGTAGCAAAAGTGCTGCTCCCACCATTTGATGTCTTCCGGGATGAATTAAAGCTATTGCATTCATGCTAAATAAAGGACAAGTTGCAGTATCTGTTGAAACAGGTTCACTCGTTAAAGATATTAGTCTAAATTTACAGCTCTCATAAGGAACTACAACTCAGCTGGGCTCAACAGTCTTACACTCTTTTACATCAGCAGTGAAATTCAGCCAACGTTTCTCTGAGATATTTTTGTACTCTGTTCCCAAGCACTCATTTGGTTTCCTGGACCAATGTCATTCTCCTAGATAAAGTGCCACCAAGCTACCATGCTAGCCATTTAGATAATTTTTGGCCAAAGGAAAATACTTTCAGTTCAATAGATTTTTCATAAAAAGTTTTTTTACAAGGGAAAAATCTGCAGGGTCAGGCTTTTGTTCCTTTCAATGGGAAGAAAGTGCATCTGAATATGTGGAAAATTTTATGGTGTGTGACACAATGGTTCCTGTTTACATTACGAACATAAGGTCCCACCCTGAACGCACTGAGTGCGTGGAGGCAATACAGCTCCATAGAAATGCTGTCAGAGTTTTGTTTTGACAAAACAGCTTAGTTTAAATTTCAGTATCTTTGCTACCATGTCGCAAAGTAGCTGGGGTGCCAATATCCATGTAACCGCTCAGGGTCTCCGGTAGGCTGGGCAGCTTGCGATGATGCTCAAAAGACTATGGCAACGCAGTGAATGGTGCCTGGGTACAGATGGCGTGAGTCTGTCTCCGTGCTGCCGTCAGACCTCCTACTGCAGTGGCATAACCTAATTCTGGCTGCAGACTCACACAGCTCTGGCCAGCAATGTTTTTAAATGGAAGTCTGATCTACTAAAAGTTTCCTAAATTTTATTATTGCTTTTTATTTCCTGTGCCATTACGACAATGATTGTTTTATTTTGTTCTTGCATGTTGTCATTCAGCACTTAAACTTTCTTCGTACAGTACTTCTTTAAGGTTCTTTTTTCCTTCTTTCCTCTCCTACGCTCACATTTTGTGTTTCTATTCTGCCTTTGTAGATTCATTTTCAGTTGGCAACTTAAAACAGTCTTTTTTTTTTCACCAGGTCTAATATTGAAACTAAATCAGGAAGAAGGAAAGATGAACTGCTATTGTGAGAAAAAGGAAGGATACATTCCTGTTGTGCAGAAAAAGTGATGTCTACCAGCAGTAGTACAAAGTAGCTACAGAACTGGCAAACAACTCAAAAGTTAGTCTCTTCTTCATGCTTGTAGTATCTCACCGTTTTCCTCAGTCTTCCTGCTGCCATCTCCCAGATTGACAGCTGGGGGCTGAGAACTCCCTTCTCTCCTCCAATACTCATAATTTGCAGTCTCTCAGGGTGGTATCAAGGGGCTGGAGGTGAGTTGAGGGCTGAGCATGCTCTGTGTGTGTATGTATGTGTGCATGTCTGTGTCTGTTTGTGTGGCAAACCCACTCCAAAGCCTAAACTGGAAACAGTTCTTAATAGCAGCCTCAGTGTACAAATGTCAGCTATAGCATCTTCACAACCTCAGGAGTTGGAGATATCAACTCCAGAGGCCCACCACTGCCTTCAAGATGCTGATGTGAGCCTTGTGTGACTTCCAGCCCATGGATACATTAAGCAGGAGCTCTGGGAGCAGGGGCAGGCAGTGCTGAGAGGACCTAGCAGGGCCCAAGTCACAGTCCTCCTTCAGGAACCATCCTGGTGGCCCCTGCTGAGCTCCTGCCTGAGCTTGGGTGACTGGTCTTGGTGTGCATCATGGAGGAAAGCACAGTGCAAGTGACATGCACGACTTTTCCCTGTAGGACTGGCAGAATGAGCAAAAATTTTTCTTCGCTATTCTGTTTGCACAATCTGTCTGCTGAGCAAGTGCCCTCCCAGGAGTCCTGCAGTGGAAATTGTCCCCTCCTGCAGCATCCCACGCCCAACCCACATCGCTGGTAAAAACCCGTAAGACAACTTGTGCTGGGACTGAGAGTCCATGTGTAGCAAAACCCTATAAATGCTACAGCTTTCACACATAGCCTTTACAACTCACCACAGAACTGTGTGTCAACATCAAAGCTTTTACCTTCCACAGTTTTGAACTTCACATTGAAAAATTTTCTACATTAGTGTTCTCATTTCACAAAGTTTCTGAAAAATGTAGCTCATTTAATCCAAACATGCAATGTGGATGCATTTATACTAACATAGAGCTGTTTATTCAAACCCATTTCATTTTGCATACATTGTCACATTGACTTTTTGTGATTTACTAGTGCCTCAAACTCAAGATCAATAACACCACTGTGAAAAATCTACAGATATCCTGAATCTATATGCCTAACGCCAGCAATTTAACTTCCAACATCACCAGCTCTTTCACTGCAGAACATTTCGGCAGAAGTGGTCACTTACTCCCACAGTTTGAAACCTTGCTGGCATTTCATGTGGTGTAAATATTTGCTGGGAGACCAGAGAGGGGCAAGCAGTTCATGTATGTGCTTCTGAAGTGATAAAATGAGAGTCCATCTCCTCACACCTAGTCACAATTGTTGGTAACATGGTGTATTATTAAGAAAGGGGAAATGAGGGCACACTTTGCACCATTTTGCTGGTATTTTCAGCACTGTTCTGTAAAGAGAAGCCTGAAGAAAATTGACTCCATACTACGTAAATAAACTAATTATTCATTGATGAGTAATGTGTATGTATTTATACTAGTTCCTACTCTTACACATGTATTTGTTTTTTAAGTTTTTTCCAGTTCTTGGTATTTTACCTAAAATACTTGTTTACTTGATGAATCTCCCATGCATCTTAGGAATGGGGAGAAAGGAAGAAAGAGACCTCAGCAGCAAAGGAGGCAGTTAATGATGGGGGCACCAGAAGGGATGTTCACTATTGTAGCTGGCCATTAGTGGTCCTGTGTGGGCAAACAAAGCTGTCTTTTACCAAAGGAAAAAATGCTGATCAAAGTTTCCAAGTTCATATCTTGCTCTTTTCCCTGAGAGCCGCTATGAGATCCTTGACTTTCAGCTCAGTAGCCATGAGATACCAGACTCAATTTTCAGCCTTTTTTGGAGCAGATTTAGATGTTTGGAGCATCACTGAGATGCTCCTAGGATCTCCATAGGAAATTGGGTGCTGCTGCTGAATGCAGGTGTTCAGCAACTCCTGGGAGAAGCCAATCCCATTCTGCTAGTACAAAGAGCATTTCTGTCCTCAGGCAGCTGTGGTGAGCTGTGAGACAAAACATACCACTGGAAAAGCATGATTTCAAATCTGTGATTCAATTAATTTCTTTCATACAGCAGCTTCCTGCAGATTATATCCAAGTAACGTACTAAACAACACGGCAGTTTGGTATTAAAAGGAAGAGATCCTTCAAGTCCTGTTGCATGATATGAGCGCAGGACCCTGGGAATGTGCTCTGATCAATATGCCTACACAGATCACTTGTGACTTCAGGGTCAAATTTAGCAGCAGAAATGAGAAACAAAACTATCAGATAAAGGGAAAGACAAAGCTAGATGCAAACATTTTATGCATTCTAACACTGTATCAATGAGAACCATATAATTTCTTTGTTAAAATGACCCAATCGGTAATTTGCAGCCGAACAAATACTTTATATCCATATAGAGTATAATAACATTATAGCCTTAGAGTTCATCCTTCTGCAGTCTCAAACTCATCTGAGATACTAGTAGAGATTTTAACTGGAGATTTTTGCTCTCCATACCTTTTCTGCAGCCAGTTATGCCGTCAGACCTACTCAATGTCTGCTCCACCTGTACAGCCCCACTCTCCTGCAGTTTAGGCTTCAGTCTAGTTATAGGCAGTGAACTACATTTACCTACAGTCTACCCCTGTTCGTGGATTGGTTCCTGAGGTTTGTTGAAATGAACTACACTGGGGATTCGTAAAGGCGGAATGAACTAGTGAATAGACTCCTGGCCAAGAAGTCCTTTGAGTTGGATTTTTCTCTCTAGCTGCTGACATCTCATGCTGCCATACATGGCAGCTGACTTACCACAAGCTCCCACCTTCCATGAGTACTCACCTCTCTCAACCATGAAATAATGGACACCGCATAAACCCCTATATTTGGGATTTTTATATGATTATAGAGGAGGCTGTTTGCATCACAGTGTGCTTAATAACTGTCCCATTTGAAAGAACAAGCCATTGAGGGATGGATGTGGTCTCCTCACAATTCTCTGCTTTTGAGGAAGAAAAGAGAAGTAATGTACTTTAAGCCCTCCCTCCAAAAACCAAGAGCAACAACAACAAAAAGCTAATGAAGTGATGAACTGGATGGCCTACCAGGACAAAGAAACATGGAAAAAGCAAAACTATTGGGATGCCTGATTTTAGCAGATAATTTAGAATAGTTCTAGCCTCACTAAGTAAAAGCCCCAAACCCTCAGAAATGTCATGACATTCATGAATTGCTCATGAATTGGCGGGGCTCATTGAGAGGGCTTTAAACTAGGTTTGAAGGGGGAAGGGGATAAAACTAGGCTCACTAGAGATAAGCCTAGGGGTGGCATGCCAATGCCAGGGGCAAAATCGATAGCCCAGCTCAAGTGCATCTACACCAATGCACGCAGCATGGGTGGCAAACAAGAGGAGCTGGAAGCCATTGTGCAGCGGGAGAGATATGACTTAGTTGCCATCACAGAAATGTGGTGGGGTGACTCTCATGATTGGAGTGCTGCAATGGATGGCTATAGACTCTTCAGAAGGGACAGGTGAGGAAGGAGAGGAGTTGGGGTAGCCCTGTATGTTAGGGAGTGTTTCGATTGTATAGAGCTTAACGATTGTGATGGTGATACGGTTGAGTGTTTATGGGTAAGGATGAGGGGGAAGGCCAACGAGGCAGATATCCTGCTGGGAGTCTGTTATAGACCACCCAGCCAGGATGAAGAGGCAGATGAAGCATTCTACAAGCGGCTGGCAGAGGTCTCTCGATCGCTGGCCCTTGTTCTCGTGGG
>NW_008823918.1:819241-820490 GCF_000699105.1 Pygoscelis adeliae | reverse complement strand
AGGCTGCCCAGGGAAGTGGTTGAGTCACCATCCCTGGACGTATTTAAAAGACGGGTAGATGAGATGCTTAGGGACATGGTTTAGTGGGCATGGTGGTGTTGGGTTGACGGTTGGACTCGATGATCTTAGAGGTCTCTTCCAACCTTAATGATTCTATGATTCTATGACATTGCTTGTCTACATTTTCATTTCTATTCCTTTATTCTGGATTGTTTTCCAACTGAGACATTCTGGTTTTCATAGGTCGCTCTGAGGACAATGTAGGTAATGTAGTAGACATCCTAGATATATTCTCTGCATACTTCTACTTATACTTCTTTACAGCTAAAAAGCTATCATTTTCTGCTCTCCAACTCACTGGTGTTTGAAAACTTCCCAGAAAAAAAAAAAGTGCAAAAAATAATTGCAACTATTGTCACACAAAATGAAAACTGACCCCAGCGTGAGTGGCAGGTTAGCAGGTCCTAAATTATTTATACATTTTAACAACCATACATGCCAGAAATCTAATAAACAGGTGGTAGAAGGCAGCTCCCAGGCAATTGCATTTTAGAAAATGAATGCAGAAAAGCAGTTTGCAGAGAGTAAAAAGGAAAGCAGCGGTTCCAGACTAAGCACAGCTGGAAGATGAATCCACTCCTTGCTTGCTGTTTGTTTTCACCAAATGCTGTGTTCCTGTTTCTGCTGTTACAATGTCCAGAGGCCCAAACCAAAATGAAGGCTACACATTGTTATGTGTAAGCAAGGAACTGTTGGGCATGATGCTAACAAGTTGGCCCACAGTAAAATAATTTTGCATACCTATGAGGGGACTCCATATGTGCAATTTTTTATATGATCTTTGAGGAAGTCATTTATCAAGTCTGCTTACCTGTGGACAAGAATTTTGGAATTCTGGAATAAAGCATACCCACAGCTTTTTCAGTAAAAATTTTAAATGAAAAAGTGTAGTGATGTGAGGAGGAAGTATTCCCATTGTACAAGCTGAGGTTCATACTTTAGCCAGCTGCTTTTGTGAGGTTCCGGGTACATCCACTAAGGAGATACAGATTCCTACAATACAAAACCTAATTTAAGTGCTCTGAATACCTCTAGAAGGGTCTATTTTTCTCCATCAACTTTCAGAAGGAATCCTAGAAGACTAGTTAGCAAGTCTTACAGCAGAAATGTGAATACTCTCTTCTGCTTTGGATTTTAAATTTTAAGAAGAACCATTACACTGACATGAGGCATATGTCTTAACTCTTTC
>NW_008823918.1:814989-819217 GCF_000699105.1 Pygoscelis adeliae | reverse complement strand
TTTGCCTGAATCACAGACATATTGAGGCCAAGGCTGTCTATTATGTTGTTTGCATGGCATCTAGCAGAATGCTGTCCATTCCAGCTCAGCTCTTGGTCTTTACTGAGAAACTAGAAAACTGAGAACTGTTTGAGAATTGAGGTTTTCCATGTACAACAACCCAGGACTGAGGAAATGCAAGGAAAACCCTTTGCCCTGGTGTGCTCCAAAATAGCTGCCTCCATCCAAATCAGCTGTAAGGGATTGTTGATGTTAAAAACATTAAGGCACAGGATTCTCTAATGAAATGCAAAGCAAAGATAAAAAGACCATCACAATACTATTTTAGCAAAGTGAAGTGTATGCAGAACCAGCTCAGCTCTCTAGGTATAGCACCGGGGCTGGTTAACTGAAGAACCTGTTGAAAGCCAGTGGTTCTGTGATTAGGACATAACGTCTCACAGGTAAGGAGACAGGCAGAATGGTTATAGGGAAGGAAATTGGTCAGTGTGGGGCAATCACAAGCAGCAGTTGTGCAACTAGGCAGCACATACAAATGCCATGTATGCAGGATTTCTCCTAGACAGGATCAAATTTGTTGCTGGACAAAAGCCATTCTGCAATACTAAATCCTGGGAAATAACTAAGTGTACTACTATTCCTTATGGCTGTGATGTTCCCTGGGTCTTGCTGGTCTTATGTCAGGATCCATCTCTCTTTTCCGAAGAACCGTAGGCTGTAAGTACACAGTTTGCTGGATCCAGCCTGCTGCTGTTAGCTGTCTCCCCTTCCCTTCCCAACCTCCCCAGCCCTCTGCAGAGAAATGTTGTCCTTGAACGTTGTCTGACGTGGTTAACATCTTCCCTCTCATCCTGCTTCCCCGGCATACCTGGCAGTCTTCCAGCTATTCTATATGTTCCATGATGTGTCTATCCTTCCTCACATTTCCTGGTGTGCTTCATCACTCTCCAACTGATTTAATTTCTTGCTTATTAGAGGTTGTCACTAAAAGATTTTCCTGATAAAGGGGAAAAAAAGCCCTAAGCACTCTAATGCTTTTGAATCCAGTCCTCGGGATTTCACAGAACTGGCCCACCTATGGATTTTAATCTCTTTTATACTATTGCGTTCAGCTGAAATACTGTTACCTTCTTTAAGGGTCTTACACTGAGATCGTATAGTACCGGCATCCACAATTTCACGCATTGCACCTGTGAAAAGCACTGCTTTTATCTTTTTGTCTGTCCATATAGCCATCTGGAAAGATGTATTTTATAAACAGAGAGTACTTTGGCATATTTAAATAGGCTTTTGGGAGTACTTAGGAAGAAATAAGCTGATTTGTGTGGAAAAGAAAAAGATGAGGCCACTGGTGCAGCCTGAATCCTTAAGCTGTGTAGGCTTATTTTATTTAACTAAATCGCAAAATGTCTAGAATGTTTTAAGTACCTCTTGTAAAGAAATAAGCACAATGTAACATACTTATTAGCTGAGAAGCCAGGGGGAAGAAAACCTGTTACCAGTAGAAAGGATGTTGTTGGAGACAATTTTTCAAGCAACAGGGCAGACGGACAAATATTTTAGTGCCCAGTTCTGTCAAGCTGCTTGAACCAAAGAGAACTAGTCCTGAAATAATTATGCAAGACTTATGTATGGGGAAACCAGAAAAGAGAAGTTAAAAGGAGAGGGCTAGAGCTGAAACAGAAAGTGGCTTTACAATCCATATCCACAGCAAATGTTTTACCACTGCCAAAGATTGGCACAACTGGATTCAGAAAAAGCTGAAAACATCTTGGTAAAATGTTGGCTGACATCAAGTCCTCTTTCTTGAGGACACCCAGATTACCCTGACAGAGCTAAAATACATGCCTGCCCAGGAGCCGATAGAGAAATGATAACAGCCGGTAGGTAGCTTCTGATTTAGAGAAACGCAGTAACAGTTTGTTCAGAGAGCAGATGAGGTGTGGAAATGGTATTTGACATCGGTTCAATGTTCTGACCTCACTTGTCTTTGCTTTTTTTAGAATCGCCTGTGCTGGCTATATCATGTCATACTTGCAGAAGGAAATTCGATAAGCACTACTGGTATTAGTGGATACTTGTCCCTCCCTTATGAGAAAACAGACTTTTGTTTAATCACAGCCCGTGTTTTTATGATAAAAGTCTGAAAAAGGTCATCAGCCATTTTCAGTTACTTACTGATGTGACTAACGTTATGCAGACTCTTCTGTAGTGCTTTGCCCAATTTTGTTCAAATGCCTCTGAGCATTTAAATGAGCTTCCAGTATTCCTACTGAAAGACTATTCCACAGTCTGATTACATGAAAATATTTATTAATAACTTGTGTTTTCAGTTCCTTTTAAAAAATATCTAAAAATACCCATGCAAACAAGGATGACTTCATTATAAAAAAAACGTGGTTCAAATACAACTCACACAATTCTGTATAATTTCCTTGTTTCCTCAGCCAGTCTGTTCTTTCATGTATAGGTATATTGGCATTAAATTTGATTTACCGTGTTCGAAAATAATTGGGTAGTGGATTTACAGGGGTTTGTATTGGGATGTATCCTTTTTCGTTGTACCAATCTGACACAAATGTGATTTGCTGCCATATTTAACAAGATTAAGTGATCTTTGTTCAGTTTCTGTCCCTCAGTTCTTTCTGTGCAGTTTAGAAGTTAAAATTTGAAGGAAAACCAGCTGACAACAAGAGAACAACACTAGTGTATTTATGCCTATTTTCCAGCAGCAGTAACAGGGAGAATATGAACGTAGTGATAATAAGCTCATAAGGGTAGCATCACCATGGTAAATTGTCAGAGTAACTCCTCAATAGGGCACAGGACTAAATTTAGAAGACTACATTGCTGGTGAGTCATTGATCGTTGCACAAGTAGCATGGTCTTCTGCTGTGAATATATATACTGCATTTTGCATACATGGGTATGTAGTTTGACCATGATTTAATTATACTGTTGTGCAAATTATATTTTACATTGTCACAGGTGAGACAGAGTAAACAACAACTCACGATGGATCTGGATATTGGGGTTTACTTAAGAACCAGTGAGATTAAAGCTTTTACCCTGCTTGATTTCCTCACATACCCACTCTCTCCCTCCTCACCAGCGCTATGTTCCCCAGGTCTCAATGTCCCTCCCCACAGGGAGGTGGCTGCTGGCCAGGGAAGGACAGGCAGAAAGCCCTGTTAGGTGCTGCTGTGCTGCTGCTCACAGGTACCAGTCCAAGGTGTTAGCAGCCAAGGTCTCTGGTCGTCCCTCAGCACCTGTCTCCATGCAGGGCTCTGATCTCCAGGGTCTTCTCCCACTTCCAGGATCTTTTCTCCAGTCAGGTTCTTCACCATCTTCCTTCCGCGTCCTCCAGCCCCCAGATTTCCCAGCTTATATAGTCAATGTGCAGAAGCAAATGCATGATCAGCTTCTAATTGGTGGTTCTGTTTCACATCTTTTTATTAATTGGAGGAATCAGGACGTGCCGCAGTTATTTAGTCCTGGTGTTATCAAAATTTACAACCAGTCCATACCAGTTGCACCTAGCAGATGGCAGGCTCGTGCTTGCTTATGAGTTCGAAAGTTCAGTTTCAGATAGTCACCCACTCACCCACAGACATGCAATTATCTGCTGCCTGTCAGTGTTCACAATCTAAGTTATCTTCACCTAATACATTTATTGGGGGGGGGGTGGGGGAAGAAAGCTAAATCTTGATGGAAAAATAGCTGGAAAAATATTTTTTCTGGAAATAGAGAATCTCAACAACTCTTGTGCATCTATGTCAGTGATAACTATTAGAATGGCTGTTGCTTTAGGGGGGATATCATGTAATAAGGCATGCACTAGAGTTACCCGATTACTGTTGCAGTGCAATGACTCTGAAGTAGAAAACAGGGTGGGGTTTTTTTGAACCACACTATAAGCTGTCCTGAAACTAATTTCAAATTTTTGCTTTTCAGTTTAGATAAAATCAATAGTAGTTTCAGGTAACACTTGGAAGTTGTCCTTTCCTCTGAAATTTGTCATATTAGAGCACAGGTCAGACTTCCCAAATAATAGATTTCCAGTGTACAGGACTTTGGCTGGCTTACTTGCTCTTTGGAAGAGGACCTGTGTAGCGCGTTGACTCTCCGGAAAGGCCAGAAAAACTGAGCTCATGACCAAGTGGGGAAGAACTGGAGAGGGCTATGCTTTTTCTGGGGACTCTTTTTTTTTTTTTTTTCAGATCACCTC
>NW_008823918.1:795100-814919 GCF_000699105.1 Pygoscelis adeliae | reverse complement strand
CAGTGGCAGGGCAGAGACAGGCAGGGAGACCACTGTCTAAGCTGCATGTTAAATGCATGAAGAAAGTTCACATATATCTCATACACAGCCAGCAAAGAGTTCAAAAGTGATCAGTATATTCTCACTATTCCATTGTATTTTACCTTTGGCTGTCAAAACTATTGCGAAGATAAATGTGCTTTGACAACAAATATTTTTTCAGAAACTCCTGCCCTAAGTCACTATTTCAGTAGCTGGCTATATAAAATGATAACATAAGACTAAAAGAGCTAGATTCTGCTCTTAGTTCTGCAAACATAAATCTGGAATAGCTCACAGAGGTTTGTGGAGTTATTTCTGATTTACTGCAGTGTAGCTGTGAGACAAATGGGCCCAAGGAGTATAGCTGTCTAATATTTTCTTCTGTATACGGCCTTATTACTTTGTACACAGAGAAGTAGACAGCCTCCTTTTACAGGGTGATTCAGTAGCTCCCCAAAACACTGTGATACCATTATAACCACACAGACAACCAGATGCATCAAGCTGACAGCTAACAGATGCTTCTTTCAATTTCTTGGTGACAGTTGCCACCCAGTGATTTACATCTGGAAATGAACATACAGAAAAGTACTTTGTGATAGCCCAACATCTGGACGATGTCTTCTTTCAGAAGATCTAATGCCACCATGTTTTGGAGCAGAAATTTGAAATTTTTCAGGAAAGTAGTCTCTGTTCAAAATGTTGTCTGTTATTCCAACAGAACTGACTTTAATTTGCTATTACCTTGAAAAAGGAGGAAAATAAAAATAATTGGAGGTTGCCAGGCACATCACAGACTTAAGGGAGCTTTGCAGATAAACATAAAAAAAAAATGTCCAACCACAGTGGAGGTCTGGTACAGTGAGTGTTTGCTGCAGACTGTTACAGCAAAGACCTCGAGAGTTGAAATCGTGATCCTGAATGAAGGAGACAGCATCCTGTATCTTAGCACTGCTGTGAATCACATTGTCTACAGACTGGCATGGGAAGAAGAAGGACCAGGAATGAAAACAGGGCTTTGAGGTCCCCTTGCCCTAGTATTGTAAAGATCTACAGGGCTCAAATCCTGTAACAACAAGAATTTGACTTAGAAAAGTTGGGTAATAAAGTTAAAGATTGTAGCGGTAAGAGTTTCAGTTTGGTCAGAAAGATGAAACTTGGACCAGGCAGTTGGGATAGGTGAGAGCATGGTACCTGCTGAGGGGAAGAGTCTAGGTGAAACCAGGGTGGGTGAAAGGGTAAGGAAAACGACAATGAGAGCCAAGCGGGGGAGACCTTATGCTGACATTACAACTGTAAAAATGTTCTTTTAGCATAATGCATGTTTTTAAGTTCTGACTTCTGCTTGTGTAACCTTAGGTCAATTCTCCTCTGACCTGTTTTGAGATGTTAACTGCAACTAAACTTGTTGTCATAGTATTCTACATCCATATGCTGTGTATAGTTTATTACTGAGGTTCATAATATTTCCTTTGTAAAATTAGTGGTTGATTAGCATTGATATCAGTGTTGCTAATGCAGTAGTGAAAATCAAAACCGTCTCACTGACATATGGGACTCGACTGTTAGGCCTACCGGGTCTCACTCAGGCAAGCTCACTGAAGCTAAAAATATTTCTGATTAACAAGCGCACACTCTGGATAGGATCTGTATACTCTTTCACAATGTCTTGTTTGATGCCCTGATTTTACCAGCACTTCAGAACGCATAGTTGGGAAATATTGTTTGTTCTGTGCTCCCAGGAGTCCGACATAAAAGCATCTTACTCACTGCACACAATTTAGCATATATGGAAATTTTCACTGAAATGGAGAAAAATGGTTGATCTGGGATTCTCTTAAGGAGAATGCATGCAGCCATGTACTGAAGCAGGTCAGGCTGTAATATTGTCTATAAATCTTATATTTTTAAAAACAAAAGCAGCCAAGCACTGTGTTAATTGCAAGTCCATCTTGCAATGGAAAAGGAAAGGTTCAAAAGAGAAGGAAGAGTTGCTTGCCCCAAAACATAGTTCCATGGAATATTGCCTCTTTGGGTAGACTCCTTCCTGCCTGAATGAGTCAAAAGTTTGTAGGAACAGGTAATGTCTTTTAAAACTGGAAAAACAGACAGACTTTGAGGCGCATAAGCCCTTCTTTAAATATGAAATAGAAACAGAAAACTTTAAAGCTAAACACAAGCTGAGAGCAATTATTCTGAACAAAACTATAAACTTTACATTTAATAGAAGAATATGATAAAGTAGTTGTAGCTTATGGAGGGAAGAGAAGATGTTAATTTATCACTTGCTAAAAATGGTGGTATTAGTGATGGAATGTGAGAAAAATAGATTGTATTTCTATCAAAGTGATAATTTCTAATACTTAGTAGAGTTAGTAATTTTAGTTCTCAAGACCATCTTTTGGGGGCACTTTGTAAACAGGAGAGATGTCTTACTTGACGATGAGAACTGGGAGGTTAGTATCAGAGAAGCTGTATGGAGAGGAATGTCTTCCTTTTGGATAAATGGGTATTTTGACCCTTGACCAGTTGTCTGTGTGTGTTCCTTTTGATGTGCAGTGGCACTTAATTTCGGTTGCGTGGTTTACATGTGGACATCTGGTGCACTGGATCAATAGATTACACTGTGGGAAGTGCAAAGGTAAGAGCTAGTGATTTCGTTGTACTATTATAGGAATATTAATTCTGAGCTGTCATGGTATAGTGGCAAGATTTACGTTTGTTTATTCATGTTGGTCATAAGGAGAAGCTAGTCCTAGTGATGATTTTAGGTAAGTGGGAGGGATGTCTGAAGGTTTTTTTCCTATTAAAAACCATAAAAGACATCCATCTCTAGCAGGCCTACCTTCCTCACACCCTTCAGGTGCAAGGACTGGACCAGTACTTCCCACATGACTTTTCTTCCTTTCCTTTTCTTTAAGGCCTAGAGTCAGAGAGGAACCAAATGTTGGGTAGGGCCATGCCCAGATGTCCTTCAGAATATGAGCCACCCCAAAAGACACCGCTGTCTTGAAGCTCTGTTTCCTTAAATTGTTTGTACCACAACTGTGTGGGTCTATGCAGGTGAGTGGTTGAGAGAGAGAGCAGAAGCCGTACCTCATGCTCACTTTTTTTTCCAAACTGCACTGAATTACCAGTTCTACTGGCAAACCTAACATCGCATTATTCTGACAAAATACCATTTTTTTTCAGGGATAAGCTAAGCAAAGATAAGATGATATAGCACAAGAAAATGTTCAAGAAGCATACAGTTGAGTACTGTTTAAAATTCAGGGTCATGTTCTGCCCTCAGGTATATTAATGCACAATGCTTATGGAAATTATCATACCAATATATATTTATCTCAGGCCATAAGCTGGCCTTCAGTTTGGACAGATTTATTTTTCCTGCAGCCTGACTGTCTACCACTTTGAACTCCCATGTAAATTCCAGATCTGCACTGCTGCTATTTGCCAGTACAGCAGTGCAAGAAATTAGGAAGACAATTTATTTTAGTTGAAGATTTTTTCTTTTCAGAAAAATCCTCTAGAGGTATAAGGCGAGTACAGTGCTGGGTCAGCTCTTGCATACCAGTTTGGAAGTGGGAAACAGAAGAAAGAGGAGGACTGGAGAGCTTTCTTATCTATCAGGTAGAGGTTATAACTCATTTATAAGGATATTAGGTAAATTTTCAAAGGACTTAGACCACTTACAGTTCAAGTCCCATTTTTATAACTGACTTCTGAGTCTGAATGTCAGTAATATGAAATTATTTCAGTGTTTCCCCTTGTATCTGAGTGTACATTTTGGAACTATCTTACAAAAGGTAGTCTCTGGAGAAGCACCAGAGACCGTCTGTGTCACGTTCCTCTCGACCCCTTTCCCAACCTATGCTTGCCCAAGAATGATGTCATTGAACCAGCACTGTGGAAGGATTGTGTGAAAGTCAGGAGAAAAATGGAGGATTCCTTTTTAGAAATCGTGGACATTCATAAATATCAGGAATAGACAGAGGATATGTGGGAATCAATTCATAGGAGTTTCATTTTCATCTGTGTGTAGGTGTTTTTGGACTGTAGGAGGAATACGTAATAATGGTTTTATAATCACAAGAGATTTGGCTGTAGGATGACATGCTGACAGGGCAATTTGTTTCTGGTTTTACTCAGATTATTCACTAGCGTAAGCAATGTGTTTACATGCACAATGAAAATAGAAAGCACATTTTTCCCCGTTTTGGTTGAGGATAAGTAAATGTATACAAAGTGCAATGTTAATTATAGCTTCACAGTGTGCATCTATTCCTGTTTCATTAGCACAATAATCACTCATATGCAGGACTTAATTGACAGAAAAATAGCAGAACCATTCTTACAGGATATTTTATCTTTTAAAGGCATTTTTGAAAAGAGATAGTACTGAAAAGATTAATGTATACTGAAAAATAGGATGTGATACCATGATTGTTCTATCATTCTTTAGGCATTTTAGATAAAAGGTATACTTGCTAAAATACAAAAATACTAAACTGAGTTTTATAAAACTCAGAAAGAAGAAATTATTCTGGTTTGGCTTTTTCCTACAATAAGCAATCAAACCAGAAGTGTGGCGGATCTTGAGGGATTTTATTAAATCAAAGAACAGAATGGGATTTTCGAAGGTAATAAATTATAGAAGACTGTCAAAGACATACAATGCAAGTAGACTTCTACCAGCTGCAACTGAGGAGGATGCAACCTGATCTTATAGGGGTTGTGTTTAATGTTGGAACAAATAGCCCAGACAACATATTTGATTCCAGAGATGGATGTGGTCAGTAAGAGTGTGGGACCACCTCTGGAAAATTTTGAATGAAGAACTGTCATAAGCCAGTTATTGATTGACTTCCAATTTTTTGCCCATCCACGTAAATGAAATTGTCTTGCAGGATATGACCCAAGGGTCAAAGAACAAGGTAAGCTGCAGTTGACTCATTAGCAGGGAGACAGCATGACAGAGGGTCAGAAAGGTGTGACATAGAGAAGGGGTGAAGAAGACTGATGGGATTACCTGTGGTCTGGCCAAATGTCAGACTCATAGAAAGGGTGGCTTGAGATGCAGGAAGGTGTGAAATGTGTGCTGTGGTATTTACAAAAAAGCCATCCTGTAACTGTCTTCTATTTCCTCAAGGGCTAAAACTCCAGTGGTTAACAAATACCTTTTACTAATGTTCTTTCTCTTGCTTGTTAGCCTGGATGTTTGGTGGGAAACTCAGAAAGGGCAGAGGATGAAGTGGACTCTCGGGGGTTGTGTGGAAGTAGGGAATGACTTGGGTATCAGAGAGGTTGCTTCCAGAGTGTTGCTCTGCAGGAAAGGTATTGGAGATACAGTGTGTGCCAGAGTGTTTCCTAGAGGTACAGGTTTTGGGACATGAAATACAGTGGTTAGATCTACTTTCAGTGAGTCTCAGTCCAATGCTGAATGGAACTGATAAGGCATGTTACTCTCTATATGCCTTGAATCAATTACTCTTTTGGAAATACTGTCAACCCTTTGGGCCCCAACCCAGAAAGGGTTAGTCTGGAACATCATCATCTTCAGCGGGAATGATAAGCTCCTTCCATCCTAAGTAAGGCACCATTGTCTGGCTAACAGGTGATAACATCCATTGATAAGGAATGATGTCACACACTGTATGTAGAATAAGAGACATTGAGAATAAAATTATGTCAAGCAGAGATCTCACCAGGATCACAGAGTTTTAGAAGGTAGGTGAGCCTAAGAAGGTCCTACATAGCTGAAAGAGAGGTATGGGCAAATGTAGAGCTTGTCTAAGTCAGATGACTTAATATCTGGGACACCCTCTGAAGGTGTCTTTCTCTACTGACTTCATAAAGATCCTAGGGTGACCACACTCCTAAATTAGGCCCCTGAACTGCCTAAATGTCTGTGGGATCAATCAGACCACCTCTATGGCTTTAGGTTTTCTTTGCATCTGTTTCCAGTACATAGTTGTTTAACCTTACATATGTGATAATCATTTATACAGGAGCTTGCTAAGCAAAACTTTAGAAACTTTTTTTGAGGATTCATCTTCTCTTTGCATCCTCTGTTCAGTTCAGAAAATTTGGGGATAGTTTTCTTCAGGCTTTTTCCACTCAGGGAAATTATATTAGCTTTTGATAAAATCAAAATATCTCTGGCAGCCTCTATCAATCTCCATAGGTTTCTTAATGAAGAGATTGCTTTTGTTGTTAAAGCAGCTGGGCACAGACTGATAGAATAATTTAGAAGACATTTCAGAGGTTTCTGACTAACTGCATGAAGTGACACTGTCTTTAGCTGACCCCTTAGTTTCTTCTGGTCTCCTTATCTTCACCTTTTGGTTTTTGGAAATTATTTTGTATTTCTGTAACTCATTGGACATTAATCTCATTGCACTTCTGCTGAAGTCAATCAGGAACATATTATGGCTCTGCAAAAGAATATAAATAACAGAATCCACCCACAAGCATTTCTTTATGTGAAGTATGTCCTTCCTTACCTAGTGACTTGACAGCTAGTAAAAAATCGTAATATTTATTTATGACAAATTGAATAAGACTCAACTACAGAAGGGAACAGAGGTCAAGCAAAAGTGTACTTTAATAAGAGTCTCATCATTAACTGAAACTCTTGAAATTCTGATCACAATTTTATTGTATTGTTTTCCTGCTTTAATTGGCAATGGTCCCTATATTTATATTTTTCCACAGTCAAAATGCTTATGATTTAGTAATTATTTTGGGGTATGGTTTTTGTACATCTTGTACACTCCTCAACATTGTGTAAAGATTCAGCCTTTAAAACTGTTATGGCAACAACAGCTTTTCCAAAAAGTGTGGTATCATGATATAGTATTTAATGTTCTTTTTTTTCTAACTCAACTAGAGTCATTATTTTTAATTTGAAGCGATATAATGACAATATTAAATACTGTAATAATTCAGCTTTTTTAGAGCTAAAAGAATATGATTCTTTATTTGTTGTAAACAATTCTGTTTCAAATCCATAATATTCCATTTCAAGTAAGAGTAATTTACAGAATAGTATAATGTAGAAGCATGAGTAATCACGCCCATCTTTCATGTGAACATTTGAAGTGACACTGATTGCAGTGGCATACTATCTCCCATAATCTTCCCTAAATAAGATGATCATTGTGATTCATAAGGTTTGGGGACTTGGATATCTAGCTCGAACTCACACACCATTGCCAAGGTTGTCCTGTAGTCATCATGGTGCAAAATAGCCTGCTTAAGAGAGCAATTTGGTTCTTAAGTGAACTCAATCTCTCCTAAGTGCCTGTCTCTTTCTATTGACCATAAATAAAGCATAGAACAGTTACACTCCTTAGTGGGAATCTCAGCTGAGCACCTAAACTTGCAGACAGCATACCTTTTTCCTTTAATGTATTTTGCAATTGTACAAAGTAAATTTTCTATATTAAATGATGCTCTGAGGATATAGACAAAAATGTATTTCTAGTAAAAGCCCAAGGCTTATCAGAGGAAACATTAACCGTATGAAAAGTATGTAAAATACTTCAAATAAACTAGACTAACATGGAGACTCTACTTGCTGTCCACTTCTGAATTTGTAGATCAAACAATGGAAAAGTGCTTTTTAAGTACGACCTATCTTCCATAGCTTAATTCAGGAACAATGTCTATTAAAAGCCATTAGTGGATTGGATTCTACTATAGTAAAGACCTTCTAGGGCATTTTTTTCATGAAGCAACAGGAAAGTTGAATCTTCATAAAGCCCAGATGGGAGTCATTCATAAGATTTTTCTGACAAAGGGGTCCTGGCTTTCAGCAGGTTTGATAAAGATGGGAATTTCCTTCATTTTCTGTTTGATGAAATTTTCCATGAATATCACATTTACTGCCATTGCTCCCAACTCTTCCAACTTCCTTTCCTTGTCCTTTTCCAGAAAATTATTTTCTAGATCCCTTGAAAGGAGGAGGGCATATGTAGGCAGCACTGTACAAAACACAATCTCGCCAGCTGCTTTCTTTAAATATATTGGTTTTGCACTATCCTTTATGTAAGAGACCAGCCCCCAGGCTTTGGAAAATCATGTTCAGTTCCTTTACCTCATTGGAAAGGACAGTGCCTTGGCCACCAGGCTGCAGGCTACTTCAAGATGAGGGTGAATTTGTGGGTGTCAGTCCCCACCTTGCCTGTCAAGGCAGAGCCACTTTGCAGAAAAAAGAAATCACTATTTATTGTTCCAGAGGAGAAAAAGACTTACAGGAGTATATGTGATTCTAAGATGTGTTTGGGCTTATTTGTAAGGGGACCACTAGAGTCTTGTGCTCCTTTCGGGAGGGATGAGTCTATTTTACTCAATTGAGCATATAATGGAGTTACCTTACCACTCAACGTGTTAATATGTGCAGTTCCCATTTGGAGACATCCATCTCCTCAGGCATTGCCCATGGATCTGACAGCTGTGTCTATTCTGATCAAACCCTAGCCTTGACATAGAGTTGCACTGATCTTCATAGAATCATAGAATGGCTTGGGTTTGAAGAGACATTAAAGATCATCTAGTTCCAACCCCCCTGCCATGGGCAGGGACACCTTCCACTAGATCAGATTGCTCAAAGCCTCATCCAACCTGGCCTTGAACACTTTCAGGGAGGGGGCATCCACAACTTCTTTGGGCAACCAGAGAAGTTTCATTTGCTTTGCTTGGGACTAGTCCCTCTTGGAGTGAGCTAGTTTGAGCAGTCTGAAATTGAGTGAGTGAGCTAATCAACATCAGGGACAGGCAGGGTTCCAGTGCTGAAGTTTGCTCCCTGGCCCTCTTTAATTAAGTAGGGTAAATGCACTCTATGAGCTTAACCCCAGAGTCTGAGTTCTACAGGAGGTACATCACTGCTTTCACATGTTAAGCCTCACTGAAGTCAATAGGACACCTATATGCAGCAGGGCTTATAGCAGTGATTCAGACATCTCATAAGTCAGCATCAATCAGATTGAATTCTGTTAGGTGACAGGCAATAGGAAGATCATTACCAGAGTAATGAGAAAAGGGGAAAAAAAATCCTGGAAAGGAGAATTATTAGAAATCTGCCCTCTGAAATGCTAAAATTCAAAGTAAAACTACTCAATGGGATCACTTATTTGAGAGGAGCTGCCTGGATAAAAATAGATTCCTCATTGATAGTCAGATCATTGAGACTCTGAAAAAGGAGACGCTATTGAAAAAGTGCCTGCAAACTGGTTTTGTTTGGCATCTGACTGAGTTGTGGGAGCCCTGAAGCTACCAGCAGCTTCCTGCCTGCCACTCCAGGAAATGCTTTAGATAGTGCAAGCAATAAACACTTCCCAGTGGGAAACTCCAGAGTAATGTTTTATAGTGATTGCACGCTAACAGCAGGGAGAAGCTTGACGTGGACTTTCAGAAGTTGAATGTGTGAGCTGAATACCCTTTTCTAATAGCAAACAAGATACCAAATCTAGGACATTGCACCATCCTGTCAGATAAAGGGGTCTTAAAATTACATTCATACTCCCCCTAAGCCAGTGACAGTGGTGTGGCTCTGAAAAGGCTGAAATTATTCCTGATTCTCCTGTAAGTCAAATTAATGCTATTAAAGTCAACTCCAAATCAGATCAATGGAATTTGTATTTGAAATTCCATATGTTTGCCAGGTGGTACAACTGACTAAAATAAATTTTTTTTTTTTGGGGTGGAACCAAATAATTTTCATACATATATTTTAGATTATGTATTTTACATAGTTATTTTTTAAAAAAGCACAAAAAAAGCCAAGCAAGCCAAGGTGAACTTATAAGAGGCTTGGCAAGGATATAGTGAAGTGAACTGAATTCTGGTTGAGAGGTGTGGTTTGGTGACTGACTAAATCTCCCAATAGTTGTGGGTATTGTCACAAGGGGCAATGTTCTTACTCCATACAGAACAGAAAGATTCACAGGGAATTCATAGTGTTATGATTATTTGTATGAATGCAAAGTTCAAGTTTTGGTAACAAATAATGCTAAATATTTCTAAGAAACAATGTGCATAAACTTGATATTGAGGCTAGCAACTGAATATTTACATGTGTTCGGTATGAGATTTCCCTTGTTTTTCTTTTTTTTGCTGATATCAATCATTTCCTTATATTGCATTTAGTAACAATAATTGTATCTCAGCTGCCTTCCTTTGTGGAAATCTCCTAGCAGGCCTTTTTGTGAGGTTTGTTTTTTTTTTTAAAGTTTCTGGTGTGCTTTTCATTGGTGCTCTTTTATAGCTTTCTCCCTGTTCTGTGTGCCTGGTGTTTTTCCGTTTAATAGTTCTAGCTGTAATTCTTCTGCCAAGTCTGTTAGAAGGAAAGGGGCTGGGTTTAATTTTCCCTTTGAAAGAATCATCTTGAGCCCTGGCAAAACCCTTGGAAACTAAGTGATGGGGGAGGCTGCAGTGGGAATACCCTTGATGGATGAGTTCCAGGGCTGGGCTGCTCTTACGAGCTATTCTTACTCACAAGCATCAAGCGCAAAAGACTAAGAAAATATTTGAAAAGAAAGAATAAACTATGGAAAATCACTATAATAATACTTCATAAGAACTAAGGAGTACTCACTTTAGGCCTCGTTTAGTGCTGTGTTGCTAACAAAACTATGCATTAAGTCAGCCGCTCCCCTCCTCCACTTCATCTCACTGAGGGGCTGTTGAAACCCAGTAATTCAGCAGCTCCATCATCTGGTTGCGTGAAGCTTTGGGGAAGCTACTTGAAGTGAGTACACTCCTGATACCAAGGGCAGAGGCTATCAGCTTCCTGCTGCTTTGTGTAACCACAGCTCAAGCAATTTTAGCTCTGCCCTCCACCTCGGTACGTGTGCTTACTTTGAAGCAGCTTCTACACCCTTTCAGCTTGTGTGCCGCCTCTGCAGTTTCAGCATCTATAACACAATCAGATTGCCTCCCCAGAATACAAGCTCTTTAGGAATGATTTAAGGGCATACAGAGCCCTTAACTGAGTCCTTGACACTAGGTAGAACCATGTCCTCAGCAGCAGCTGCCTCAGACTTATCCACTCACCCCATTCAGCAATTCCTTACTGTGTTTCCTCATCAGGCTAGGTGACTCATAGCTCCTAATCGCATGTGTATCCTGTCCTTTCATTTTCTGGCATTACTTGAATACATTATTTTTCCCTAACTCAAAAATTAACTGCATTTTAACCCAACTAAAATTCAAATAATCTCAGTGAGTGACTTCAGTGAGCTATTCTCCTTGCTGATTCTCCTCTACACCCATCTGATGTTGCCAAGAAACGCCAGTCTGGAGGCTTTTGATACTATACATGAGTAAATATTGCTTTTTTATGGATCAGATTCTCTCACATATATTGCTACCTTTGAAAACGTTCTTTATTATGTGAATTTCAATTATCATCATATTACTTAATTATACCGGAACACTGAATGAGTTTGTTCTCTATATAAAAATGTGTTTGCACACAGTGGTTCAGAAATGTTGTGAAATGAATAAAAATAATTTTTTCATAGCTTTAGAGTCAGAAGTGGTAGGGTGCCATTTTCTTAAACTTTCTCAAAATATTGATTTCTGGGAAAAAAGCAGGGTAACAAATGAAACTTTCAAAAGCCTGCAAATGATCAAAACAAGAGGCCTCTCACTGGGGCTCTTTGATATTCTTAATTATAAGAATCACTATCATCTCATATTGTAAAATATATCATCTCTAACAAGAGATCTGAAAGCTAGTGACTTAAAAGCAAGAGAACACAAATCTAAAGCTTGCCAAAGACAGAGTAGTTTCTTTTTTCTAGGAGTCTCTGATGAGAATTTATAGCCTATGGGGAAATTAAGGTGTCCGTGGTTTTAAGCTAGGGTTAAATGAGTCTTTTTGTTATACTTAGTTCACTGAAGAATACATTTTTGGTTGCTCAGAATCAATGGGGGTAAAATTTGCAAACTATATATACTTTTTATTTTGAGCGGGGAAGGAGCGGATCCCAGCATATGCACTGCCAGTAAGATCCCCTCCACACACCTCTGTCCAGGAGGAGTTTGAAATACTCACTCGAGTTGGGGGATACCCTTGGTTCAATCCCCCTGACATTTTGGTTGGTGAGAACCTAAACCTCCCACTGCCTACGTGGCGTAGTAAACCATGATGTTGTAGGCAAAGGCTTCCTGCCAGTTTTTGTTCAAGGGAAGGGAGTTTAATAACTGTTGGGGTCAATCTGTGGCTCTGTAGTAAAGTCCACACCCCTTGCTGGGTCTCTTTGACTCCATGTCACACCTCTCCTCACACCCCAGATCCTAGGGCAGCATCTCAAGCTGGCTGTTCATTTCTGTGCTGCTCCTGAGTGCAAATTTGCCTTAGTCCATGCAATGTATGCCTCAAATACAGCTTCTTACTATCAGAAGGGGATTCAAATCACTGAACGGCATATGTCAAAACCAGTCATCCTAGGCTTCCTTTATGAGCAGAGAGATGCATGCCTAAGTCTGACTCATCTTATCCTAAAGTAAAAGTGTATCATAGATGCAAGTAACAAAAACGCCCATCCCATTCTCTCACCTATCTCAGACCTTTACTGTAGGACGGGACGAACCACAATTCAGATAAGCATATGTCTCTACAGTGAGTACAAAAAAGGACTGAGGTGACTAGCTCTAATATAGACCCTTATATTGTAAATATATACACAAATATGGACATGAGTCAGTCCACACTGTGAAGCCTCAGAGACAAGAGTAGACTGCTGGCCTAACTTTATTAACAGTATTGGACATAGCTGGATTGACTGGCAGCCAAGGATCTCCAAGTGCTCAGACACTCACTCCAGTCCTAGTGCAGGCAGACGAGATCCAACAGCCTTGACTGTCTGTTGTTCTGTTAAGGACAGCTGCAACTAAAATGTCTTCTTCAGGATACTGTACAGAGGCTTTTTTACGTTAGAAATAGCAGTAGCAGTCTTTGGGAAATCTTGCAGTTTGTGACTCTCTGGAAAGTGATGAGTATTCAGACCTTTCCAGTGATGTTCCACACTGCATAAAGTAATAAAATGATTAATGAGACATCAACTGAATGGCACAACAGTAGACCTGGAAATCAAGTCTATCCGTATCTCCAGCAAATATTTAAATAGGAAGTGACTTGTGAAAGTTGTTAATAATCTTCTTTTCTGTCAACACAGAGTGCTGAAGCACACCCTGCTTTGGGACCATTACTTGCCATGAAGGTAAAGAATCTGGGGCAAGAGTCTCACCTGGGAGTCAAGATGCTGCTTAGAGGGGAGGCGACATCAGTATGAAGTTCAGAGCAAATGGAAAAAAAGGCTCAGATGGGACCTCTGTTCTAGAAGTAATGATAGAGGAGAGAAAAAAACCTCAAGAAATCTTTAAATAAGCAAAAACCAAGAATTACTGTTTTGGAGTGAAAATGGCTTTGCCACTTACCTTTATTACAGCAGATGCAAAGAATTCTCATTATTCTGTTTCTTTCTTGAGCCAAGGGCAGCAGAATCAAAATGTTTTTTTCAATGTAATCCCCAGGGGGTAATTGAAGTATAATTACATTTTTTATGAGATGTTTGGAATTTAACTTATCTTTATTTTGTTTTAAGATACTTGTAATTTCTAAGAAAAGGAAGTAGTCTTTTTCTAAGAAAAGGATTTAGTAAAGTCACTGAGGTTTATTCTTTTAAATTACTTTTACAGACTTCAATAGAGAAAGTCTTTTTATTCTTTGCCCCTAATCTATAGTAATAAAAAAATCACTCTTCTTGTATTTTCTAATTCTCATTTGTTGTGAGCTACTGAGGCAGTGTCAGTTCTGATTATGAATAATTATGGAACTGGCACAGACGCTCAAGGATAGTTCAACAATGGCTTGAGCAAAATAGAAGCAGAGAAGTACTGTTATAGGTACATATCAAGTCCTCAGCTGAGAGCTGGTACAAAACACCCAGATGTCCCCTGCAATCACTGGAGACATTTTTGCATCACACAGTGCCCTTACACAATTCACTTTTGTTGGCTATATTTTGCCTTCCCTGGAGAAGATATGAAAATCCTAGAGGACTGAAAGAAAGTCATTCCTACTTTCCAAACTAGCTCCTGCATAAGAATGTTAACTGTCTAAAATTTCGGGTGGCCTGTGTAGTCAAGGAAGCACTTGAACAGTTCAGTCAATAGACATTGGCACACATGCTTCAGGCAGGATGGATCACTTGTTCCCTGGAGGTGCCTACTGCCCTTGGCTCCCTGGGCAGGGAGAGCTGAGGCATTCAAGCTCAGCTGAGATGATTAAAGTTAAGTAGGGTGAAATCCACCCTTAGTCTTTCAGTACAACCATGTTTTCCAACCTGCAGAAGCAGTCTCCTTATTTTATTTGTTGCTTCATATCGGGTAAGTCAAATGCATGTCAAAGATTTGGTTTTACTTCACATGTTTCTTCATTTTGGGAAATTACATTGACATCTGTTACCATCTCCACAGTCAGTTATTTAAAAAAATTAGCAAATAAGCCCTTCAGCTTTCCTTGATTTACCTGACAAGGGGCAGAATACCTCTAATGGATCAACCTTCCTCATCCATTTTATTTAGCATCACACTGGTACAGGACATTGACATTCTCTGTTTCTAAGTCTGAAGTTCCTCATCACCTATATAAAAGGAAGAATAAGGTATTTTTCCTTTTCATCTTAGAAAGTTTAAATTAAACTATGCCTCTGGCTTTCTCACAGGCAAGGTTCATTTAAGAGAGCAGATAAGGTCCAGTATTAATTATAGTTGGATGATACAAGTTCAGATGATAAAACCTGGCTGCAGTAGGCTAATTTTTACAAAAGGCTCCTGGGGGGAAAAAAAAATATAAAAAAAGGAACAGTGAGTTTTTCCCTTCTGGAGAATCCAGACAATCCCAGACATCTGGTAATAAATGTCACACTCAAAATCTTCTAATGAGAGAACACCTCATATAACTAAAGGATGATATATCTCTAATTTACTGCAAGAGATACATGCTGTTGCATCACAAAACCACAGTCAACTCAGAATTGCCTAACTTGCAGGCAAGATTCACAGGGGAACCCTTTCATTCACGCGATAAGTTGTACCAGATGATTTCCTCAAAGCAGAAGTACTCGAGATATAGTTCTCTTGCAATGACGTGTATTTCAAGCAAATCCTTCAATGACCATCAGTATTATTGACACTTTATGTTTAGTGTTATGTCTGGTCAGTTTTTAAACTAAACTATGCTCAGGATGAAGGATGAGCTCAACCGTTCGTTACCAGAGCATTCTCATGGGAGAGGCACATGGTTGTGGGGAAATAAGGGGTGAGACCGTTCTGCTGCACTAACATAACTTAGCTTAAAACTAAACTCGAAGCACAAGTCCTTGGGAAAACAGGGACCACCAGCTTTCCATCAGTGGCTTGATTACCTGGCCTCCTGTTTTCACAAAACCCAAATAGCATGGATGAAAATAGTGATCCACAGACTGATCCACTATGTATGCACATACCTAAATCTGCCTAATCTTTGCATTATTAAGAAACCATGCTAAAAAACAACAACAGCAGTTACCAGCCAGTGTAAGGTCTGATTGTGCCACAGATTAAAAGAAGAAAAAGAAAAATTGTCAAAAAAACAAAGAGCAGAGAAAAAAAATCAGAATTTCTCTGGGCAGAAAAACAGACTGAAAGAATCAGATAGATTATGTATGGTAAATTATCCTCTCGCTTTTGCTCAAAATTCACTTTATTGGCAAGTTTGAAATGACAAAAATTACCTGACTCCAGTTTAGATGAGCATCTAATTTATTTTTTTTCTGAGTAAGACTTGCAATTATGTCTGATTCCTCTGCGTACTGTAACAGAACATGGATAAGAGTAAACATTTACAACTGCAAGGAGAGAAAACTTCTCTCTCCTGGGTTTTTCTTTCATTTGCAATTTTTGGCCAAAGAGCTCATGCTGTATAAATTCTTTGCTAATGCAATGCTGTATAACCTTGTCCATGGATTCTTGCCTACAGATGTTCCCTCTATATAATAGAGTGTGATAGATAATATATAGATATGATAAACTTTAAGGTGTTTCTTTCACTTGAGAAGAACACTGTAAACCACTCCATTTCCCTTTGTGGTGCTCTGCTGAGCAACATTTTAGTGTAACCCTGTTTAAAACTTGCATGCAAATATGGTAGAAATAAATAGCGTTTTGGGAATGAACAACAAAAATTATTAAAAGCACTGAAAACCTCTATGTGAAGGCAATCTGAAAAGTATCATTAAAGTAAACAAAAAATCCATAAGATCTCATAGAAAAAATAAATTGTACAGAAAATGTTGCAATTACCCACTCCTGATATATAAAGGACTAGGGAATTCCAGCAGAGTTGGAAAGTGAGACATTTACAACTGATTTTTTTTCACGGAAAAATCAATATGAGAAATTCATCTCCTCTGCCTCCCTCTGACATAATTGGGTTAGTGCATTTTAGAAAAGGACAAAATATGCACACAGATAATAAAAAAATGAAACATCAGAGTGAAAAGCCTGAGTTTTGTGCCCTACTGCACAGAGTCAACACTGCGTATCAATTTAAAAATTAGCCAGGGGAAGGCTGCTGTATAACTGGCTGCTTAGGGGATTCAGGAATAGAGTAGAAATTGTAATACTTTGCTGCCGATCTGACCTAGCATAACAATTGTTATGCCTAACGTCGAATGTTGTAGCCCAAAAGAGAGACACACTGGGGACAAGGAGTCAAAGGTATACCTGAATTGATAGGAGTTCATTCAGAGACAGAGGCGAGGCCTCAGCAAGCCTTATTTTTGCACAGATCTTGCAAAACCTGGATCTTGCACATCCTGATCTCCCTGTAGAGGCCCAGACCCTCTTTTGAAAGGCTTGTTAAGACTCAGGAGGGTTTCCTCTGATTCACATTGGTACAAGCAAAAAACAAACAGACCAAGGCCTGTCATCAAATGGTTTTTACACAAATGACTCTGGCAGTTTTCAGGGGTTACCTCAGGTTCCCACAGCTGTTCATTGCTTTTGGCTGTAGGAACGTACCCGACAGCTGAGCTAGCAAAGCAGAGTACCAGAGCACCTCAGCCTGGTACTAAATGAAATTTCCAGACTTATTTCACAAGGTCTAATATTCTCACTCCAAATGTAACAAACTAAAAAGAACAACAACAACAACAAAACCCCAAAAAACAGAGAAAAGAGTATATACAAAAGAAGCACTAATTTAACCTAGTTCCTATAAGGAAACATTCTATGTTGGTATGATTTATACCTAGAAAATACTGTAAATAAACCAGTTTAGTAAAATCCACATAGTTTTATTTGTGGATATTCACAAATCTATTTGAGATCAAAGTGTTGATTTAGTTTACCTGTATAATATACAGTGGATTGGCATGCTATTTGGCTTACATCTCATTTCCACCTGGTTTAAAGTAGACTTTGGGGAACTTAAGAGCATCCATGCACTAAGTTGCAGTGGTCATGCAAGGGCTATAAGCACCCAGACGTCTTCTGATTGTAACCCGTAACCAATTAAAGCAGTTAGCAAATTTTCCTCAAGGCAAGTGTTGTCATTCTGGAGAAAAAGGGGAATTTGGACAAAGTTGCACGACTATGCTGGGAACGGATTATGATGGTATTGCTGTTGTCACTCTATGCTTTGCTTTTCTTTCCAGAGAAAGTACTTGGAGATAGAGCAGTGGAGGTAACGGTAACAGTTCCATAGGTGTTTGATTTATACCAATGGATGTTTGGGGAGGTTATCAGGTTTTTCTTTTTCTTTTTCTCCCCCCCCCCCCTTCTTTTTTTTTGCTTAACTTTTACAACAAGAAGCCCCAAATTAACACCCCTCACTTTCATTAACCACGTAGCCAAGCCAGTACAACACTTGGTTTCAGTATGATGAATTTCACAGTTTCCTAAGTACTTTCCTCTTCTCCTTGAGACATCTGTGTGTTTTCCAGAGAAAGGGAAAACTTTGCTTCTTTCTTCCTCCATTCATACACAGCAATGTTTGTGAAAGGAGAGACGGCTAATGAGAACTGCAATGTGAAAATGTTCTCTGGAATGTAGTGCTTAAGCATATGTTTCTACTCTTTGAGACAAAAAAAAAGGAATAAAATAAAAAAATAAAAAGAAAAAAAAGACAGACTATAACAAAGAAGACAAGTAGTAGCAAAATTAAGATGTTTCCCATTTCCATTGTAACAGTAAATTGATAATAGTTACTTGTTCAACACAGCTAATGATCACACTGAAAAAGACTAAGTTGTTCCTTGCTCAGATTAGTCTGAAATTACTATGAACACACTTAAAATAAGCTTTCATCATCACCCTAGGTATTATATACAACAATGTTGTTTGATTGAATTATATTCATATAATATATATTATATATATAATATATTCATATAATATATATTATAAGTCTGTTTTTTTTTTCCTGAAAAGTACTTTAACAGGGCTAAAAAAAATTGAACTTGTAAAGTTATTATGGAGCTATTTTAGAAAATATGAATTAATGAATTTTGCTCATGCCAAGGTTTTATTTTACTTACTTACTTCTGTATTGCCACGGAATATACTGACATTTCACAAATTAAGAAAAATAAAAAAATGATTGGTTGCATTAGGCAGAAACATTTGACAATACATAAGTCATATTTCAGAATACTGAAATAAAAAATGCTACAAAAATTTACATATCTGAAGATTTATTCTCTCTATATGCATATTTTATATAAAGATTAAATTTCTTGTTGAAAAAACAAATTCACGTGCAGTATCTCTTGCCCAGAATATTCATGCAAGTGGAAAGTCTTGAAATTTGACTCTCATGTTATTTTCACATTTTTAACTTTTATTGGTATTAACTTTTGTCATTCTGAACAAATGTTTTCAAACTGGGACATTTATGCATAGCTTTACAGTTTTTCAAGCCAAATCTTGGCTACATATGCTGTAATTTGATATACTGTAAGCATAAACATGTGTGTTTCCATAATACTTTGAGTAATCCTGTATATTAAAAACTACCCTGGCAGAAAAAGAAGTACTGTCTAAAAATTGTTTTGAACAATATATTGGGCATTGAACAGATATTTTGTGCACATTTATTTAATTTCATAATGTTCTGTGAAGGTCTTTGTCTGAGTCTGTAGTCCTTAATCTGTATGAATCTTTAGAATAGATAATGCATTTTCTGTCCATTAAGAATCTCCTTGTAAAGGATTTAGGTGACCAAATCCTACTGAATTGTTTATTTTGTTTGTCTCCAAAAATTCCAGCTAGTTTTTCTCCTACCTTTCAATAGAACAGCTCTTTTAAGTGAACATAACCACATCAGTATAAATTTAGCATATTTATATTACTTATATGAATGCTGTGCTGGTTTTGGCTGGGGTAGAGTTAATTTGCTTCATAGTAGCTAGTATGGGGCTATGTTTTGGATTTGTGCTTGTCCTGGTTTCGGCAGGGATAGAGTTAATTTCCTTCCTAGTAGCTGGTACAGTGCTGTGTTTTGGATTTAGGGTGAGAACAATGTTGATAATACACTGATGTTTTAGTTGTTGCTAGGTAGTGCTTACACTAGTCAAGGACTTTCCAGCTTCCCATGTTCTACTGACTGAGAAGGCTGGAGGTTCACAAGAAGCTGGGAGGGGGCACAGCCAGGACAGCTGACCCAAACTGGCCAAAGGGATATTTCATACCATGTGACGTCACGCTCAGTATATAAAGCTGGGGGAAGAAGAAGGAAGGGGGGGAC
>NW_008823918.1:788038-794389 GCF_000699105.1 Pygoscelis adeliae | reverse complement strand
TCCGATTCTCTCCCCTATCCCACTGGTGAGGGAAGCAAGCAAGTGGCTGTGTGGTGCTTAGTTGCCCATTAGGGTTAAACCATGACAAATGTATACTTCATATTATATTATTTTAAAATTTAGAAATATAGTTTTCAAAATGTTTGCCAGAATTTTACTGTTTCCATAATAACTTAGGTATAGAGGTGGCATTAAGAAGACAAGTTTGAATGTTGTGTCTGTGGTGGGCTGACTCCAGCCCTCAGTTAAGATCCCACGTAGTCACTCACTCGCTCCCCCACAAGCAGGCTGAGGGAGATAACTGGAAGGGCAAAAATGAGAAAAAACTCATGAGTTGAGATAAAGGCACTTTAGTAAGTGACAGGAAAATAAACAAAAGAAAACAAGTGATGCTAAAAGCAATCACTCAGCACCAGCAGACCAATGCCCAGCCAGTCCCCAAGCAATGGTTACTTTGGAAATACTGCCTCCCAGTTTTATTGCTGAGCATGACGTCATATGGTATGGAATATCCCTTTGGTCAGTTGGGGTCGGTCGTCCCAGCTGTGTCCCCTCTCAACCACTTGCCCACCCCAGCCTACTCGCTGGGACGGCACAGTGAGAAACAGAGAGGGCCTTGATGCTGTGCAAGCACTATTCAGCCATAGTTAAAACACAGGTGTGCTGTCAGCACTTTTTTGGTCACCAATCTAAACCACAGCACCATACAGGCTGCTATGAAGAAAATTAACTCCATCCTAGCCAGACTCAGTACAGTGTGTATGCAAGGAACACATTTTAGGCATTTGCATGATTGCAGACCCAGTCCTTTAGCAAAATTAATAAGAATTTATTTATTTGAATAATAGTTTCTAATTCTCTTTGTTTGCAATGGCCTGAACACTTACCTGACATATTTAAGGTACCCTATTTCAAAATGTTTGCTACCCTTCATTTTTTCTAACAGGAGTCACAACATACCTGACACTCATCAGTGTCCATCACAAATCACAGCAGCCAAAAGAGCCATTATTTAAAAACTGGGTGGAAGGAGAAGTCAAGGACCATCTCTTGATTAATTTGACCTCCTCCTGTGCTTGACGGGAGGAAGCAGTGACACCAAGTCCCATGAAATACTCTATACAGCTGGAGAAGATGGGTCAATTCCTCTTTTCCCATTAAAACAGAATTATTGTGAAGCCACAAATACAAAACCTAGAAGTGAAAACAACGGGATATCCTAGTGCTTAGGGTTCTCACCTGAAAAGGAAAGCTTGGGTCTACATAGCTCAGTGTTAGCTGTCTACTTATTAGCTAATAGTTTTCAGTATTAATTATTGAGTTAATAATTTTGGGATCCTTTCCACTTTGTTTTACAGCTTATGTTTTTTACTGAGTTTCTAACCCTTTGGTTTTCTTCTAGCCTTTAAAAGAATTTAAAATCACTCATTGTGACTCTGTTCTTTAGATACAAGAATTTATATGAAATGCATATATAAAATTGAATTAGTAGATTAACTGATTGTAATAGGACATTTGCAATTACATAGCCTGATCTGCATAACACAGCCCATAAGATTTTGAATTAATTTCTGCTGGAGCCGGACCATATCTTTTAGATAAACATGCGGTCTCAATGTAAAAAGCAGTCAATGATGAAGATTTTACCACAACCCTTGATATATAGTTGCAGTGTTAAGTTGTTCCTCTTAGGTAAAAATTTGCATTTTACTTCTAATAGCTATGTCAGTTTCAAGATTAATAATTACATTGTGATACACTATACCAGTCAGTCCCTGGATTTTTTTTTTATGATGCTCAGTGGAAGAATGTATTTATAAGAAGCAGCCTATTTTTGTAATGCACATAGACAATACGCTCTATAGTAGAGGCTGAATTCCAGCTTTTGCTCTGATCCCCTCCTTACTTGTGCCTCTCGAAATGTCACTAGCTCACAACTTGATCAAATCAATTACTTCAGGACTGGAATTTTCCATGCTTAGGGCTGAGCTCCATTACACCAGTCCTCGCCAATTCACAGCCCTGTCACAGAGAATCACTGTAAGCTGACAGAAGGAAGTCTTTCTGTCTGGCAGATTGACACCACCCTCCTGAGGGATGGAGGTTAAGCCATGGAGCTTTTGTTGGCATAGGAGTACCGGCAGCTGGGGACCTGCTAGCATAAGTAAACTGGTTACTGGATATATATTGTCCATGTTCTAGCTGACAAAGTTATAATTGGAAAACTGTAACGTGAATTTGGCCTCAATCTTTCACTCCAGAAGAGAACTGTTTGTTTCGGAAGCATATTTGTATGCTATTTTAGTAGCATATTGTCTTGTTTTATGATGTATGTTGGCATTTCTTGGGATGGAAAACACAATACAAACATGGCTGATGGGGAAAATTGCTTATCAAAGTGTGGAACCAGGGGAGAAAAAATGTGATTTTCTTATCTCAATGTATGAGCTTTTCAGGTACTTTCTGGAAAACATAGTCCCTCACTTAGTTTAGGTAGCCAACATCAAACTCTCAGGTTCTCAATATTTGATATTGTTCCTCAAACACTTCCTTGTAGATTTCCTTCCTTAATTTTTAGCTAGTTTTGGAAAGGAAAATAAAATTAATTATTGTTTCTCAGCTGCTCTTTTTTCTCTTAGAGGAGGAGAACATAGAGGAGGTTGAAGTGGCAAGGAAAGATTACTTCAAGCTTTCATAAAAATCTTTGTAAGGAAGAGAAACTTCTTGTTACCACTGGGAATCTTGTATTTAAAAAAAAAAAAAAAAGTAGTTCAATAAGTTAAGAATTTACCTCTATAATACTAGCCTAGGCTTGCCACTGCTTGGGAAATTGCTGGACTTTGTCTGTCCACGGCTGTTTCATATGGAACAGTTACAATTGTGCTCCTTGGGACACATCAATCACCAGTCATTCAGATCGTATGCATCTTTCAGCAAGTCATATAATGGAAAATTCCATAGAACTGATGAAACCTAAACCAAAAATCTGCTTCAAGTAAGTTCTTCAGTTGACAGGGTTTTATGTTTCTAAACTATTTGTAAAAATAAAATGATCTTTAGTACTTAATCAAAGGAGTTATTATTGTCTTTTAAATTTGAAACTCAGCTTTATCGAAAACATTTGATAGATATATGCTGCTCATTATTAAATGTGTCAAGCAAATGCTGGTTGTAATCACTCAGTTCCAGATATTCTTGGAACAGACTTAATAGAATTTTTTTTTGATGCAGAACTCCATGAATTTCTTATTCCTTCCAACTATAACAACACTGAAATGAAGAAAATTTGCTTAGCTGTTTCCTTCTGTTTTTGTAGACAAAGTTATCAGATTAACATGTTAGGGTTGATGCTAGAAAGGTACAGTTCATAAAACCACCAGATTTTTCCTCTCACCACATGCTTTTTGATTCCCAGTAGTGTGAAATTATCTTTGTGTGTCTTTGATGTTTACAAAGCCTCTGAAAACTCTGGACATTTGTGATCAAAATGTTACCAGTTGGATGCTTTTTAGAAATTCTCTGCAGGTCATATTCAGACAGTTTAAGTTCCACCTGAGGTATTATATTCCATTCACTGGCTTGATCCATTTCCTTCCTAAGAGCCATATGTGAGCCCTTCAAAAGCCTTCAAAGTTGCTGTCTCCCTTACTGACTTACCACCAGGAATTAGGTGAGATTTAAGCTCTGTGAATATTCACCACCATGAAAAAAATTATTTGGTATTCTAGTGTGGCCTTTGAATTTAAAGTGTATCTGGTATATATTTTTCTCTGTATGTACCCACTCCCCCCCCCTCCCCCCCAGCTTTTCTGTTTATTGTGGACATTTGGCTACAAATTTGAAGAGCATTTTCACACATTAGCTTTTTAAAATGGACACATTTAAGTGTACTTCAGTGAAAGTATTTTTGCAAAACTGCATTTGTGAAGGCGTTTTAATAGTCACACAGCTGTTCTGTGGAGCATAATTCCAGTAATTATAAAAAACTATAGAAAGATTGCATTTTAAAGAAATGCAGTGTTCCTTACACAGCCAAAGGAGCATATGTGTTAGAGCATACATGTATCTTGGAGGTTAGAGCATACATGTATCTCGGAGGTTGAATATAAATTTGGCAAAGGTGATTAAAGTAATAACTGCTGATTCTTCAGCTTTTCCTTTTTCAGAGGTCTCTTGAATGATGTGTACCTTATGGTTTAATAACTACTCTCCATCTCCATTTAACATCTGGTGCACAAGCAACAGTAACGAGCAGGAAAAATGTTGTTGGCAATGCCATACGTTGCTTGCATTTGGAACTGTCTACATTGTGCAGTTCAGCACTGGGCAGAGAGCTGTGCCGCCTCTGTCTACACAGCGCTGCTGGTGATACATAGCGAGACTAGCCTGAGTTAAAAAAAACAGCAGATGAAAACTAGCCCAGGGGTAACCACTCACCCCTGCTTCAAATTCCAGAGTTACTATTTCCAGAAATACCAGTTCAAGGTATCTCTGCATGATGTAGTATTGTATAGGATGAATACATCCCGAATAAAAATCCATTGGAGAAAGTTAGCACATGCAATAGAAGACAGCCCTAAGCCATCACAGCACCAGCACAGCTCAATTGCTTGCATTTCTTTTGGTTATCAGCTGTGCTAGAGAATGTCATAGTCAGACTGGTGTTTGCTGCTTGGGATCACGATCTATTTCTTTTCTGAAGGGCAAAGTATCTGTACTCACACTGAAGATGTTGGTGATAAATAATGATCATAATTACTTTTTAAGTGTTGGAGAGTGTGCTCATTTGCTTGAAACGCAATAGGACCTACTTTGGCTTAGGTAATGCACACAGCTACAAGACGAATGTCTCTTATCCCCCAAAATTAAAAATTGTAAAGGCCCTGAACCCATATATCATTCTGAAATATCAGAAACTAAAATGACCACATTTTGTGTGCCTTCACTGCAGGAAGCTTTGTGAATGTATGTAAAATAGTGAGCCAGGGTGAGAATTCATTATGTTGAAAGAAGCCAAAGGAGCATATGTATTAGAGCATACTTCAAGCCATGAGAAAGACACCATCTCTGGATACCTACTTCCTCTTCTTCACGTTGCTGTCCAAAGAGGCTTAAGGTCCATGGGGCCACTGGTTCTGTAGGAGGGTAGAACAGGTCAAATTAATTCATCACTTAGACAAAAAGGAGGTATTTTGATTATTTTGACCAAATAAAATCTCATTCTCCAAGAGAATGAGGGGAGAGTGGAGAACTCCCGGTGGAACAGAGAGATGGAAAGTAGCTGTGCTAGAATCAAAACTCTTGACTGACATTGTGCATTAGGGGAGACAGGATGTGTTGTGAGGAAGGAGGTAGCAGGAAGCAGGATGATTGCTGGCATTTAAATAAACTACTTGACTTTTATCAGATAGGGGGAAATGATTACTTGGCACTTATATTAATTGCTGAAGAGACATAGGAGACTTTCATTTTGAGCCTAAGCATGATGGGATACCTCATCAAGGGTGCAGAATAAATTTCACTTGGTCTAAAAAAATTAAATATGAGAAAGAGCATTTTTTCTTTGTACATAGATTGGAGCAGAACTTCACTGGAAGCAATTTGGTGTAGTTTGCTAATGCTGGCTATTAAAGTCCAGAGTTGCTTCCCTAACTGGCCTCATCTGGCAAACTTGTTCCCTGTAGTTGCTGACCTTTGTCCCAAGAAGTGTATCTGTGTTAGCAAGCAGCCCCCTCCTTATCAACCTGCTCAAGTCCAGGTGTTTTCCTTCTCTGGGCAGAATGTGAAGGTGGGGACAGTCTGCTCCCTTGCAGTTCTCTTCCTCACCTGCATTTCTCCAGCTCACATGGAACCACCTGATGTTTGCTGGGCAGCATATTCCAGATCCGGCAACTTCATTCAGCCAAAGTGTGGCGCTTCTTTATCCCTTTTGTTTTTTTCCCCATAACAATGCATCAAAGCATGGGATAAACACAGAAAACTGTCTGTAGAGTTCAGAATACATTCCACTCTCAGTAAAGGAACCATAGGCATGTGTGCAATCAAAACTGTGTTCCGGTAACCAACTTCACTTCAAACTGTCTGAGAAACAGCATATACTTCAGGACTTGATATACATATATGGTATCATTTACAACACCTATGTAGCAAAGGCAGATTAAGAAATTGAAGATTTAGCCATGACCTAAACCCAGTGGCTCAAACTGAGAGATGAATCAGAAGTAGATTCCTGCAGTAGATGACAGAATAGCATCAAAGCTGATCACTGCCGGCTAGAGTGCATGGTTTGGCTGGGTTACCTCTTGGGACAAGAAAAGCAAATAGTTGAAATTTTAGTGATAACTGAATTTA
>NW_008823918.1:785400-788006 GCF_000699105.1 Pygoscelis adeliae | reverse complement strand
AGACTTTTTTTCTTTTCCCAGAGAAATACAAAGTTCAGTAAGGAATATATCTGAGGTTTCACTGCAATTTCCCAGTGGACACTCATGAATAGAACTGGGAAGAAAGTTCTATTCTCATCACAGGAAGCTCCCATTCTCAATGGGGATTAAACATTCAAAATGTAAAAAAATGTTCATGAATCAGCAGTCTAAAAATGTTCATTAAATATAAATCGCTTCTTTTGTTTTGATTTTCATTATTCTTTTTTCTTTCTTTTGTAAAATAATTCTTTTTTGTTTTTTTTCAATATGACCCAGTATAATCTTAAAAAGAAAATACTTCTAAAATAAAAAAAATACTAATCTGGGGGGACTTAAATGTCAAAATATTTTTCCAAAGCATTTTATCAAAAAGGCTGTCTTTATTTAAACAGATTTCACATTGACAAATTGGAATTTTATAACAAAATACAACTACAATGTAAAATTTCCTGTCAAGTTTAATCACAGATCTACCAAACACCACTGTCTTGTATGATTAAAGTTATTTGTTGGAGCATTGCATTAAATCTGCCTTTATGGCAGTGAGAGCTCCTGTAAGTAGATGCAGACCACTGAATACTCAGGATCCAGCGTGGAAAATTGATGCAAGATGTAATGATATTAAAATATAGGGAGGCAATAGGCCTGCATGAAATTACTTCACTGCCCCTCTAAAAAAATTCTTAATTAGTTTTCCATAACCCTAATCTTTGAACTGCAACAGGTCATTGCCAAATTCTAATTATTTTTGAAGCCTCTGTGTAATAAAAATCCTTTCTCAACCTACATATTCTTTGTTAGACAAAAAACATTGACATATTTTGAAAAAAAAAAAGGCTCACTATTTCATTCCCAACAAACTATGCATATTGTAAAGCATCAGTTTGTCATCAGTTCTGCAGAATCTTTAGTGCAAACCCAGGCTTGCACAGGTTCATCTTCATCATGTTACTTTGAATGAGACTACAATGCTTGGGCATCATCTTTATAGAAACATTCAACCTTTTTTAAAGGGTTGCCTTTCAAAAGCAGTACCTGAAGTGATTCGTGAACGCCAAGTGACATGACAAGGTTGTGGCCACACTGTTACATGAACCCCTCCTTTTTCGGAGCGATTAGACCCATTTCTACATTCTGTCTTTTTATTGTTGATTTTCCTTGTTGTTACCACTGTTTTCCTTTGTAGTAGCACAGTAAATGGGATTTTTGCCACTGCTAGGAAAAGGCCACAGGCTTTGTATTGACCTGGCAGTGCAAGATCTCAGGATTTTTCATGCTTGCCTTGGCCTGAATTGGTCTTAGCTTGCTTCAGTAGTTGTCTAGTGGTCAAGTGACTTTTGCCTGACCACTGATAGCTTCATGTCTGGGAATACTGCATGTGGCAAAGGTTTGACAAACCTAGGTAGTCATCATGGGACAAGTTAACAGCCTTTTGTGTTACTCTGGGCTAAGGGATGATACTGGACAAATTTCAAGCTTTAGCTGGAAGCTGACCTTGTTAAGAAAATGTATAAAAATAATGCCAAGTAGACACCAAGGCTGAGGGGGAAGGGATTCCACTAACATGGACATCATACCCTTCCCAATGAATGCTTCAGGGAGGTGATGACATGCTGTAAAACACACTTATCACTGCTGGAGAAAGAAGATTGACACTGTCAACCCAACCTAAAGGGACATTGGAAGGGTGAGCATAGTTCCAGAGGAAAGAGGTAGATAATAGTAACTTTTATCTGATAACAATTATAAGGATATGATTTATGAGGTTTTTCTGTATAATTTGGTCTGAATGTATAGCATCAAAAGTGAACTAATGATTTGGATAACTACACTGCTAAAATCCTGACAGGATAAACAAGGTATTAGTTCCATATGTACAGTATGTTCCTTTTTGCTCATAACAAGGTTTTGGGTGTGTATCGTCATTTGTTTGATCCAGATACTTTTTGTTTCCTTTTGTTTGAATGACAATCAATAATTGCTGGAGTCAGTGTTTTCTCCAGGTTTTAGTTTGGCCTAAAAGATCAGGAACAGAGAATGGAAGCTTATTTTCTTGATTTTTTTGGTTCTGTAACCACAGTTTTCTTTCTAAAAATCTAGCTAATAGATGACCAAGATGAGTAAATTTAGGAGGGTGGTATTTTATAGCCACTCTACTTCTGGATTTTCTAATGAAATAAAATAATGTAATAATTTATTACATATCTATTGAACATGTAGAACCACATTATACCTTTGAATATAAAGTTACATCCCCAGATGTACGTGAAAAACTTTGAATGCCCTAGACTGTTTTCTTAAGATGTTGGATTTATATGATGTCCTGGTTTTGGCTGGGATAGAGTTAATTTCCTTCCTAGTAGCTGGTGCAGTGCTGTATTTGGATTTAGGATGAGAATAATGCTGATAACACACCGATGTTTTAGTTGTTGTTAAGTAGTGCTTACACTAGTCAAGGACCTTTCAGCTTCTCATGCCCTGCCAGCGAGAAGCTGGAGGGGGCACAGCCAGGACAGCTGACCCAAACTGGCCAGAGGGATATTCCATACCATGTGACGTCATGCTCAGTATATAAACGGGGGGGG
>NW_008823918.1:763757-785293 GCF_000699105.1 Pygoscelis adeliae | reverse complement strand
ATTATTATTATTATTTTCCCTTCCTTTTCTGTCCTATTAAACTGTCTTTATCTCAACCCATGAATTTTACTTTTTTTTTCCCAATTCTCTCCCCCATCCCATTGCGGGGGTGAGTGAGCGAATGGCTGTGTGGCGTTTAGCTGCCTGCTGGGTTAAACCATGACATAAGTCTCCCCAAACCCAATCCGTCTTTTAATTTCTCTGTAGCTACTTTTACTGAACAAGATTAAAAGCAAACCAAAGGAAACAACAACAGGGACAATCAAGTTAGCATGTCAAGGGAGTCTTGTTTACAAACTATAGCCAGCATCAATTTATTTCTGGCTTCAGTTCCTGACCTCCACTTCAAAAGCAATTATTCACAAATGACAAATCTTATGAACTCTGAGGACCTGGCATGTTATGGACCTTGTAAGTTTAATAACCATATATTTACTAGTTCTAAAAGCTTCGTTTGGCACCTCCAAAGGACCAAGGAGATTTAGCAGCCAGATGTCTGTTTATTGAACTGATATATGCAAATAATATTTGTAAGCAGAAAGTTGGGATTCTAAAATGGTGCCTATAGTAAAAAAGACAAAAATATAAACTAGGCTTGCATATACTTTTATTGCTTCAAAAACATCAGAATCAAGACTATTGTCTCTAGACAAAAGTATTTTTTTCCTTTTGCTTTCACAAATAATAGATTGATGATCCATAAATTGCCTTCTGTGCTGGAAACCCAAAAGCCTCTTAGACTGCAATAGTAAAACATGACTTGCTTGATTATCCTGTCATTCTTTTCAAATACACTGATTTTTTTCCCCAAGCAATTAAACATTTTCAACATTTTGAACATTTGCAATTACTATTATTTTCTGTGGTTTATTCCTCAGAAGATCTAATTCCACCCCTAATTATAAAAAGTAACCCCTATTATGAATAGTACCTTATTCTTTTCACTGTGCCAATAAAGACTGGAAAAAGTGGAGAATGAGATATATATTAATCTATATAAGAATGGCAGATGCCATCCTTTTACCAATGCAAATACGTGGTGTAGCTTGTCCAGTAAAGATAAGTTAAAATAATTCTCCCATGATCCAAATTATTATTATTTTTGAAGTAACCAAAATCAGACATTACCATTCATTCCCTTTGCTATAGAAAAGCTCCTTCTCTGGGAGCCATTGTTTATCTCCTTATTTAAATTCTAGTTAGTGTTCCTCAGAAGCAAACCTCATAGAGATTCTTTCTAACACTGACAATGTTTGGTAGCAAACACAAAAAGCCTGCAGATTATTGCGCACATTTTGATTTATAAGTAAAGTCTCATTTGGTTAACAGCTTTATTTATCTTATTGGTATCCCAAGGAAATCAATGGCTGACAAGAGTTTGAAATTAAAATGCAGTCAAACTAAAGTACCTCCAGAACAAATAAATTACCTACTACCATTGAAATACTTAATCTCTTTGCTGAACATCTTTGAAATATTTAAACACAGAATTAACAACAACTTTATATTACAGAGGACCTGTGTAACATTCATCAGTGTCATGCCTAAGAGCCTTCTGAAAGCAATTAAATAATGTAAGCCATGGTTCACTATTTGTTTTAATGGTGTATTGAAAAAGAGTCAAAGATATTTGACTTCTGTTTGTGACTGTGTTTGTTGTATCCTGTTCCTAATTGTGTTAGTTTCATCCAACAGGCTGTTGGTTCTGTGTTGCAAAGGCCAGGGAGGTTTCCTCCTTTCATTCCCCTCTTTGATGTGTATTTTAGCTTCTGGAAGTGTTTTTAATCTTCCTCTGAGACAATGGTGACAGGCTATTGCCAGAGATGGGATGTTGGTCAGATGTGCTAGCCCTCCACATGGTACTGAAAGTCTGAGAAACATGGCTTGTGTCTTGTTCACATGTTCAGGATTAATGTCATCATCAGATTTGGAGTCAAAAAGACTGTCATCCTCAGCTTAACTGGCAGTGAACATTGCCTTCTTGGTTTTGGTTTTCCAACTTCCTCTTTGGCATAGGGCATGGTTCATTTCATAGGATCACTTGGGTGTCTTTTTTTAACCAGCTGCTACTTCAGGGACTTAGGACATTGGTGATGCCTTCAATCTCTCTTGCTCCTATATTGTTCCTTCTGGGGCTTTGAACTCTGTGGCAGGTTTGCCTTGGCTAGCAACCAAGCACCCATTCATCCGCTTGCCCCCTGCCCTCAGCAGGATGGAGGGAGGAAATAGGAAGGACAGGAATGAGAAAGCTCATGGGTTGGGCCGAAGACAGGGAGATTGCTTACCAATTACCGTTGTGGGCAAAACAGCCTCAACTTGGGGAAAATCAACTTAACTTAGAATCATAGAATCATAGAATCATTAAGGTTGGAAGAGACCTCTAAGATCGTCGAGTCCAACCGTCAACCCAACACCACCATACCCACTAAACCATGTCCCTAAGCGCCTCATCTACACGTCTTTTCAATACTTCCAGGGATGGGGACTCAACCACTTCCCTGGGCAGCCTGTCCCAATGTTTAACCACTCTTTCAGTAAAGACATTTTTCCTCACATCCAATTTAAACCTCCCCTGGTGCAACTTGAGGCCATTTCCTCTCGTCCTATTGCTAGTTACTTGGGAAAAGAGACCGACACCCACCTCGCTACAACCTCCTTTCAGGTAGTTGTAGAGCACGATGAGGTCTCCCCTCAGCCTCCTCTTCTCCAGCTAAACAGTCCCAGTTCCCTCAGCCGCTCCTCATAAGACTTGTTCTCCAGACCTTTCACCAGCCTTGTTGCCCTTCTCTGGACACACTCCAGCACCTCAATGTCCTTCTTGTAGTGAGGGGCCCAAAACTGAACACAGTATTCGAGGTGCGGCCTCACCAGTGCCGAGTACAGGGGCACAATCACTTCCCTGCTCCTGCTGGCCACACTATTTCTGATACAGGCCAGGATGCCATTGGCCTTCTTGGCCATTTGGGCACACTGCCGGCTCATGTTCAGCCGGCTGTCAACCAACACCCCCAGGTCCTTTTCCGCCAGGCAGCTTTCTAGCCACGATGCATCAGGCATTAGGCAGTCCCTGGTTTTGTCCATAATGATAAAACTAAATGATAAAACGGTGACCTTGCTCTGGCCTTGAGGCCAGGTAACACACAGAACAGCTATCTTTGCATGACATAGCCCTTGGCCCTGGATATTCTCTGGTGATGCTAAGTCATAACTGACATGTTGTGTGAATGTATTTTAATTCACTTCAAAGTGTCTGAAATAATGCTATGACTGTGTTGCAGCCCATCACAGAGGTGTTGTCACAGCATGAAACACAGAGTGAATTATTTGTGTCCTCAGGTGTGGCTACAGGGTATATGGAGACAGGCTTCAAAGCTGGCTGGAGTAGTACTGGTAGACTGTGGAGGCTGGAGGCAGCGAAATTTGATGAAGTCTCATCTATGCTGCCTTTTTGAGGAATCCCTGGAGTGAACTATGTTGAGAAAGCCTAGGCTTTGTCTTGAGATGAGTTAACTGAGATGGAAACAGGAAGCCACCAAGCAGTTAGGCGATGTGGACAATCAGGGTTCCAGTGCTTAAGCAATTCCCTGTCCTTCTGGTATGCATAGGTGTAGATGTATCCTGAATACCTTGGAAAAAAAAGGCAAGTACGGGGATACACAAAAGCATTTAGATCTTTTCAGGTGCCCATCAATTATCAGGAAGTACATGAAAAGCTCACCTAACTTGTAGATTTTCACATAAAGCATTTGTCCCACTAAAGTAACTTTTTTATATGTGTGTAGATAAAACTGTGGATTTGAGTCTCATAAGGGTCCACTTAAGTCTTATGTGCTGTGGTACTGAGAGTCACTGAAATGTCTATGGATCCTGCCACTTGAAGCCAGGTTAGGTTTAGATTGGTAAGGAAGGCAACACAGGGAGAAGAAGATAGGGCCCTATTTTCTCTGTTAGCTGGAGTTGCCTGTAGTTCCTAGCAATTTCTTTTCTTTTGTTCTTTTTCTCTCTCTCTTGCTGCAAATGAATAGCTTGATTAGTACACAGATTTATTTAGTTGTATTTATGTATATTCATGAAAATGAACTGCTGAACTCTGCACAAATACTCAAAAAAACTGCCGAAGGAAAGCTAAGCTGAAGTAATTAATTTGCATTCAGTTTTTAAGTTCCATAGTACTATGGTCCTCTTGTTTGTAGGAATTATTCCACAGTGTAGATTAGGAGTATAAACCTAGCCTCCCAGCCAAATATCATTCACCAGCACCATTTGTCTAGTCTTCGGTCCATTTCTTGCTCTTCTTTTTCCCAGAAAAATAAAAATAAACAGAGTTTATTCCCAGAAATAAGTAATCATATTAGAACTGAGTATGATCCCTCTTATCTCTAACAATGCAAAATAGATTTAGGAAGTCATAAACAGCCAGAAGAGCGATGGTTCATGAGGCTTCCACAGAAATGTGTTTGAACTGCAATGACTTTCTCAGAACATTCTCAGGAACTGGCATTTTCAGTTTCCAAATAAATTTTACTATAAAAGGAAGATCTTTGGATAACCTTGGAGGATGCACAAACCCAGGAAAACCAGCTCCAAACTGGGAAAGAACACAGAACAGGACTTTTGGCAGATTATGACACTGTACAGATCTTCTAGTTGAAGAAAGGCTATCTGTTTGGATGAAAGTAGAAATTGTGAATATCAAATTGGGAGCGAAGATAACATTGTGGTGAAGATAATAGGTTAAAACTCAGGAGAGATGGATTTAACTCATAGCTCTGCTTTCTTGCCAATTTTATGACAATTATTTCTTCCCTCTTTTTTTTTTGGTCTACACACATGGATGAGATATTTCGTTCCCTCTGTCTCTTGTCTGTCTTCTCTGTTTAGAATATGACTTCTGCCATGAATAACTTTAATGAACAATGCATACATAAGCCCACTGTGAAGTCTCTAGACAAAGTCTTTGGTGACTCCAGTTCATAGTTCTGCAATCCAAGAACAGTCACGACCAGTCACAATGAAAACCAGAATCTGAGGATACTCAATGCAAAGAGAAGGAAAAATGGCATTGAAATAATGAGTGATAATCAGAATCCTTTCAAATGAGAACCTAAGTCTGTATACCGTATCAAAGCAGAGATACTGATAAACGTGAGGGAGTCAGTAGTCATATCTTTTTAATTCCTACGTTTCATCATCATCCATCACAGTTAGACAGTTGCTAAGCATTCTGGACACAAACTGACTTTCCTGCTTTTTCAATCAGCATTCAAATGTTATATTGCTCAAGCTGTTAGCTTCCTCCCACAACTTACATGTATTGATGAGCCTTGATCATAGCTATGTGCATTTCTGTTAACCTTAAGTCTTCCTTTCAGGTACTGTTGAGTTACTACTAGCAGTGACACACAAATCTAAAGTTCGTTTATTTCATTCTTTCACAATCACTCAAATTCAGCTTAGTATTTTATGTTTTATCTTTCCCGATTAGTATGTCAGCTGCATACAGATGTAAAGCTATATAACCAGTTAGTTATTGATAATAGAAAGCATCTATACAGGGAATACCCTGTTTTGCAGGAAAAAGGAAGGGTAGGTATCTGCCTCAAGGGCTCAAAGACCAAAGATGTTACAGGGAGACTTTTCTTTGTCTTCAGTGGTTAGGCCACAAGTGATCCATATCTGTAAAATTAATAAGCTTGTTGCTCAATTGTACTGTCAAAAGGAAAAAAGAACTGATGCATTTGAGCGTTTTTATTTTTAGCTTGATGCAAAACTCTATTAGGTATAATCCCATTTTTCAGAGTGAATGAAATCCCATGTTATCTGAAAAGCTAGAGCTGCTCTCTCAGATTTATGGAGCTTAACTTGTTTAGCTTGACAGATGCTGTTCAGGATCAAAAGACATTGATGTAAACAATGCTGTATCTTCAAGGTCAGGAAAACTCTAGGGAAGAAGTTGTCTTGGTACAATGTAGGGTAGAAGGAAGAAGCATGTTAAAAGTACAGATAACTATAACCCTCTGAAACAGTATGATAGTTTTCATAAGCATGAGTCCCAGGACATAAGACAAGTCCAGTCAGGCAAGTGCAGTGATATTCTGCTGCTCACACATAAGATTACTCATAAGATCGCTATATGATGGTCTCTTATTTTTAGTAAATTCTTAGCTTAAATCCTATTCTTTTATCTCACTGCTTCTCTAGGATGTCACGAGACAGATTCTTTCTGTATTTCCAAGGCCTCCTTATTTTGCAATATAAAAATGGTACAGTCTAAACGATTCTCCTCAATATTTTGTTACAATCTGGAAAAAACTTACTAATTTCTGGACAGAGGCCTTAATATTGGATAGATTGTGTAGAAATATGTAGTTTCTTTCCATTGTGAGCACTGTTATTGTAAGAAGATTTGTGACTCTCCCAGTCTTTGAAAACGTAATTCCAAGGGAGCACAGAAACATGGGAGAAGACTTTGTGGCAAGCCTATGCTCCTTTGTACAGCTTTAAAAGATGTTTGACCCCAAAGCTAATACCCATCTAATAAAGGTTGGAGTGATCTCAAGAACTGAGTGATGCTTACCTGCGGATTACTATTTAGTCATTTTAGCCACACAGTCAAGTTAAGCATTCTTGCTAGTATTTATTTTATAAGTAGTATCTCTTCAAGACTTTCCCCTTGGTTATTTTGCTAATAGTTAAACTTTTTTTTCTTTCTTTCTTTCTCTCTTTTTTTTTTTTTTTTTAGCCCTAAGATAAGTTTAACTATGTGGAAGAACAGAATGTCAGTTCTTGTTCCATTTTTAGGTTTAATTGGTGTTTCTGGCACAGTACCTCGTGGGCAGAAAGATACCGGTCAGTACCTGACTGGAGGCTGGCAAGACAGGCAAAGTCTATGGCAGGTATATGGATCTCTAACCAAGCCATAGTTTTATTGAAACCTGTCATTACAGAAGAAAGGAGGGAACAACTGAAGGCCACCTTTATAGGCTTCTTACAGGTCTTTACACTCACATATTTTATTAGGTAGGCATCCAACTCTCTGACCCATATAAAAAAAATGGGAAATTAGCATAAATGTTCATATTCAACCAAATGGAAGTACCATTATTAGAACAAAAACCACTGAATGCAATCAGTCCAGCTGTGTTACATCCAAGAAATCTTCCATGGTTATAACATATTTAGTTCCAAACCAGAGATTTCTTCTCTATTTCAAACAAGCTAATAACTGTGAAGACATTTTACAGATTATGAGACGTGTCTAGTTGCTTCCAGCAATGTTTTTTTTTCCACATGTGAGAAACAGGCTAGCTTTTCCCATCTCTAGCATTGTAATTCAGTCTGCTACAGTATGTTGCAGAAACAGGAAATTTGACGCTTCCAGAAAACTATTGGCTGCAATTTGTAATGTGTTGCAGAATTGTGAAGTCACAGAAATTGCATTTCTATGAATGTCACAGTCTTGTTGGTGGAACTAATGACACTATAATAAATAAATGAATTAATGGTATGATTATTGACTACTACCCACAGTCGGTGTTATAGATACTGCAGAGAAGTGGTATTGCACAATTTCGTAATCTAGTAAGTCATCTGGGACTGATGCTCAGAATTTGTCTCCTGCTGGTGAGCATGTAGTGTTGTATAGCCGGACACCTAAGCAGAAACTTGAAAAGTATCAAAACATCTAAATGATTTTTCGTATGTAAATTTTATTACCTACATCAGCACCAACTACACATAAAAACATTAACTGCTTTCAGAATGTTCCCAGATGTGGCAATGCGTTTCTTTAATTTCTAGCTACAAAGAAAGCCTCTACTGTTAATGCTTAATTATGAAGTCCTCTGAAAGTCAATTTTTTCCATCATTGTAAATATAAGTTAAGACACCGGCTTTTATGATAAATAACTACTATACTCTTCAGGTAAAGGAGGAGCCCAAATTTTCTGTTGCTAGCAACTGACATCTCAATGATTAACCATGAAGAAGAAGATTCTAATGAACCAAATAAATGTCACAGTCAGTACCATCCTCTCTGTATTAATCAATTTGGTATTCGATTCCATTTGCTATACTTGTCCTAACAATATCAGTTTTCAGAGGACCAAATATCTTTTTTTTTTTTTACCTCTGAATGCATAACTGCACTACAGAAGAGATCAAAGGAAAGTTAGACATTTTGTTCTTCACAGCAAGGTCATCTGAAAAGGAAAGAAGAGTTTGAAATTTGTAAGGGAAACAGGTTTTTTTTTTTCCCACTAACACAATCTGCAAGGAAACAAAGTTCTAATTATTGGTTTTTCTGCTGACTCGTGGAAGTATTTTAATTAGTTGATAGTATTCATATTTTCACATTTTTTTGTGCAACTTTAAATAAAATCTAACATTCTTAGCTTGATTCCTAAAGAATCAGGCTTACATGATCACTGTCTAGTTGTCCTTAACTTCTGAACAGTGAACTTACTGACCATTTCAGCTGGATTTGAGTCAAAAGCAGAGGAACCTAGCTGTCTGTAAGACTTACAGGTGTCTTCTGGGTAGAGAAAGGAAACCCCGTACCAGCCCTCACTAAGAGAAAGGCTGCTGAATGAGTATATGTATTACTAGACAGATGTGAACCCACGTGGGAAAACAATGTGAATGCTTTAAACAGGAATAAAAATATTTTATCAGAACTTCCCATCAACCTTAAGATTCAAATGCACAGAAAAAAAAAATGCTTGGTAAATTTTGGTGCTCTCATTACTGCTTTTTGAAGATTTTCCTCTTGATTCTGTTAGAATAAAAGCTGAGACAGTGGAGCTTAACGCTATAGCAGATGGTGGGCTTCATAACAAAATACAGAGACGTGGAATCCCAGATCCCACAGGACACTAGTAATGATCTCATATAATTTCTCCTGAAGTACCAAATCTATTTAATCCCCTATGGGGTCTCCCTTCATGCGTACAGCATGGGTTATGGAAGGGGGAGGATAAGATTCCGAGGTGGTGCCAAGCTTCAGTGTTCAAGAGTGTGACTGATCAGGCAGTGATAAATAAGTGCTAGGACAGAGAAGAATCCTTCCAGAAGTTTTTCCTTCTCCTGCTGCATGTGGAAAGGGTTACATGAGGGTCCATGAAACATATTTCAACTACCGGATAGCTCTACAGATCCCCTGCAGGTCAGGAAATTGATTTTTTTGCCTTTCATCTGTGAACCTACAAAAGCATTGGATAAAGAATTTAGACATAAAAGATTCTTCAAGGAGGGATATCTTTATAATTTATTATCTCAGTTTGATTTATAATGGATACCCAAATAATGAAAATTCCATTGCAATCACAACTTTTCCTGGAAAAGAATTAATACTGGAGTTAAGGTAACTTGTTTCATGGTCTAATGGTCATTGAGAAAATCTGAAAAATGAGTACATATAATTACTTATCCATACCTTGTAAACACCACTTAGAAACTTCAAAATGTTAATATGAATGTGATTCATCTTTTTTTTCTCAGGAATACAAAATGTATCTGAAGTTCATGCCAGAAATCTTATGTTGTTAAGGGTTTTATTACCTGAAATGCAGAACTTGAGGTTATTCATTTCCTTTAAAGATATTGCAGTAAATGTCATTGTTAGCTGGAAACTTAAGTGTCAGGGATTAATACTACAGTCATTATTCTGTTAGACAAGAACAGCAGCAGTGCAAGGGATTAAGAAGCGACTGGAAATAAAAACAATGAGAAAAGTGCCGCTCTAATAATTCTTAGTTATCAAGAAATAACAGTGTGTTAGTTCTTTAGAAGCAAAGAAGCAACACTGTTCTGGATTCAAACTTGCTATTATGTTCATGTGACGTAGCAAATTTTCCAAATTCTCTGGGCTGGCCAAATACAAGCTGAAGATAGTGTTACAGTTTAGCTGAAATTGCATGAAAAGGCCTCATAGAAACACTGCAGTGTCACACTAATTTAGCACTTCAGAGAATCAAAGCACTGTGTAAACATTAACTAAAGGTTAGTCATAGTTCCTTGGATCTGTAAGACAAAAAATAAAATCTCCCTCCCTCGTAGATGCATTAGAGTTGCAGTTTTACTTGTCACATACAAGGCACTGAAGAGAAGAAGTCATATTGTCATTCAGATTACATGAGGAAACTCTGCATCTCACCATGCTCTGTGAAATATCATTTGGATAGGACAGAACGTGTGATATGTGAGAGCAGCTGTAAAATAAATAAATAAATAAATAAATAAATAAAAGCTTAAACAACCTAATTTGCACAAGCAGACAATTTTATTTCAATATTTATTATTTACATATGTTGATCCTTTTTACATGTCACCTGCTTCAGTTATGCTGTTTAAAGATCTCTGGTGATATGAGAAGAGCCTGTACAGAGAGAGAGAGAGTTTGGGGCTTAGCACTACTGAAAAAGGTTTGAAAGTACATCTGCAACCCAATCTACCTACCTGGGTACTTGACGTGAAGCAAACTGAAGCACTGTTTCACCTAAAAGCCTCCTAAAGCAAGCACCCTACCTAGTCAAGAGAATGAGAAGGATCTCTCCGATATGTGCAGATTCCAAGATTCAGAGCCCCTCTCAAATGTAGCAATAGCCTATGAAATCTAAAAGGAGATGAATGTACTCAGAAACTGTGCAGAATTTATACATAGTAAGAGCAGCGTAAGAATTCAGTCTGTTTCTAGTTAAGAAGAGGATTCCCACATTTGATCTCTATCTTCTGTGTTAACCTAAATTTCTTTCCTTTCACTGTTGCTTTCATCCCTCATGGGAATATAGCTCCAGGGTAACAGCAAGGTGAAAGAGTAACACAACAGCAAAAATGAGTCTTTCACTGCATCATAGAAACCCTTTCTAACCTCATCCCCTTTCTAAGATGCGTTTCCAGTTAGGTCTAGCGGATGAAATTAATCTTTGCCAGGTCTTGTTATCTTACTATATATAAGATATATATATATATTACCTAACCCTAACCCTAACCCTAACCCTAACCCTAACCCTAACCCTAACCCTAACTATATATAAGATATATATATATAGTAACAATCTTGTAACAAATAAGATGCCATATGTTTTTAGTTTTTACAGATGACTTACCTTGTCAGTAGATTCACATAACCTAAACTTTTGTTTTACTAAGAGTGCAGATGGTTCAGGAAGAGTGTGTAACATGCCCATAATGTCATCTGGTGAGACACAGCCCAGAACAAGCTACATGACACAAGGTCCTTGTTTCAGAAAAGAAGAGGACCAAGAATCCCCCATTTATCCTGGGGGGAGGGAGAGAAACCAGCTGAGTGACATCAAAAGTGACAAAGGCAGGTCAAAAATCAGGCAAAAAAAGTAAAGCCTTTAAAGCTCTAGCAGTCTTCTGCATGCACTACCAAACTTACAGCTACCGATCCAGCTCCAGTTCAACCTTTTACCTTAAACCATGCAGTAAAACAGGTGAAGGTTTTTTTTAAGTGATAGCTGTAACAGCAGGATCTGCTTGTGCAGTATAATATGAGCTGCTTTCAAACATTGTATAATGAGTTGTATCTGAAAATATGGCTATCTGCTTTTGTCCATTGGACTTGTGATAGTTGCAGTTTTCTTTCTGTAAATCCAGAAACAGAAAGGAAACAGACCTTCAGCAGCAAGTAGAAGTCTAATCGAATTCTTCAATGAGAAATTTTGTGTGGTTTTTTCATGAATTTGAAAAAACGGAGATGTACAAATCACTGCACATTTCCGTCTTGTTAGACATCAGTGGTCACATAAGCCACTCATTCCCAGAACATTTCAGTCCTATGAAAGGATCAAGAGCAGAATTCAGCTGTTCCAGGAATCTTAATAGGTGATTAAATGAACATTCATCTCATTCCCATATATTAGTATGATATACAATGATTTGCTGTCAGCCAAGAGGATGATCTGAGCAGAGAGATTTCATATAAACCAAGGGATAGAGATGAAAGACAATAATTGACTGTCGTGGTTTAACACCAGCCAGCAACTAAGCACCATGCAGTCGCTTACTCACTTCCCCTACCAGTGGGATGGGGGAGAGAATCAGAAGAGTAAAAGTGAGAAAACTCATGGGTTGAGGTAAAGACAGTTTAATAGGGAAAGCAAAGCCACGCACGTAAGTAAAGCAAAACAAGGAATTCATTCACTCCTTCCCATCGGCAGGCAGGTGTTCAGCCATGTCCAGGAAAGCAGGGCTCCATCACGTGTAACAGTTACTTGGGAAGACAAATGCCATCACTCCAAACATCCCCCCCTTCTTTCTTCTTCCCCCAGCTTTTATTGCTGAGCATGATGTCATATGGTGTGGAATATCCCTTTGGTCAGTTGGGGTCAGCTGTCCCAGCTGTGTCCCCTCCCAACTTCTTGTGCACCCCCAGCCTACTTGCTGGTCAGGGTGGGGTGAGAAGCAGAAAAAGCCTTGACCCTGTGTAAGCACTGCTCAGCAATAACGAAAACCTCCCTGTGTTATCAACACTGTTTCCAGCACAAATCCAAAACATAGCCCCATACTAGCTACTATGAAGACAATTAACTCTACCCCAGCCAAAATCAGCACAGTTGCATATTAAAGGGCAAAGGAGTCTACATGGCCACACAAATTTCCAGACAACATGACTTTGGCAAAAATTGCAGCTGCACCTACTCAGAGGATCCTGTCAACCTGGGGTGGGGTGGATCAGGAAGGAACAGAATGGGAGGGTAGAGGAAGAAAGCAAGGTGGATGAAAGGAAAGATATGAAAGCTGAGCACCTGCCTAGAGGTAGAGATTGACACTGTTACAGTTTTACAAAAAGGCAGCATTTCTGGAGGCTAGCATTGTGGTATTTGATGGTGAAATTCATAGAATTATGTTATAAATGTTTTAACATTTTGCAATTCTCTTGTTTTTAATGACATAGTTAAAGTAGCAGAGAAAACATCTCACTTTACATTTATATCATTGAGTGCATTTTCTGTTTAACAGTCTGCTAATAGGTGCAGGACACTTTGAGTTACAACCACATCATTATGGATTATTGTTATCGAAACAGGCAAATCTGAAGTTTAGAGTGATAGTCTTGGTAGATCCTCTAAATTTAAATCATATTTGAGCATGATTTGAAGCTCTCAAGGTTGTCTCAAATCAGACTTTCAGCTTAAATTAATAACATGGGTTTGTAGATTAAAGTTCTTGTTGTAAAAGTCAGATTATTTTCAGTATGTTTTAGGCTTCCCCCTGCAAAGAGATGTGAAGGAGGAGGAGTACTGTTTCTACACAGCATTGATCGTTTACTTAATGTTAACAGCAACAGCTGTGAAAGAGCCATCCTTAGCTCTGCTGAGCGATACGCTTGCTGGTCTGCAATCCACTGGAGTTCAGAGAAATTCACTGTCTTTTAATTTAAATCTTCATTCTCTTTAGTTTAAAGCCTCACATCTGGCACTGGATTTGGTCTTTTGACTTGCACAGTGGAGACGGAGGTTCTCGCATGGATTTCTAGAGGTTTCCCTGTTGTTCCTTTAGGTTGACAGGGCAAAGCTGTCAGCTGTCAACAAGGTGCCAGACAAACCTCATGTCTTTATTTAACACTTGACCCTGAGGACCTGATTTCTCAAATGTCCTGAATGCAACTATTGATGCTACACCTGCAGTTGCTATCTTTAATCACAGTAGGTAGCATAAGGAAAACATCTTTTAGATATTTTAGGGGGGATTTTCTGAGCCACTGGTGGCTGGATGACATTCCTTCATGTCCTGTCTCCCATTTCCCTTCATGCTTTTGGAAACCTCCTACTAATAAGTTCATCTCATCAATACAGTATCTCATTAAGGATGAGAAATGCAGCATTTCTCTGAAGCTATACATATTCCTTCAGGAGACTCTGGGTATTTAATTACAAGGGCTTAAAGAGAAATAGGTGGGATTCAATCCCCCTCACTTAGACCTTTAACATTTCTTTCACCTATTTCATTACTGTTTAATTTCTGATTCATGCTGTTATCATTTATTATTTAACTCACTATATTGCCTGATTCTACAGGGTGAGTTAGGGTGCTGTTTATTGAAAGATGTACATAATAAAATACTCAAGCGTCACGTCATTGCTTGATAGAACTTTTAAATTAAATGCCTCAGAAAAATACAGAGGGGTAGTTAGTGAGCTAGTTAAGTGGTCTAGCTTGTTTACAAGGAAACACAACATGCCTGAAAGGAACTTGTCATTTTAAAAATTAACAACTTGGCTTTCATTCAAGGGTGAAGTATCTTCAAGAGCACAAATCTACCATGAAATCCAATAACTCTCTTCTCTGACACAATGTTGACAGAATTTTTAATGCAGATTTTTAATGATTTATGTAAGAAACTTTAGCCCTGAAAAATGCAACATGATTTCAACAGTGGGAAGGAAACTGGGACAATCCTTACTGCTTAAATAGAGGTGGCTCTTTATGAAGCCATCATAGCCACTTTATTTGGCAGTGGTACCAATATTTTGACTGAGCTCCATGGAATCTCTTGTTAATGGCAGAACTTTCCTATCCCATACCATGTTTCTCTGGTAGGTTGAGTATCTTGGGATATAGGAGTTATTTATTCTCTTTCTAATCCTTATGTTCTCCAGAGGCCTGTCCCTGCTTTCAAAATAAAAGGGTCCGCTGCTTTGGGAGTTATGTAGTTTAATGGGAGATGCTATGGGATCATAAATATACACTCCCACTTTACAGTGACTTGGAAATGTATTACACAAATCTGTGTGGATATGCTTCATGTCAGCTTGATTTTATAAGTTTGTTTTACGGTGCTGTTCTCCTTAGTTAAGTATTTACACAAGCCACTCTTATTTGTCCTGTATCATTACTTCCAACCTTGATGGACTTTACCCATGCATGCCATTACTGACTTCATTGCTGTCACCTGAAAGATGTGGTATCCTTTCAAACCATTTGTTTGGTAAAACTGACTTTATCACTGGCAGTTTTGAAGGCTTTTAGAAGTCTGAATTAAGTAACTAAAAGAACTGAATAATGAAGTTAATTCATCAGGAAAAAAAATGTTTGCATACAAAATGAAGGGCCTGGGAATTAGCACTGTAGGACCAGGACAGAACTCAGCATTTCCGTTAGTGCTCCTAGATCGCCAGGAGCCAGGGATCTCAGCAATAAAATGTGGCAGTAGATGAAGGGAATAATATGATATTGCCAGGGTACTGAGCCTGATACACAAGACATAATGCAGTTACTGTGACTGTTGTAAGCTCAGGGCAATAGGGATCTGTTCTCATCTATTCCAAGAGTTAATTTAGCTCCTTCAGCAGCAGCTCTCTGTGTATGCCTGAATGAAAGGAGATGGTATGTGTAAAAAATATACACTGCTGATTTTAACCCACTATCTTCCCTCCACTCAGAGCTGTAGTTACAGCATAGCCAAAACAGAACCTGTCTTCATCTCTTTGATAACCTGTTAATAGTTTCCTATTTAAAATCTCATTTATTAGCATGACATCTCGAGCTACAAGGATTTCACTTGAGACAGGGCTGTAATGGTCTGGATATGGTTCAATAGAATAGTGAGATGAACAAATTTTTTTAAATACTGGTTTCTGTATATACCATTACCATCCACCTTACAGAGGTGGAATGACTTCTTTCATGCCAGCTCTAGCTATGTTCTTCCTTTATACTCGGTACAACCTTTTTTTCCCATTCCTGAAGTTCTCAAAACAGTGAAGTGCTTTGTATCTTCAGCTCACAAAGAAGTCAAGACTGGAGGAAGGGCTGTCTGCTCCTCTAGATGATGTTACAGCAGATCCAAAGCCAAGTAAAAATGTTGCTGTGAAAATGTCCCTCTACCCCCTACTTTTTTGCCTTCCTTACTGTGTGGAGACCTGAGTAGAAAGCCGAGATATAGAAGCTAGCTAATTTATCTGTAGGAGCATCCTTCCTCACAGGTAATTCTCAGCTGGAGAAAATGTGTGGTACAAATAAAGTACCAATGGAAAAGACAACATGAGCCAGAACCTCTGTTGTAGAGTTAATGAGAGACTCAGTAAAGTTGTGTGTAAAGTACTTGAACTACCATAGATGTGGGGGAAGAAGGGGTCCTTAAGTTTGTGTATGTGACCTTCACTGTATCACAAAATTTCATCCAGCTGCATCGGCAGTAAGCCTACAATCCAGTAAAAAAAGATCTAGGTGATGCAAATGTGCACATTGTGAAGATAAACTCATGTACTGCACTATAAAACTCTATCTAGTGTGCAATGAATGTGAAAAAAAATAAAAATACTATTGAACTTATTGTTCTTGGGTATGGGTGCTGATCACCAGACTCTCAAGTCCAATCAAGAGCTCTGTTTTTAGGGATCAAATGTTAAGTTTTCTCCATTCGGTCTCTCCATTCCACAGAAAGATTTTAAAAATCAGAATTGTTATCCTGTTTTAGATGACTGAAATGCAGGCATTGACAGAGACGTAAGATGTGGGGAAACAATCTTTTTTTACCACTGAACTGTTTTCATAAAGTATTTGAAAAGGAAGGAGATAAGCAAATTCATCGCTATTATTGTTAAATTAAAGGAAGTAGAAGATAATCCATCAACAGCCTGATATATAACACAAAAATGCCAGGAGTTTTCTAGTCACTCTATATTTGGCAGTGGAGCCAGTAAATGTCTCTTAAAGCTGGCCAGCTGAAGGAAGCTACTCTAAATCTCAGTTTCTGAGGTTCGCAATTGCCAAGTAGCTAATCCCATTCTCAGCTTTAGATAGTCACTTTGGACCACATTCAAGGTGAGAAGAACAGTGTGAAAGCTAGTGGTTAGAGAGAGAAAGATGCATATCACAGGGTGGTGCTATGAATTTCCATTTAGGTTTTCAGTGCCTGGTGAAGCTCTTCCTTGAGTGCCTACTCAATGGACAGAGAGATGCACTTGAAGGCCTCCTGTGGGGATTCAATCCACCTCAGCCATTAAGGTCGTTAGTTACAAAGTGGGTCCCCAGCTGTGTTTTATGAAGGGTTTTATGGAGAGGAGAGCACAGGAATAAATTTCAGTGGTTTCATGGGCAGGTGAACTGCTGCCACCTGCCCAGGTAGGCATGGCTGGAGTGTGCCTGTCTCCATGCAATGCTGTCCCAGAACAGCGCCTGGGCAGTGCCACGCTTGCAACTCTCTTTCTAGTGTAGCTGGTGTTGGTATAGTACACTCACAGGCAATCCCAGTGCTTAAAAAATGCCATTCCTTGTGTATAAAGGAATTACTCATGTTGACAGATGATTCACCACTGGGAAGGAGTGAACTGTATTGTATGCCAGGGGAGGAAAAAGGTCTCTGTTACTGGTTCCTGTCCCAAGGAAAAAGGTCTCTGTTACCTGAGAAGCTCAGGGGTGGGAATAAAAACATTTCAGCTGATGCTGGGTTCAAGGATCTTGTTGCTCTCAGGGTTAGGAAAAGACTTCTGTTTGGTAAGTATCCATTGTATCAGGGTGTAGCTAACGTGTACTTATTACTTGCAATACTATTTCCTTTTTGACAGACAACCTACAGGCTGCATGCATGAAAATATGATAGTTTTTCTATTGTAGTTTCATGACTAGGCCCTCATATTGTCCTTTCTTTCAGAAGCAGAGGATACTAGTGAAATCATCTTACTATCTATGATTTACTGCTGTTACTTTTGCTGGATAGAACCCAAAGATAAGGTAACGCTAAATACCATGTGTCTGTGATCAGGAATCACATACATGGGATATGTCCTCTTGATCCTATTGGATCATTCCCTTTCAGATGTTAGGATTAGAATGCTTAAAGATGAGTGTCTCCCTACATGGGTGGAAGGGAGGGGAAAAGAAGTTTCTTCTCAACCTTACTTTCTGTGACCAGTTTATTCTAAATATCTGCAATGTGTGACTAAAAGATTAAGGATTTTGACCACTAGTATGACATACAAGTCCAGGGAAGACTCGTATAAAGGAGGATGAAAACTTGTGAACAATGTTGGTCTTACCTCATATGGCAAAGTGGAAGGTCACCCTTGCTGTTCTCATGCCACCAAAATATTCCGGATGAGGAAGTTGAGAACAGGAGAGCTGTGCTGAAAAACAAATGCAGTGTTGCTAAGTGTCTAGAGATAATTCACATACATACAGATATTAGGACCAACACCCAAACATGCAACTGGATCTGAAAGTTCTCTCACCCTTTATCTTTTCATGCAGTTTTTTTCAATACCGGAGGTTAGTGATTCTGGAATTCTCAGTTATGAGAGAGGAAATTAACGCTATGCCTTGTCTCCCAGAGCAAGCTCATGCTGCAAATTGTCTTTGAAGTTACTTGATCCCTTAACAAATTAAATTCATTATGTTCGTTTCAGGCTATCATGACAGCCATGTGTAGACAAGGTGTATATGCTAGGCTTGGAACTGCCCTTTACTTTCAGACAAACAGATGTGAAATTTAGATGATCACGCCCACACAGGAAGGGCAAACACAGGTCATCTTCTCCATATGACACCTAATTTTAAATGGAAAATGTTATGCTATTTCATATGCTGGCATCAGAGACAACATTATTTTAATTCCCTTGAGCTGCAAAACTTGATTTCAGTACCTCTTACTAGCAGCAGAAATCAATTAAAAAATATATTGTTTAAGCATAACTGTGGGTTTTCTACATTGGGAAATTTTGCAGTAATTTAGCTGCTTTGCTTTTTCAGTGTGGAAAGGATAGAAGGAAGGGGCAGCATATCAATTTAACTTAGCCAGGACTAAAATTGTCAGTGCTAACTGTGCCAGGTATATAGATGATACATTTACTTGGCATCACTCTGCAGTAATGTCAGAGGAGGATAGAGCCACCATCATTAATTTAGGAACACAGGTGCATGTATTCCTTACAATTTTATTCAGCCACCTGCTATACGTACCTTATGTGGGGAGCAAGAAGTAGTTCAGCCACTACCAGACAATGTAGAAAAGGAATTATGGTCATACAAGGCAAACAGCTCTGGTGGGATTCCTTTGTTGTATGTATGCATTTTAGGATACCCTGCAGTAGGATATCCTGCCTGGCCTCTGGGTGCTTCTCCAGAAGACTGCAGGTCTCCTGTAAGCCTTGTATCCTATCTACCAGCACTGCATAGGTGTTATGGATAAGCTTCACAAATGGTGCTAGGTGCCCACATTTAGGTAAATGAGTCCTTCCCCTAAGGTGGAACTGATCTCCATATTGCAGGCACTGAAGTGTCTTGCAAGGTGTGCTAAGTCCCAGGTTGTAGGTGTCCACATGTGAATTAGGTGTCTAAGCCCTGTTGCTCTTGATGCAGGCCTGGGATTCAATTCATTTTCCCAAAGGGAAGCTGCTATTCCCACATGCATATCACAGACATCTTCACAGGGCTGACAGATGACACAGTTTGTACAGGACATTCATGCCTGCTTGAAATGTCCACTGGAGGCCAGGTGGGATAGCCTTGGCACCTCAAATCCCCTAGATACCTGTTTATGTGCAACTGAATTGAACCCTAAATCTCTATTGATTATAATGGGAGCTCAAACATCTAATTCACAGGTAGATGCCTACATACAGATATCTAAATTTAGGCATCTTTATCTGTGGATTTTTCTGCTCTGGTTTCTGTGAGGTAATGAGTGGGGAGATGCCCCTCTACTCTGCTCTGGTGAGACCCCACCAGGAGTACTGCGTCCAGCTCTGGAGTCCTCAGCATAAGAAAGACATGGACCTGTTGGAGCGGGTCCAGAAGAGGGCCACAAAAATGATCAGGGGGATGGACCACCTCTCCTCTGAAGAAAGGCTGAGAGAGTTGGGGTTGTTCAGCCTGGAGAAGAGAAGGCTTCGGGGAGACCTTATTGCAGCCTATCAGTACCTAAAGGGGGCTTATAAAAAAGATGGCGGCAGACTTTTTAGCAGGGCCTGTTGTGACAGGATAAGGGGGAACGGCTTTAAACTAAAGGGGGGTAGATTCAGACTAGATATAAGGAAGACATTTTTTACACTGAAGGTGGTGAAACACTGGAAGAGGTTGCCCAGAGAGGTGGTGGATGCCCCATCCCTGGAAATACTCAAGGTCAGGCTGGACGGGGCTCTGAGCAACCTGATCTAGTTGAAGATGTCCCTGCCCATGGCAGGGGGGTTGGACTAGATGACCCTTAGAGGTCCCTTTCAACCCAAACTATTCTATGATTCTATGATTCTATGCTTTTCACTTAAAAAGTAGTGTATGGACTAGCTCTTCTGCTTAGCTGAAAAACAAGCACATGTCCTGTGCCAGCCTCTTATTTACTGCTGAAGAGCTTCTCCCTGCAGGAAAAGCAGAGGGAAATCCTTTTTCAGTACTGAATTTGTCCTTGACTCAGCTGTTTAGTTACAGACTCATAGAAAGGTGCAAAAATATGTAGTCTTTTAGCTTAATGACTGGCATTTCAATAATTAATATTGATTCATAACAAATACTTGGGGGGGAAACAACTTCGTTTGCTTTACTGATTTTACTGTCTTCTAGACATTTAGCTCTTTCTATTTGATTTCTGTCTAATTTTGACATCAAAGTATTTACTTTTTTATAGTGATTAAAAAAATATGATGTTATCACATGTCCCTAGTATTAGTCAAATAAGTATCACCGAATGCCCTTTTAATTAGTTAGGCCAGTAACTATTTCATTATGTTGTTGTGGTGGGTTGACCCATTTGATTTCTGTCTAATTTTGACATCAAAGTATTTACTTTTTTATAGTGATTAAAAAAATATGATGTTATCACATGTCCCTAGTATTAGTCAAATAAGTATCACCGAATGCCCTTTTAATTAGTTAGGCCAGTAACTATTTCATTATGTTGTTGTGGTGGGTTGACCCTGACTAGATACCAGGTGCCCACCAAAGCCGCTCTATCAGTCCCCCTCCTAAGCTGGACAGGAGAGAGAAAATATAATGAAAGGCTCGTGGGTCGAGATAAGGACAGGGAGAAAATATTTACCAGTTACCGTCATGGGCAAACCAGACTCTACTTGGGGAAAATTAATTTAATTTATTACCAATCAAATCAGAGTAGGATAATAAGGAAATAAAAACTAAACTTTAAAACATTTTTCCCCCTGTAGTGGTTTAACCCCAGCTGGCGACTAAGCACCACACAGCCGCTCACTCACTCCCCCCTGGTGGGATGGGGGAGAGAATTGGAAGAGTAAAAGTGAGAAAACTCGTGGGTTGAGGTAAAGATAGTTTAATAGGGAAAGCAAAGGCTGTGCATGCAAGCAAGGCAAAACAAGGAATTCATTCACTCCTTCCCATCGGCAGGCAGGTGTTCAGCCATCTTCAGGAAAGCAGCGCTCCATCACGTGTAACAGTTACTTGGGAAGACAAATGCCATCACTCCAAACATCCCCCCCTTCTTTCTTCTTCCCCCAGCTTTTATTGCTGAGCATGATGTCATATGGTGTGGAATATCCCTTTGGTCAGTTGGGGTCAGCTGTCCCAGCTGTGTCCCCTCCCAGCTTCTTGTGCACCCCCAGCCTACT
>NW_008823918.1:749594-762071 GCF_000699105.1 Pygoscelis adeliae | reverse complement strand
GGGGGTTCCATCTGGGAGGCGGCTGGCATTGGCTCTACCGGACATAGGGGAATCTTCTAGCAACTTCTCACAGAAGCCACCCCTGTAGCCCCCTTGCTACCAAAACCTTGCCACGTAAACCCAATTCACTTGCTATAAATGGTCAGTCCTACTCCAGCAAGAACAGAATGGCAAGTAAGTTTACTTCAGTAGTAAATAGTTTGTGTCTATTCCTGTTGCATATCTAATGCAACAGAAAGTGCTTCAGTGCAGACTATTTTTTCCATCAGGAAACTGATGGAATGTCTTTAAGTTGAAGGTCTTAGAGAGGGATTTAGTCACAGAGCTACTACATGAACCACTTCCCTTCCCCTTGAAATGAAATGTTCAAGTTCCGTATTGTGTAGCTTCTGTCAATGTGCTTATGTCTTTGATGCCCCAGAGCTGCTTGGAGAATCGAGCTTATGCATAAGACTCAGAAGGCTTCACAAATTAGTAATTCCATTACTTATGTACTACGTGTCATTTTCAAACAGGAGTCTATCAGACTGGAAGTCCCACAAAAAGCAGCCAAAAGGAGGGCTGTTCAGGTTTCTGTCATTTCAGCTGGCAGACAATTGAGAGTTTCTATTGACTATCTAAGGAGACTTTGCGTACAGCTTGGTGGCCTTGTGAGTCCCAAACTTAGGAAACAACTCTGCCTGTGTAATGCACAGGGAATGTGAGTGACCCCTGCAGTCAAAAAGACTACTTAACTTTGTATCTGCTTTACTTTTTAAAGTAAACCTCTAAGACCATTAGGCAGGAAAAGACTGAACATATTTCCAAATGCAGAAAAAAAAAGTAGTCTGCATTTTTGTAATGGAATAAAAATACGTGGCATAAAATGCATTCAAGATACATTTTAAAGATGGTACATGAAAAAAAGGATTTTTTTTTAAGATCTGTGAATTTAATAAAACTAGACTTGGCTGGTTTCCACTTACAGCAATATCACAGTTTCAAATGTTTTTATCTTAATTTGTGATCTATCTCTAATTTTAAGACTACATTCCACAGTGTATATAGGCTGTGTAACTGCTGACTGCATATACAGATATGCAGGAGAGTATCTGCTTACATAAGCATTTGTTCTGCATTTTCAGGAATCTAGACAGTGTGGCAGTCGTGCTGATGATCTTTCTCCTTTGGAATTACCAGTATAAATGAAAACCAGGGGGATTTTAATGAATTTCAAGTACTGGGTTTTTGATGAAAAAACAACTATTTCGGGTGTCATGAGATATGCAGGCCCATCAGTCAAAAAGTTGCTGCCAAAAAGTATAGGCTTCCACAGAAGGCGGGCCAATTCTGATGGGTCAGCCGCAGAGAGGTTTGGTTTTGGTAAGAATCCCTGTGGATTCAAACTGCCTAACATGAAGAAAGATAAATACATCAAGTATATCTTTCTCTCTAAATATTGTGACAAGTTCTAACATTTAGGTGCTTTGGTGGTGACTTAGACACATAGCTCTGAACAACAAGCTTGGAAAAATGTCCTGTAGTATCAAAGTTTGGGGTCAAATTCTGCCTGAATATGTATTTCAAGAAGAGGCTTTATGGAGCCTGTTTTGATTTGGTGCAGTCTATAGAAGCACCAAGCAAGACTGCAGTCCCAGTGTTTAGGGCAACAAGCCAGTATTTGATCTGGGCTGTAGAAATCATCTAGTTTTCGTGAGGAATACTTCATTTCTTCCTGTTATGGGCAAAGCCACCACAGTCTCAAAGTTTCAAGTGCCGCTAAAGTGGGGGAACATGTGACTGGCTTGGGTGCCCTGAAAGATCCATACTGAAATTACAAGTATGCTCTTGAAACCTGTTCCTTCCTATTGCCATGTTTTGACTTCTCCTGTGATTTCCACCACCTTCTGTGACAATTTGAAGCCAAGTCTCATCCTCACCCTTAGGGTTTTTACCAGTCCTGATCTTGTTTCTGTTCTGTCTTGACATTTCTGTTATTCTTATTTTTCAGTTTTGACCTCACATTGCAAAAGTTGCCTACTTCCTCACTTATTCTCAAGTAAAATGGACTGGATAAAAGCCTTTGTGTGCATATGCCCAAAGAAGTGAAAATATGCTGAAGTGCAATCATCCTTTTGCTAGAGCTGAGAAATATTAACACTAGCATTACAGTCATGCAACTGTTCAATTTCTGAAGAGTTGCATCTGCTTATTATATGTTGTACTGCTTAGCCATGGATCTCACATCTTTCTAGTGCTGTAGAGGTGCAAACAAAGGAATGTGTCCCAAGAAAAACAGCAGAGTCAAATTTGATTATCAGCCATACACTATTAACAACTCTCAGCTCTCCCTGCTTGAGATCTTCTCTAGTTTAATTAATTGCCTGATCTGAGACAAAGCTTTTGGATAAACACACACTTATGAATATTGCAGATAAATCAAACAGGGAATTCTAAATAACATTCATCATTCCTTTCCTTTTGGAGTGTCCTCCAGGCATTAATTTGCCTTTTAATTCTCTTCTGTCTCTTTTTTTTTAATATTTTTCTTTCTTTAACTGGAGAAAAGTGGGCATGGTCAGAATAAACTTGTTGCATTGCTTTTCATCTTTCTTTAGTGCTGTCATAATGATATTTCACTAGTTAGCAGAAGACTTTGAATTACCCTACAACAATTGGGAGCATTTCTTTCTGTTTATGGGTACATTAAACCAAGTCACTGCAAAGCAGTAACTGTTGCACTTTTGCACAGTAAGTGGCCCCATGAACATTCAGAGGCAGGGTGTGGAGGGAACGAAGGTGAAAAGGAGCCAAATCTGGTACTCAGTCATGCAACTTCGATTTAGAAAACTTATGTTCAGTTTCTGATTCAGTCACAGAAAGATCTTAAGGTAAAGCAGTTAAATGTGGATGAGGGAAAGGCTGTGGATGTGGTCTACCTGGACTTCAGTAAGGCCTTTGACACCGTCTCCCACAGCATTCTCCTAGAGAAGCTGGCGGTTCCCGGCTTAGACAGGTGTACTCTGCGCTGGGTAAAAAACTGGCTGGACGGCCGGGCCCAGAGAGTTGTGGTGAATGGAGTTCCATCCAGTTGGCAGCCGGTCATGAGCGGTGTTCCTCAGGGCTCAGTTTTGGGGCCGGTCTTGTTCAATATCTTTATCAATGATCTGGATGAGGGGATTGAATGCACCCTCAGTAAGTTTGCAGATGACACCAAGTTGGGCAGCAGTGTTGATCTGCTTGAGGGTAGGAAGGCTCTGCAGAGGGACCTGGACAGGCTGGATCGATGGGCCGAGGCCAACTGTATGAGATTCAACAAGGCCAAGTGCCGGGTCCTGCACTTGGGCCACAACAACCCCATGCAGCGCTACAGGCTTGGGGAAGAGTGGCTGGAAAGCTGCCTGGCGGAAAAGGACCTGGGGGTGTTGGTCGACAGCCGGCTGAACATGAGCCGGCAGTGTGCCCAAATGGCCAAGAAGGCCAATGGCATCCTGGCCTGTATCAGAAATAGTGTGGCCAGCAGGAGCAGGGAAGTGATTGTCCCCCTGTACTCAGCACTGGTGAGGCCGCACCTTGAATACTGTGTTCAGTTTTGGGCCCCTCACTACAAGAAGGACATTGAGGTGCTGGAGCATGTCCAGAGAAGGGTAACGAAGCTGGTGAGGGGTCTGGAGAACAAGTCTTATGAGGAGCAGCTGAGGGAGCTGGGGTTGTTTAGCCTGGAGAAGAGGAGGCTGAGGGGAGACCTCATCGCTCTCTACAACTACCTGAAAGGAGGTTGTAGTGAGGTGGGTGTCGGTCTCTTCTCCCAAGTAACTGGCGATAGGATGAGAGGAAATGGCCTCAAGTTGCACCAGGGGAGGTTTCGATTGGATGTGAGGAAAAATGTCTTTACTGAAAGAGTGGTTAAACATTGGGTCAGGCTGCCCAGGGAAGTGGTTGAGTCCCCATCCCTGGAGGTATTGAAAAGATGTGTAGATGAGGCGCTTAGGGACATGGTTTAGTGGGCATGGTGGTGTTGGTTTAACGGTTGGACTTGATGATCTTAGAGGTCTCTTCCAACCTTAATGATTCTATGATTCTATGATTCTAAATACACAAATACATGTTGGCATGTACCTTCTATTGTTAGGTGCTAGGATTATTAGGAGAAAAGTCCTTAAATACCTCTATGGGTCTGTGCCTTCATTGTTCTGGGGTTTATTCCCCCATTGCTTAATCAAAGATGAGCTTTCTTCAGGTACTAGAGGCTTTATGAATATAAATCTTTGCACTTTTAAGAATCATCCAGATACAGCGAGCCATACCAATACTTGTATAGAACTATAGATCCAGATATCTACAGTACTTTGGTATTAAAACATGTGCTTGTTCTGAATTTTTTATTTATTTTTCAGTCTTCTTTCAAATTTTTATGTAATAAAATAGTGTCCAATAATCTCTAATAGCATCACCATTGCAAATTTTTAGGGCTTCATTAATCTTTTGCTGCTATTAGTAATTTTATTTTAACCTTACATCTTTGGTATTTTTTTGAGTCTTCCATTTCTATGCCTTTGAATATGGATTTTTATCCCCTATATTTAGATTCTTATAGACTAATGTACTGCTATCTGGAAGCTATGGAGAGCCACAGCTAAGAGTGTTGGGGTCAAGAGCCAGCTCTAGAAGGTTGATCTCCCAGAAGCAGAAAGATGTACTGGGCTCTAATGAGGGTTTTTCCTCTTAAAAGGAAAAGGAAAAGGAAAAAAAAAAAAGGAAAAAGGGAAAAGGAAAAGGAAAAAAAGGAAAAGCAAAATGTAAACAAGGAAAAGGAAAATAAAAAAGGAAAAGGTAAATAATAAAAAGAAAGAGGAGAGGAGAGGAGAGGAGAGGAGAGGAGTATCAGTTCTCCCTTATTGAATTATTTCTTTAAAAAAATGGAGACACCCAAGAATTTGTTGTTATCTTACAAAGATATCTTAGTGTGAAGAAGCCATTCAGTGTTAAGTGTGCCTTGAGCACTTAGGGAAACTAGTGCCAGCTGTACCTCTACAATATTTGCTTCATTAGGGAAGGAGATTGTCTTGGTTTCTATAATTTTGCTAACAGTAGGCAATATCATATAGCCAGGGAACCTTCTATGTCTGTCTTTGATTTTCTTTTAAGGTCTACTGACTGCCTCATTTCCAGTCATTCCTACTAATTTTCTTATATGGAAGGTGATACATTAAAAAGCATGATCTTGAAATGTAAGACTCCTACTGTCTAGGCTAGAGCCACTTTGGGAATGGAGGCACAAGACAGTATTGTGAGAAACTCTAGCATCTGTAAATGCAGAGCTGAATGTTCACATCATCACTTTAGGTGTCTTCACTTTTAGGTGTCAGTCTTTCTTTAATCAACAGGAGCAGTAAAAGTGCATCCCTGCTCTTGTGGATGTAGCCTGCAATATAGTAGAAAAACTCAATGCACTTTCTGAAAAGAGACAAAGAAGAGGTCGCTGGTGTTTTCAAACAAACCAGAATGCTCCGAATTACTCTGTGCCTGCAAGGATAAATTTGGTGTTGTACTTTGTTATCTAATATTAGCCACAGACTTAAACAATGAAATCAGATGGTGCTGTAATAAAATTTCACTCGTCTCCTTGATGCCACAGAAGAGCTGAGACGATTAAGTGAACTGCAAGAGAGAGAAAAATTATCTCTGGACAGACATTTGTATATTAGGTGGTGATTTTTCTACAGATGCACTAATTATAATTTTAATTCATGCATGTAAAAAGGAGGGAGCACAGATTACTTCTGTCAAAATAGTTCTGAATGCTGTGAAGCTGTTAATGAGTAATGTTCCCTTGGAGGAAATGTTAACATGTCTTTTTCTTTAGTGTTATTTTGCTCTACTCCCTTGTTATCTTGTAGAAAATGTTGATTGTCATTCAAGCCTCAAAATAAGAGTATGAGTATGTAGAATTTCAGAAAGAAAACACAAAACACAAGACAAGCAAAGCCCTTTAGCTGAAAATATTTTTTTTAACTGCTCAGAAGTACTTCAACTGTTTAGAAAAGTATCTGTAAAACTGCGCTTATCTTGCTACATGCCTTAATCACAAGATAATGAACTGTGCTGAGTGGTGACATGCATCAGTAACCACATAACATTACAATGCAATGCTATTAATACATTTTGCTGCAGTGTAGAGCATTACTCCTAATGGAAATAGTGTCTTGTAGCAGAGATCTGTTGTGCTATCTCTCCTAGGTTTTGCTGGAGTACTTGAGCACTTAATAGCCTGAGCGAATACTTGGGTGTCTAACTAAATCAAAATTTCACAGCCAAACAAACAGAGGATAAGAGAAATAGGGGAAATGCCCACCATTTTGTATCAGTTTACTCCAAATAAAATTACATTAAATATCTGAACAAGTTTCCTAGAGACTTATGAGAAAGTCGTTAGAAATTAAAGACCATCCAGTATTCAAATAGGAATCAAAAAGAAAGAGCATGAAATTACTGTCTTGTCTGATAAGACATTTATCTGTTTTCCTCCGTTCTTATATTAAATGTGTTTTAGAGAATTATACATTAACATCTTTTGAGGGCAAAAAAGCTTTTAGGTTGGAATTTTGCTACACCGATGAAGAAGGTGTCATTAGTCACTTCTATAGCAGGGACTGTTCATGATGAGCAGACAGCTAATGCATGAAAGCAGTGTCCTACTCCTTTCCCATGACAGCACCGTGTTCCTGACCCAGTATCAACATCTGCAAGAAGATACGTAATGCAAAATTAACTCATCATTGACAACATGTTCGTTGGTGTTACAGAATGATCAAAATGAGAACATCTGTGGTGGTTGCTGCTTCCTGGTAATTGCAAACCGTGTGGGATGTTCTGCAGTGGTTATGACTAAACAGTACCAATGCAGATACAGTGCATGAGCTTTCCTGTTACTTTGAGATATCAGATATTCATTAGCCTGGGTTAATAAAATACCATTTTCCATCTTGCATTATTGGATAATTAGGTTTAATGAGATTCATCTTTATTTAAAATTTTTAACATTGGAAACAGAACACAGGTGAGCTGTCCTGTTATGTATTAATTTCTACATTAATGCATTAAAAGAGGAAAAGTTGATTATTTTACTCCTGTGTTTTCTCTATGACTCTTACAGTGGGGTTTGTTTGTTTGTTTTAGTTGACCCAACATGATTACAAATACAGTGAAGTACTTGGCCCTTGTTTCCCAGCAGTACTCAGAGCTGGCACTGTATTATAGGCTCTAAAGTGTAATTGAGGATTATTTTAAATTCTCTGTGAAAATGAGCTCTAGACTTCTTCAGCTCATTTTTGTCAGAATTAAAACAATATTTTTACAGGCATTTTAAGATCTATGTCTTAGATTTTTTTTCCCCAAAGGAAAACAATACTTCAAATGAAAGTAAATGTAACATTTTAGGAGGTGATTGTGAAAATAAGGAGGTGATTGGTGACAGCCAACATTGCTTCACTAAGGGCAAATCATGCCTGACAAATTTGGTGGTCTTCTACTACAGGGTTACAGCTTTGGTGGATAAGGGAAGAGCAGCTGACGTCATCTACCTGGGCTTGTGCAAAGCATTTGGCACCGTCCCGCATGACATCCTTGTCTCTAAATTGGAGAGACATGGATTTGACAGATGGACCTCTTGGTGGATGAGGAATTGGCTGGATGGTCACACTCAAAGAGTTGCAGTCAACAGCTCGATGTCCAAGTGGAGACCAGTGATGACTGGTGTTCCTAGGGCGTCAGTATTGGGACTGGTGCTGTTTAACATCTTTGTCGGCGACATGGACAGTGGGATTGAGTGCACCCTCAGCAAGTTTGCCGACGACACCAAGCTGTGTGGTGCAGTTGACACACTGGAGGGAAGGAATGCCATCCAGAGGGACCTTGACAGGCTTGAGAGGTGGGCTCGTGTGAACCTCATGAAGTTCAACAAGGCCAAGTGCAAAATCCTGCACATGGGTCAGGGCAATCCCAAGCACAAATACAGGCTGGGCGGAGAACAGATTGAGAACAGCCCTGAGGAGAAGGACTTGGGGGTGTTGGTTGATGAGGAGCTCAATATGACCCAGCAATGTGCACTGAAGCCCAGAAAGCCAGCCGTATCCTGGGCTGCATCAAAAGACCAGCAGGTCGAGGGAGGTGATTCTCCCCCTCTACTCCGCTCTGGTGAGACCCCACCTGGAGTACTGCATTCAGCTCCGGGGGCCCGAACATAAGAAGGACGTGGACCTGTTGGAGCGAGTCCAGAGGAGGGCCACAAAGATGATCAGAGGGCTGGAGCACCTCTCCTATGAAAACAGGCTGAGAGAGTTGGGGTTGTTCAGCCTGGAGAAGAGAAGGCTCTGGGGAGACCTTATAGATGACCTTCCAGTACCTGAGGGAGGCCTACAAGAAAGCTGGAGAGGGACTTTTTACAAAGGCATGTAGTGATAGGACAAGGGGTAATGTCTTTAAACTGAAAAAGGGTAGATTTACACTAGATATAAGGAAGAAATTCTTCACTATGAGGGTGGTGAGGCACTGGAACAGGTTGCCCAGAGAAGTTGTGGATGCCCCATCCCTGGAAGTGTTCAGGGCCAGGTTGGATGGGGCTTTGAGCAACCTGGTCAAGGGAAGGTGTCCCTGCCCTTGACAGGGGGGTTGGAACTAGATGATCTTTAAGGTCCCTTCCAACCCAAACCATTCTATGGTTCTATGATTCTATGATTTTCCTATGTTCCAGTTTCACTTCGTAGCAAAATTGCTGATGCCACTTGAATCAACAAGCAACTAATGAAAATAAACTAATAATCAGAAAATACCATCTTTAAAAGGCATCAGAATATAATGGTTAAAAATTTGAAGTAACAGTGATTGTAAATTGGAATTCCCTGGACTGCTGCTAAAGAAATTATGTTAATTTTTAAAATAAGGGCAGAATATTAATTGACCTAGAAAAGACTGAATTTCTTTTACATTTTGCTTTTGATCCTTTATGCAACGGTTAGGGTTTTTTTTCTTCTTTTTAAAATTCCCGTGGTTTTGGCCACAGCTGTTACTGTAGCAAAAACCAGCTATTCAGATAAGCATGAAGAATCATTTAGAAATCCAAGCAAAATTTCTTGTTTGGTTGTTGCTAAATAAAGAAGGGGAAATGTACATTAAAAAATGCTATAATTATACATTCTCCATAGCTTTTCTGAAACCGTTTGCACCATCTTTAAGGCAATCTGTATCATAAAGCTGATTCCTTCGCTCCTCCAGATTCCAGTTTATCTGCATGTTGCTGAAATTGCTTTTATTTCTTTCACGTGAATTTAATGTTTATGAACAGACTTGGAACACTACAGATTGAATTACTCTCCCTAACTACAAAGTTGGCACAATATACACTTCAGCATTGCTTAGCTGAAAGACTTCTCATCCAAAGGCATTCAGCCTGAAGAAATCTCCTCTGCTTGAATGTACTGCAGTTCCTGAAAACTCCCCTCAATCAAGCTTTAAAGATTCTTAATTATAATTTTAAAAAATCATCAATATTAATTATTGTAATAGTATTCTTCAGAGAGTTGCCTACATTTGTGCATAATCCAAAAGTATATCACCATTGAGAGATTAAAAAAAAGACCAGAACCATGTCCGTAAGTAAAATGGGTCTAGAAATTAGTATTTTTAAAGCAGTGAGATAAAAAGAAAGAAATAAAGCCCTATTTACTCATCATAGAAAATGCCAGGTTAACTCTTTGAAGTACCAGTATGTCATACAATAAAGACAGAGCCATTGAAGCCCGTGGAGATGTTGGGTTCAATTCAGGTCCCTAACAGCAGGTATCTAGTGCCACCTGATCTGCTCCTGGTGCCCTGCCTGGTCTCTGCCGGCTGCTGCAGGCGGATGAAGGTCTCCAGAACATCCTGCAGCACCCCAGGGGCGCCCATGTGGATGTCTAAAGACACTGAGTGCCTGTGTTCAGGCAGCTCAGCTGAGTTTCTTGTGTCTGATGTCCCAAGCTGACATCAAACAATCACAGGGAATAAATAAAAAAAAAAAAAAGTGGGAAAAGAACAGTAATATCCAAAATTGATCAAAGCAGCAGCACTGTATTGGGATGGACATACCTAACAGTTTCCTTGCAATGATTATCTATATGCTTTGTTGGTGAGATGTCGACATTATTTACTTGCTTACACCCTCACTTCTCTGCTTCTGAAAACCTTTATTTAGTTAGTTACTCTTTAAATATTAAAAATAACTATACAATCTGGAGAATAAGAAACAAGTCTTTCAGTTTCCAGAGAATATGTATCTGTACCCGTAGCATCCTTATCACTGTCTGTGTCATTTTTTCCTTAATTTCTGCTGAGATTCATACTCTCCTGCTACATATACATGACCTTTGTGTACCAGATTATAGGACATGAGTTTTAATAATATTAAGGTGTTTGAATGTTTTTCTAATACCAAACAGAATAAATGACACAGTAAGAATAGCTTGCTTTTCCTCTACAAAAAGGTGTCCAAAAAGTGATAGTACTGTGAGACCATCACATTGGAAACTAACAAAATGATAATTTTTAATACATCTGAATGTACCAAACTTTTGGAAAGATTCTTTCTGTGAAGCACAGTAAGATTAGCATTGTCACATCATTGTAAGCTAATAGAGACTCTGCCAGACTTTAGAAAGCTAAATTGGAAACAGATGTCAGCCCACACAAAGAAAATGATCTTATTAGTAAATGTTTATTCTAATGATGACAAAAGTGAGACTTCAGCCAAAAGAAAAGAGAAGTTGTGCATAGCAGAAGATGGACTTGAGAATTCACTGGCAGAAGTGAAAGGAGCAGTTTTAGTCATTCAATTAAGAACAGTCATATTATGGATATTTTGAACAATCTGATGGAAGTATGACAAGTCCACTCCCTGTTAAAAATACAACATAAATCTTCTGTATTTTCTTGCTAATTTGGTACGTATTTGTTTTTCTTTCCAGGAGATTGCTGGGAACTATTTTAAGATTACATAGTGATTGGAAATTCCATAGGTAATGTAAATAATTTCTTTTCTTTATACAAAATAACAAGCAACGTTCTTGAGCAAAAATAACACGTGCCCCCACAGTTAACAGCCTTGGCTGTTGATATCTTGCTTAGATGTGGTTAGAAATGCTTTGGGGGATAATACAAATTCACTTTTATTTAGCCACAGCTTTGCTTCAAAAACTGCATCCCCCATCTAAATTGAATTCAATTTTAATAACAGTAATTATCACAATGGGAAGTTCTCTACCACTTTTCATCAGTGGACCCCAAAGTGCTTGGTAAGGAAGAGTAGAGGATCATTCACTGCATTTTATACTCTTTGGCTGGGACATATTGTTATGACTTTGAAACAGAAAAGTCTGTTCTCAGCTGGAGCATATAAAATATTTCTTTTTAAGTAACAATAATAATCTTAAACAATTTCAAATGTCCACTCCATAATGCAAAACCTTAAAAAGCCTTTATGTAAGTTTGAATCCTCAGATGAACTAAGATGAAAGCAGTCCTTGACTTGTGTCACTTAGAGCACACGAGTCCTTTGTTTTTGAAGTCTTATGGGCTGGTTTAGTTAAATCCAGGTCTTCTCTGTTAACTTGCGAGGTACTAGCTGCTGAAGTGCCTGAAACTCTAACCCAAACGTGATGATTTTTTGGCCCTGCTGCTGCCCTCTGTGTTGACCAGTAAAACCGAGCTGGCTCAGGGGAACCCAATACTACCCCTTGCAGAGGGTTGTAGCAGTGGCTGCTGCTGCTGCCTCTTACTCCAGGCTCTTGGGGACCTGCTGCATGGCCACGAATTCCCACTGTGGCCTTAAAAGTCATAATTAGTAAAATAATGTCTAAACTTTTTAAATATAGGACAGCAACATCAGAACAACAAAATACGAACATCAGAAAATGCTACATTCGAAGGTCTCCTGAGTGTCTTGACTTCCAAGTGAAGGTGTGCATTTCAATGTATGTGTAGACAAATGAGACTAGATTCAATATTTTCATATATTGAATTTCAGCACACCCAGGATAAACATTAGAGCATCTTGAGGGAAGTGGTGGGCAGAAAAAGGAAGAAAAGAGAAATTAATTATACAACCAAATTAAAGAAGCAACATGTCTTTTCAATCTGACAGCTTCCAATTTTATGTCATATCCCTCATTTTTGTAGTGTATCGCTGATGTACTTCTGATAGAAGGGCAAAAGGATTGAAGACAGTGCTCATTTCCAGGTACTAAGTCTACTAGCATAGGGTAGCAATTTAATACATTCATTGCATTGAATTTAGTTACAAATACAAGAAACAACACTGATGGCAGAAAGGCTACAACCTTGTTCTAAAGCTTACAAAATGAACTACTACACCACTACGTACTTGTTATTCATCTGTCAAAAAAAAAAAAAAAAGGAAAGAGGTAATTTAAACTGAAACATTATTCAAAGTGTAGCTAAATGTGA
>NW_008823918.1:720084-749544 GCF_000699105.1 Pygoscelis adeliae | reverse complement strand
GTTCCTTCCTAGAACTAACCAACAGTGTTGCACAATGTGTCAGGAAGGAAGGGTTGTCAAATAGACAGCCGAGGACTCAAAACCAAGTGCGCACATGGACACCCTGGAACATAGAGCTACATTTTATTGATTGGCTTGCTAGTGGATGGAAAAAGCTTTTTAGTTCAGCAAATGTTTAGCCAAAATTTTGTGTCCTACCTTTCTTGTCTAGTGTTTGAGCAACAGCAAAAACATCAATACAGCTTAGCTTTTCATGGGAGTTTTTTTGTTTTGTTTTGAAATGAGTTGTTTAAGATGAGGTAAAATGATACTGACTTGAATTGCCTGGTTAGATGCAAATACTGTATGTGCTCAGAAGGATGAGCAGAAAAAAGACCGACTTTTCTCAGGTCAGGAGGGGAGAAGAGGTCATGACAAATCACTTGCAACAACCTGCGGAGGGAGAGAGCAAGCAAGACTGGTGAGGAGCCTGACCGCTGTGGGGACTGCCCTGTTAACTTTAGGCTGACTGCAAGTCCCTGCTTCCTCAATACAGCATCACTTTCCTAGAAAACAGTTAATCCCACCTGAGCTGCCCCAAACCAATATCCAGAGGAGGGCAAAGAAATGAAATCTATGTGGAAGAGTTGTTACTCTATCAATAAAGCAAGAATTTTCACCCAGATGATCCAGCAACAGGTTGCTTACTAAATCAGCTTTGTTCCCTCCTACCCTTGGCATGTTCTTCCCACTTAGCACAGTATCTAGAGCAGTTTTAGAGGGGCTCTGCAGGGTTTTGATGAGCTTGAGAGCTTGTCATATCTCCAAATTTCCTTTCTATCCTCTCTATTTTACTCATTTTGTCTACTGTTCCCCACATGAGCATCTGATCCAAAATTATATGAGGAGGGAGCTTCCAGCCCAGATAAAATTACTTTTTATTGAGCAATAACTTTCACTCATCCATTATGTCACATGCACCACTAGCACAAATGATCCTCTTGACTTTACTTTCCACCCCTTGGAGAAATGAATTTCTCCAGATTGAATGAAACTTTGACAGGCCATCCATTTTTATACATGGCATTTTTAAAGTGAAAACACAGAAGTTGCAAGCAACCATTTAACTCATGTATATACTTGTGCAGCATGAAGAGGAGGGTGGTTTAGCTATCACAGCATCCCACATCTTGTAAACTAAAAGATGGAAAAGTCAGCTAATACCACATTTTATTGCACCAGCAGACATCTTCGCCTCCTCAGTTTGGAATGATAATAATTTTAGATTCTGGAGCCTCTTTCTGCTTCCAGGAGAGGCTGTCACAGAATGTCAGAATTGGCATATAATATCCAGAATGGGAAAAAATAATATTCTTCTCTCTGATAAGATTGACTATTTGTGGACATTACAATTTTTTTCCATAAACAAATAAGTTATGACCATCCTCGTATTTATCATTATAGGCTGTGTGCACAGCTTCTGATGCCATGTCTAAGTCTTACTGTTAGACAGTAAGACAAGTTAGACAGTAAGGCTCTGAATCTGTATCCGACCTTGATTTTGCAGTGTAAAAATCTACATGTCAGCTGTGGACTCAATTTGGTTGCCTAAATATAAACATCTGAGGCCATCTTTACACGATGAGATGTCATAGGGCATCTTAGACATGGGGCTGGTGATGTGACATGGAGGCTATAAGACACCGTGTCCTTCTGGACCGATAGCTGGATGCTGGGCGGGATATTCAAAGGCATTTCAAATAGCACTAGACATCCATGTCTACGCAACTACACTGGGCCCAGTGGAGTCTTCAGAGATGTTCAGCTGACTAAATCTGCCCACTTTAGGATAATCTGAATAACTCTTTAGACTCCACTGACTGGATTAACTAGATTTCCATAGACTATGAGTTTAGACACCCTCCTCACTTGTGAATACATACATTACAGACAAATAAATCTAGGTGTCTGAATCTGGAATTAAATCTAGAGCTGAATTCCACCTTTTTGCTGAACTGGATTAATTCTGAGAATGATTCATACCACCTGGAAGGAATGGAGAAAGAAAAGGAGAGGGGAAAAAAAAAAGATTGGTGGCTTAGGAGACAAGGCTTGTGAGGAAAGACTGGAAGAAATTGTTCAGTCTGGAAAAGACCAAAAGGCACAATAATGATCTTCAAGTAGTTTTTGTAGAAAGGACAGTTGTAAATTATTTCCTATGTACACTGAGAATAAAGGGAGTAATTGCAGTAAAGGGAAATGTAGTTCTGACCTTAAAAGAGGTGTTTCTAATCGTAAGAATGGTGAAGTGCTGATGTACACAGCCTGGGGCGGTTGTAGAGTTGCAATCTCCGGTGTTTTTAAAGAATGGGTTAGACAAACATTTCCAGGAATCATTTTGGTCTAATTGAATGTGCCTGGAGGCCACAAGCTGGGCCAGGTGAGCTTTCAGTCTCCTCAAGCCCTATTTTCTCCAGTTAATCTCTTCTAGTTTTTAATCTTGAACTACTCAGTGCTGAACAGGATACGTCAGTAAAATATCTGCTTTAATTTTAAATTATACTTCTTTTATGGTGAAGAAGTACATATTCAAGACTAGAGAGCAGTGATGAGGTACTGAAAAAAATACCTTGGATAATGCCTCTACCAGAAGAATTATCTTAGTAGAAGAGGAAATAGAGCCGTAAGCAGTAAGTAGCTATAAGAAGCACATGCCTTATTTATTTATTTAAAACTCTTTTTTTTTTTTTCCTAGCAAGGAGAAACACTTGTAGCAGGGTGGAGTGTAATACAAAATAGAGGAGCACACATCTGATCTTATTTTACATTCACTGCTATTGCTGTCACAGTCATTGTTCTTCTTCCCAAGTATCCACAACACTCGCCTTTGCTCTCCTGCTGCGGGGCATTATTGCTGAGAGCTCCCATGGCTGGCAGTGAGGTAATTAACTGGAGCAGGGACCTAGTAATCTCTTGTACCCAACCCACAGGCAAAACTGAAGCAAAAGGTTAGTCTTTGGCAGGCACCAAGTCACATTAGAGCTGCCTGTAGCTGTCTAAAGAGGAAGGGAGGGATGTTGTTGTCACAGGTCTGTTTGCTCTACTACTAAAACAAGGACTGGTATAAAATTTTAGATACAAAGCTTCCTGCTGTGCCTTCTTTCACCAAAGCTGTAAAGACATTTTGAGTTTAGATTGGGCTCTGGATTGCATTTTGCCCTTGGTGGAAATTAGCACTGAAGAACAAATAGTCGTAATGCTGAGTGCAGTAGATTTGCTGGATGTGTGCTGAGTCTCCCCACAGCTCTGCTGAGCCTAGGGGTGGGAATACTAAACTGAAGTAACTTTGTATAGCAGTTATTCTACTTCTTCTAGAAAAGATGTCAAATAACAAGGTAGACAAGACAACACAGGCTCTTGGATGACCTCCCTCTTCAGGTCACCAATTCCCTTTCAAACCCCCTATGGTTTTAGTTACTTAAAATACAAAAATAAATTAAGTATCCTTCTGACTGTGTGGTACTGTTAAGTCAAGGTATTTTGCATTCTCATTGTGGCTCATGGTGACAGAGTTCTTTGCTTCATTTAACACAGGTTTCTTTTGAAAGCTGGGAAGAGAATGGAAAATTTGCAGCTCAGGATGTAAGCTGTCACTATGCTATGGAAAGGAGGACTGGGTAGAGCTGAAAGAAGAGACACTGACATTAGCTGAGGGAAAATGGGAGAGGACAGCAGAGGAGAAAGTTATTAAGGTCACAAACGGTAAGTGACTGAAAAGTGAGAGAACAGTGCTGGGAGCAAATAGGCAATTACCTATCAATCTCCAGGTGAGGGCTTACACTTACAGTTTCTGGGGATGATCTTATGTGCAGCCAGTAAGATGTTATCAGACTCCAGGAACCCAGGGGAGAGCTGCATCACGAGGAGCCTTTTCAGCTCATGAGTGGAAGGGAGAAACTGGGGCAGGTGGCTACATCGTTGACGCAGGCATGAATGCTCACATTGCCTCAGGCTGGTACAGCTCAGGGGATAAAAGCCAAAAGCAGTTTAACTGTTAGTGCAGATACTGTACAAGACCATAAGAAAGTCACTGGTTAGTACCTGCCCTTCCTGTGTTTTGTGCTCCTAGAAAGTATCACTTTGAAGATAAATCTAAACTCTTTTAGAAGTAAGCATGGTTGGGCTCCCTGGATGCTCCAGCCACCAGCCTCAGGCCTGGGGAGCTGCATCATGTGGAGCAAGCACATGCAGTAAGGATATAGCACTGGATCTCCAAATCATCTCAGCAGCTGGGCATTGGTGGGAAGCTAGAGGAAAGCTCCAGTTTCCAAGCCAAGCTATATTATTTGTCTGGCAGCTTGATCCTTGAGTCAATGTGAACTGTTAGCACTGCTGGCACCAGAAAGAGCAGGCAGCCACCAGGGCTGAATAGTTTTGGCTAGTGAATCCTAAGTAACGAGCCTACAGCGGTTTAAATTAATTTCAGACAAAATTAGCACATATTTTCTTTGCTCATGTTAGTACATTATCATCTACTTGTTCATAGAAGTCGGTAATTTAAAAAGTATCTATTCATGATTCTAAATCCCTTACTTGAAAATACAGATGATACTGTAGTTAAGCAGAAGTGGTACAGTAATACAGATGTATAGAAACAGCTGTCTAGAAAAAAGGCAGAATAATTTTTTTCAAATCTTAAGGTTTTGGGAGTTGCCATTTCTTCATGAGAAATGGTTTGTTTTCCACAAGGGAAAATATATTACTGTTATTACTGTTAGCATCAGTAATAGTTAGTCATCCTCAGCTGTCACTTCATCCAAATACTCTGCAGGAGAGGGTGATACCTTCTGAGAATATGAGGTGGGAGAGAGCTCATTCTTGGCCACCTCGGTCAGGATAGTCCCCAGTAAGCAGAAATCACAGCAAGTTCACTGATGATCCATAAAACGTGACACAGCTAGGGAATTTACTAGCTTCACTGGGGACATTCCCAGAGGTCCATTGCATCCGTGTAACAGCACAGATCATTTTGGAGATTTGAGCATTATTAAGTAATGGATTGTTTATAGGCATTTAAACTCTCCACTTCATTGACAGTCCTTCCCCAGCAAACATCTGTAATTGCAAATATCAAGCAAAATATAGGAAATTGTTCCTTTATGAGACTGCCACAAGAACTGGCTGTGTTTTGCAGAGAAGCTCATATAGCACCGTGCTTATTATTAGTGCTGGTTATTATATTACACAAAAACCAGTATTGCATAAGGCAGCTTGGTCAGAGCACAGGTGCTGGCAAGAGCAGCCTCTGGCAGGCTCCCCGCCTGTGCAAGCACTGCATGACAGGTAGACCTGCTGCATCTGCTATTTGGGTTTTACCGACTGGCACCATGCAACACTAGTCCCTTGGTACATGGCTTGCTCTGACAGGCTCCTTCTGGAGAGCCTTCAACTCTTCCCATGCCAAGCTGGTCCACTTCCAACTTTGGCAGTAGTTGCAAGTGATTATCTGTAACACTGGTTTGGAGTGGAGGTTACTGCACTGGTCAGCACTTGCTTGCATGGACATAGTACCACTGTACTCCTTGTGCTCCTATACTGGCTCGCTGCAGTGTTGGCCAATCTGGAGCCAGTCTCCATGGATTTGTACTATGTTGTTGACTGCTCTCAACAACAATAGTAGAACCTCCAAAATATGCCTGTTTTGTCCTCAGTCTCTCCATGATGGTCTCTCCAGCCCAATCATCGTGCCCATTGATGATCTCTGGTGGCCTACGGTCAGTCTGTTGTCCTTGCTTGAACAGGATTTGAAACTGATGTGGAGTGATATTCTTTGCTTCTGCAAAACGAAGCATAAAGCTGATTTTCTTTTGGTCAGCAAAAGGAAAGGAAGTGTGGGATTTCCATCTAGTCACCTACCCAACTGGGGCCTGGAGCTGCCACACAAGAGCTTCCCTTTAAGGAGAGCAGCTAGCTCGGGGGAGTGCCCCCTTCATAGATGACTGCTGTGCCAAGACTGTCAAACTACAGGAGAAGGTCGAAATGCAAAAAACTCCTCGTTATTGCTGGTATAGACTCATCTGTTTCTGCAGCCGCCAGGAATGATTAATCTCACTTAACTTAAGACATCTAAGATTTAGTCATCTAGGTGTAAACTAGATATCTAGGCTCCTTCTATAGTTAGTGGACAGACATGGGCACCTCATGGTGATGACTCATCCCACCCAAGGTGAGTGTTTAAAATAGGTGTACTGAATCATCCCCTGAAATGCCTGTTGCTTTTCATCAACCAAAAAGAAAGCCTGGGTAATTAGCTGCTGAATCTCCATTTGATGGGGGAAAAAAAAATCCCCACCACTAACAAAAGTTTTGTGACTTCAGCTTTGCAGGGTGTTATGGCAGGGTTAGATACAACTATGACCACCTTGTATCATGCAAAAGCTGTGCAATGGGCTGGTGCCCAGGGGAGGTAAGATGGGGGTTGGTGACCAGTTAGTCACCCTACCCTAGTATGGATGTACATGACACTTAAGCTGATACAAACAACATATGTGTCTTTGATTCCCGAAAACCTCGCAGTGAAACAAAAATTATCTTGATAAATACAGATGGTTGTGCTTTGAAATTCCCATTGCTACCTAAACTTCAGAGGAGCCTTTCCACTCTCTCAACATTGGTAACGGTGCTGGAGTCCTGCATTTACTTTTGGGTACCAAAGTTAAAGAAAGACAAAGCTCAATTTGAGACAACCCCAGAAAAGACCAACAAAAAGAATCAGAGCTAAAACATGGCCAATGGAAAAACTGAAAGCTGTGGAAGATATGCATGTACGTCTGTGTCTGCCTGTGTTACCAGGCAAACACGCCATATTAATAAAAAGACTAATTTAAGAATTTTCAGAATACTTCCAGTCAAGTCACGGCTTCATCGTCAGAAGACTGAAAAGTGTTACTATTAAACTTCATTTTACTTTTTTCAGATTAGGTAATTTAGAGAGATTAATAATTCCCTCTAGGTCTCATTGAGCTCTGGCTGAGTGTCTATTCACACATTTATTTATAAGTCATAATAAACATAACAAACAAGGCAACTAACCAAGTGACTATGCAGGAATGTGGCTGTTTTTTACACATTATTTGAACACATATGTAGTATACTATGAAATTAGTACATTTTCCCCTGTTCTTATGCTATTTCCCTCTCCTGTTCCTGATTCTTGCCTCAATCAGGAGTATTAGGCCAGGTTATTTTGGGTGTAATTTTACAAATATAAAGAATTTGGAGAAAAGACATAGTGATAGCCAGGAAAGCTTAATCTATGTAGTACATACAGGTAGTATGTATGTTGCACTCTATAGTGTTCTGTGATTTATTTTGTTGAATTTATTAATTTCAGAGTGAGAGATGATTGTTTGTTAAGTAAGTAAAAGTTCTAAGATTCACCTTAGGAGAGGATCACCACGTACACTTTGATTTACTCACAGAATGAACCTGTGAATGAGTTTGCTGGACAGTACTGCATTTACTTCCAGAATTTGTTTCTGGAGAATATAAAATTAAAATTATTACATCTGCCTTACTGTAATTAATGCCATATATGTGATTTTCTTGCATTTTGCTTAACAACTCTTCACCAACTTAAGAAGTTACAAGCAGAAACTAGTCTTGTAGAAGAAATTAGATCACAGGCTTTGGGAAATAACTTTGCTCTCAGTTAGCAAAAATGACGAGCTCCATGAAATTGTGTAGTTGCAGATGTTATCAGTTTCTCTGGTATTGTTGTCATAGCTGCAATGGGCTAAGGGCATCAGCAAGACAAGTTTTCTAGGTAGAGAAAATTTGGGTTATTTTTTTCTGGTTTGTCACTTTGAAATGTTGCAGTTTATTGAGAGCAGTGTTACAAGCTCTTGCTATGCTTACAGAAGATATCCAGTGAGACAAAAGCAGTCAGTTATTAAAGACTAAAAACTAGACTTCTGAAAATTCTAGGATTTACAAACATGAATCACTGAGTTGATGAAAAAAAGGAGATGGAAGAGACAGACAAATTAACAGTTGTATATGCTGCTGTTTACAGAAGTCAAGATGGATGTGTGAACCCATCTTGTTAACATCCTGGGTCTGATGAAGATTTAATATTTCAGTTATTAATACAAAAAGGAAGAGCTTCAGCGGAGGAAGATCAACTCTCCTGCTTCTTCCCTATGAGGCAGGCCTCAGTGCCCACTTCATTTCTGCACCCTGACTATTCACACAACATAAATATCATTTCACAAAACTCAGGTACGTTCTTGAGACAGCTCACTACAGAGTCTGCTCCTGAAAAGCACAGGCCAAACCGTACCACATTTGGCTCCCTCTAGCCAACATAATCTTCCACCACTATCCTGGGTGGCTATGCAACCTCCAAGACACCAGTGATTTTCTCAGTAGCATGCTATAAAACTGTCTGGTGGGCTGTGACAGAGCTCTGGCATTACATCGGTTGCTTTGAACTGAAAAACTGTGCAAAACAATAAAGATGGTAGGTTTGGTGCTATGCAATGTCGCTGTGCCCAATCTGCCCCAGAGGGGAATAGTTTGGGAATGCAATCATTCATTACCACTGGGCCAGAAAGCTCCAGAGCAGAAGCATTCAGCAGTACAGGTACAGTTTAACATTATAAGGGAATGCCAAAAGGAATAGATGTAATGATACTATAGCTCCTGGCTGACTTTGCATAGGATCAGGTACTATGTTTGGCCTCTGAGAATGCCTCCAGGCCATGCCTGATACATTTAGTTTCAGAAACCTGCTCAGGCTTAGGAATGTCCAAATGCTTGGTGTTGTCCAGGGACATCGAGAGTCAGATGAATTTAAACTACCAAAAGGTAGTTTATTCATTGTGATTCTATGAAAAAAAGAATACCAAAAAATATCAAATTGTTATCTGTTGATATAGTCACAAAAACTGTAATATTAGTCGGGTCCCTGAGTCTTCACTCCCCAGACCTCCTCTATCACTGTCTCCTCTCTCTCATCAGCTAACCCAACAGAGGGGAAGGCCTAGAGATGGGCTGTGGTTCCCTTTCCCACCCTCCCAGTCAGTGGCACTCCACCTTGCCCTGGCCAAGTGGAGCAGGTCATGCCTGCAGGTCCTGCAAGAAGTGTGGTGGAAAAAGTGGTACGTCTTGGACTTTTCATTATGGGAGAGCCCTTCACAGCTCAGATGCCCTCCTGGGGTTAAACTTTTGGGACCTCGCTTTTCAAGAATGAAGGAGATCAACCCTTTCTCAAGAAGAGGTTGACATATTCACATGGCGATGTGCTACTCTCAGTTCTAGGTTCATTTTGATCAACTTTGGGTCACAGAGCTAGATGGGAGGTTATGGGCATCAATCCATGCACTCCTATGAGAAACTACAGAATATTCTCCCATTTGGACTAAATTTACCTTAATTAAAATATCCCATCTTGAACTAAGGGGAGAATCCACTGTAGTCCTTGGCAAACAGCTTGGTTAATCAGATAGCCACTCAATGAATCATATTCACCTGATTTTTAATTTGAATTTGTCTGGCTTCAAATTCCAAATGTTGGATTTTATTATACATTTACCTGGATTGACCAAAAATCATTCTATGAAAATATTATTCATTGTATTGATTCTTACATTGATGAAGTTAAAATTTATCTTCAAGAAGGTTAATAGAGTACCCAGAGTTTTTCACTAAAAAGAATAGAAAACATATGTTGATTTTTTTTCTAGCTCTTCTTTGAACACAGACCAATTCAATGCCCTCCTTCCACTACATTTTCCAGAACCAAATCCAGTATTCTCAGCATGGTTTCACCAATTATAGTCACAGAAGTAAGGTGACAAATGCAGTGTGCTCATGACTTGAGCTTTTTTCTTTTAAGCTTCCACAGACTTCACTAATCCCTTCTCTAAAAAACATGACTCATAACTCCCAGCTCCCAGGAAAAAACCCGAATGATTTTTGATGCAATACAGTTTCTTCCAAGAACAGTGGAAGGGAAAATAGGGAGTATGTGGTATAATTACCTTGTATTTGTATCACTTTGCCTGCACAGTTTAACTAGTAACAGGGCCAATAATAGGGCCCTGGCCCTATGGTCTAAGCCTACAAAGCATTGTATGGTAATTTTTATGTGAAGTAGGGATGGGAGCCCAAATCTCTTCCAGGTACAGTGCTACACTTGCAGACGCATGGTCACTTTTGTTCTCTGTCTCTACTAATGGAGATAGCCCTCAGTTACCAGGAGTTGGATGCACTTCGCTCTATGCTCCCAATGTAAAAATCCTTTTGGTGTCACTGTTCAAGATAAAGATTGTTTGTATTGGATTTGTGTGTGTGTGTGTCGTGGTTTAACCTCAGCCGGCAACTAAGCACCATGCAGCCGCTCGCTCACTCCCCACCAGTGGGATGGGGGAGAGAATCGGAAGGGTAAAAATGAGAAAACTCGTGGGTTGAGGTAAAGACAGTTTAATAGGGAAAGCAAAAGCTGCACACGCAAGCAAAGCAAAACAAGGAATTCATTCACTCCTTCCCATGGGCAGGCAGGTGTTCAGCCATCTCCAGGAAAGCAGGGCTCCATCATGCGTAACAGTTACTTGGGAAGACAAACGCCATCACTCCAGACGTCCACCCCTTCCTTCTTCTTCCCCCAGCTTTATATACTGAGCGTGATGTCACATGGTATGGAATATCCCTTTGGCCAGTTTGGGTCAGCTGTCCTGGCTGTGCCCCCTCCCACCTTCTTGTGCACCTGCAGCCTTCTCAGTCGGTAGAGCATGGGAAGCAGAAAAGTCCTTCAGCTACCTAACAACAACTAAAACATCGGTGTGTTATCAACATTGTTCTCACCCTAAATCCAAAACACAGCACTGTACCAGCTACTAGGAAGGAAATCAACTCTATCCCTGCCGAAACCAGGACAGTGTGTAAATACCGAAGTGAAAATGGAAAAAAAGGAGGATATGTGACTGGGAAATTGCACCAAGAGTAAGAAACAGAGGTAACCCACTGTGATTAGCTTTGATAGGTGCAGGCACTTGAAAATATCTGCAACACATATAGCAACTGAATTTTGCTTATCATTTATTGAAGCAAAAGAATACTACTTAGAGGGTCAAGTAAAGAGCTATTGATTGAGTCTTCAGGAAATTTTAGAAGCAATGAAACTTTGCCATTTCTATATGATTAGGGATTAGAGAAAAATTATCTCCTTCTTTTGGAGGAAGTTGTAAATATGAGGTCATGTAATTTCTTTAAAGCCGTGCACAAATCCTCACACAGCTCTGGATCAACAGATACTGAAATTCTCCCAAACACAGGGGGAAACAGCAACCTCTCACAGGGCGGCAGTTTCTTGCCTGCTTAGTCTGGTCCTTGCCTGCTGTTTTCAGCAAATACCTCAGGTGCACCAGCAGGGTTTTCAGCTGGGTTTGACCTTTGCATCTGCTTTCTTTCCGCTTTCTGTGATCTGCCCGAGAGGCAAGTCTCCTAGCACAGCATGTACACAATACAAGGCAAAACACTGCAGAAATGATACAGTTCATAATTTTCTCCATCCCAGAGCATAGGCATTACTATTTTTTCCATTTCCCAGGTGCTATGTGGTTTTATATTTATTTAGAAACGGATTTTAGATCACTTTGAATAGTCCTTTTCTAAAGCAAAGATTTTGCTTCACCTTGTCTCTGTCAGAGCTATAGCCCCAGATTGACAAATGAGCATTCGGAGTGAAAGACCTCTAAGAAGTCTGTTTTAATAATAACCATCCTGACACCAGAAACTATAAGAGTCTATATAACAAACCTCCTAAGGGAGTGTATAAAGCCAGTGTATTTTACTACATCTGTGCCATGTGGTAAGTATAGAAAGGTTTTGATCATGTTTAATTATGAAGGTAAACTCATATCTGACTTTGCTATAGTGATAATGCAGACATCCAAAATTCCTGATACAAAAGCCTTTGCACCATTCTATACCAGTAGATTTATTCCAGAGCCATTAAAAAACAAAGGAATTTTAAAAAACATTACTAGAGCTAGTTAATCTTTACACCTGCTGACACTAAGACGTGTCACAGGCATATTCAGAGTCCAGAGGAAAATATGAATATCTCAACAAATGACATAAAACTGCTTTATCAAACTAAATGTGCCACTTCCAAGAGCTTGTCTCAGGGCTAAAGGTGAGAGCTGTGTGTCCCATCCTAAAAACCCAGACCGAGGGGTAAAAAAGGTCTTTCTAGCCCAGGAATTTACAAAATATCAAACTGTCATTGAATGCTGGCTTACTCCAAGACAGGATTTTATAAAAGAAAACAAAATTGTTATGGAAGGGGGACTGACAGAAAATTAATACATGAAGTAAAAAAATTATCATAACATATCAAGAGGAATATTTTAGGCTAGCTATTTGAATGTCCAGAATAAGTTTTGTTTGTGATGGATTACAGGATAGATTTTAGTGCACAGATTGGTTTCTCATATGGCTGTACAATTAGTCACATTATTATCTCCTTTGCATGACATTCATGTACTAAAATACTGTTGTCCCTCTGCTAAGCATCACCCAATTTCTAGGCCGTGTAAATCAGCGTCTCTTTAGAGGGGAAACAAGAAGCACTCTCCCTGAGTAAGCCCTCAAATTACACGTGTAATAGTGTTATACATCTCTCCAGATTATTTGCCACCCTCTCGGAACAGGGGTGGGCATGACCAAGCCACAGCCAAGCTGGTGTTCCAGGAGCTCAGCTGGCAGTAGCCCCTGGCTTTAGGTTGTGACTGTCTCCGTAAATAATCCTGCTGTATTAGCAAGTGTAAGAAAACCAGTTCCCTTGCCATTTGAGCCCTTACTTTCCCACCCACCAACTAGCACCACCAAAACAGTCAGAGTGATTGCCTGCTGCTCCCCCACAACACCCTGTGAAAGCCCTGGTAATAGTGCCATCTAGTGACACCTGTCTCGAAAATACACCTACAAAACCTCCCGAGCACCCCAAAAATCCTACAATGTGCTCGTTGCTACATCAGGCAAACCTTGACGACGATTTAGAATCATAGAATCATTAAGGTTGGAAAAGACCTCTAAGATCATTAAGTCCAGCTGTCAACCCAACACCACCATGCCCACTAAACCATGTCCCTAAGCGCCTCATCTACACGTCTTTTCAATACCTCCAGGGATGGGGACTCAACCACTTGAGTGTTCCAATGTTTAACCACTCTTTCAGTAAAGACATTTTTCCTCATGTCCAATCTAAAGCTCCCATGGCGCAACTTGAGGCCATTTCCTCTCGTCCTATCGCTTGTTACCTGGGAGAAGAGACCGACACCCACCTTGTTACAACCTCCTTTCAGGTAGTTGTAGAGAGCGAAAAGGTTTCCCCACAGCCTCCATTTCTCCAGGCTAAAATTTATACTCATTGAGCACAAGGGTAAATGCATGCATCAACATGTTTTCCAGGTGGCCCCGAAGATGACCTCTTCCCAGTCCTAGACCTCTTTCTCTTCTGTCCATCAGTTCCTACCCTCATCTGGAGCAATTATTCCCAGGTCTCAGTGCTTTGGTATCATCCACTGAGAACAAAAGAGCCCTTATTTATTCTATTTATCCTATTTATGAAGCTTAGTACGTTCAATGTATGTGCCATTTTCAGATGTAAGTGCTATATAGTCTTTAATACGTACATATACATATAGTGTACCTATTAGGCTGACTGCAAACATCAGCCTGCAGAAAGTACTGAATATTGTGGCCTCTTTCACAGTGCCACCAAGAAAAAGTCTTGGTTACCTCAAGCACTGGATAATCGTGGTCACTGGGTGACTGAACAACCTCCGCCTGTCACCTCAGTAAATGGTGCAGCAGAAACTGTAGCACAGACAGAACAGACACTCCAGGCACTGAAGATTAAGTAAGTACGTTAGATTTCAAATGTTTTCAATTTCTGTGGGTCTATGAAAATAAAACGATCCTATAAGGAGTAATTACTCAAAGTAATTATTAGCACTTTGTTAAGAAAAACACAAAACAATAAAAAACAAAGAAAAAAGAAATATGTTGCAAAGATTCAACTAATATTTAATGCTTTCCTACAACCAGTTGCCCAGCTTTCATTTCTTTGAACACAGGATGTTGGTGTGCCTATGGATGATGGCAGGACTATCAGGAAGTGTATCAGATGGATTAATTACTCAGTCTTTGAGAGGCCCAACATGCTTTTTGGAATATCATCTGTTCTGAGGGCTCTTTTTATACGGTACATCTAGAGAGCTTGTGTTACCCTTCATGTTAGATCTGTCTTCAAAGCCAGATGTGGAGCAAACAAATGGTACCTTTTTTTTTTTAATTTTGTTTCTATCTCATGTCTTCTTTTCAGCAAGCTCAGAGAGAATAGGTACTTTCCTTATCATAGAATCATAGAATCATTAAGGTTGGAAAAGACCTCTAAGATCATTGAGTCCAACCATCAACCCAACACCACCATGCCCACTAAACCATGTCCCTAAGCACCTCATCTACACGTCTTTTCAGTACCTCCAGGGATGGGGACTCAACCACTTCCCTGGGCAGCCTGTCCCAATGTTTAACCACTCTTTTAGTAAAGAAATTTTTCCTCACATCCAATCTAAACCTCCCCTGGTGCAACTTGAGGCCATTTCCTCTCGTCCTATCGCCAGTTACTTGGGAGAAGAGACCGACACCCACCTCGCTACAACCTCCTTTCAGGTAGTTGTAGAGAGCGATGAGGTCTCCCCTCAGCCTCCTTTTCTCCAGGCTAAACAACCCCCGTTCCCTCAGCCGCTCCTCATAAGACTTGTTCTCCAGACCCCTCACCAGCCTCGTTGACCTTCTCTTATATAAGAGCATACATTAGGACTGCACATCTGAACCCTTCTTATATGTCACTAGAAGTCTACTATCTGCAGACACACTACTGGTAGAAATGTGTACGGTTAAAGTTTTCCAACATTTTTTAACCTCAAGAATTTCTTCTGATTGCTTATACCAACCAAATTATTTCCACAAGATGTTTGCCTAGTTGTATATTTTTGGAATTTTGGCAAAACAGATTGAACAATACAAAAATAAAGCTTTTGTGGTATACATTCTTGGAAAATGGAATTTACTCCCTTCTGTTGTGGTATTCCTCTGTGATCCTAGGCAAGTAATTGGGTTCATTTTGCCCTTTAGTTTAAGAGATTTTTTGCTCTCTCTCCCCACGTTAGTTCTCTAACTGAAAACCAGTGGTAATTCTATTTCTCCCTCTCTCAAGCTCAACATAAAAATTGAGTCATTTATTTTGGTTATTGTGAACATGATGTGGTTAGAGTGAGCACCACAGAAATGCCTACATTTGGCATGCTACACAGTAGATATGGCTATCCACTGAATGCCTGATACACATAGAAGAACAGAATGACTATCCCTCAGTCAACATTGTCTATCCAATGTACAAGCATCCTATAGAAAAAAAGACCTTATAATCATGCATACAAAAGCTTGCCATAATCCATATCCATATGAGAGAAATGAAAGCTTAGTTCTGCCATGAGCAAAACTTAATTAAAAAAGTAACTTTAGAACACTGATTGAATATGTCTCAGTTACATAGGTACCATATACAGAACACAATGTCTTGATACGTCTTGTAGAGGAAATTGGTTCTCTGTGCCCCATTACAGCTGTACTGCACACAGGGGCTGTATCTGCAGGATCTGCCTGTTTCCCAGATCACAGTTTCTGGGCTGAGGGCATTCCAGACTAATTAAATATTTTCCTGGTGAGTGGTGGGACCCATTTAAATAAGTGAAAGAGAAAGTGTTTCATAAACATTCAAGGAGCAAACATTGTCTGGTGTCTTTTTGAAAAGAAATGTCACTGGGAAATCAGGAATAAAAGGTGTTTATATTTAAACAAAACTGGTTTGACACCTTGGAATCATGTGTTGGAAGTTTTTCAAAGATATTAAAAGGAGATCATAGGGTGTCTGTATAACTGTACATGTTCTTCCAGCATAGTCTCAGGGAAACTCTCAGGGCCACTAAGCAAAAAGAAATTGGCTTTCACAACTTAAAAAGAACAAAATGCTCCTTAGTAGGTTATGAATCATTTAGTTGAATAAAACTGAGTACATGAAAAGGTAACTTCAGCAGTTACCTCTTGAATTCCTGAAAGGCAGAATGGATCTGGTTCTCAGGTTAACCCTTTCTTACTCAATACTTACCTCACAGTAGGTCACGATGAAATCACAGCAGTTAATAACTGAAATGTGGTTACAATTGTCTGATGTAAAGTTTGGTTATGTGCTGTATTGGATATGGGTCCTGCTTGCGAAGTGTAGCCTTAATATTTGGGCCAAATATTTTTATTTCTGTCTCAGAATTCTCAAAGAGAATTTAGTGAAGAAAGCTCTCAGAAATGGCAACCCAAGAATCACAGAATGGTTGAAGTTGGAAGAGACCTCTGAAGGTCATATGGTCCAACCTCCCTCCTCAAGCAGGGTCACCTAGAGCCAGCTGTCCAGGACCATGTCCAGATGACTTTTGAATATCTCCAAGGATGGAGACCTCACAGCCTCTCTGGGCAACCTATGCCAGTGATTGATCACTCCCACAGTAAAAAAGCATTTTCTAGTGTGATCAGATGAAAGTTCATGTGTTTTAATTTGTGTCCACTGCCTCTTTTACTGTCACTGGGCATTATTGAGAAAAGTCCCCTTCGTTCCCTCCCTTCAGGTTTTTATATACACTGATAAGATTCCCACAAGCCTTCTCTTCTCCAAGCTAAACAGTCCCAGCTCTCTCAGCCTTTCCTCATAGGAGAGAGACTCCATTCCCTTAATCATCTTTGTGGCCCTTCATTGGACTCTCTCCAGTATGTCCATGTCTCTCTTGCACTGGGGAGCCCAGAACTGGACACAGTACTCCAGATGAAGCCTCACCAGTGCTGAGTAGAGGGGAAGGGTCACCTCCCTGAACCTGTTGGCAACACTCCTCCTAATGCAGCCCAGGATACTGCTGGCCTTGTTTTGCCACAAGAGTGCATTGTTAGCTCATGTTCAGCTTGTTGTCCACCAGGACCCCAAGGTCCTTCTTGGCAAAGCTGCTTTTCAGCCAGCTGGCCCCCAGCATATACTGGTGCAGAGAGTTGTTTCTCCCTAGACGTAGGACTTTCCACTTTGTATTGTTGAACTGTATGAGGTTCCCGTCAGCCCATTTCTCCAGCCTGCCGATGTCCCTCTAAATGACAACATAACCCTCTTGTGTATCAGCCACTCCCCCAGATCAAGATATTTGGACATTAGAAAATATTTAGTATTTCCTGGTGTAAATAAGCAGCAACCTGACAGCCTGAAAGTGTCCAAGTACTAACAGAAGATGACTTGAAACAGCAATTAATGGTTTCTCTGCCAAAGGCACAATCTATTCTTCAGCTTCTTTATCTTTGCTTTGAACCATCTGCAGTACAAGACCTTTGGCTGGTCTCTGCCACATTTTCAGATCTTAGCCACTCCTGATTTTAGAACTCTAGAAAACAAGAACTGTTGCTCAGAAAAAAATATATTAGTTTTCAAAAAAGTTTTTTTCTTCTTCACTGGAACAAAGCCAGGATATTTCCAAATGCCTCATTGGGGAAAGCAAGACAGAGAAGAAAACAAAACCACAGAGAGATAACCCACCATGACATTGTGGATAAAATATTCACCTGATCCATAGGCGATCATGAGTCAATTCCCATTTCTAACTGACTCAGAGCTGGCACTTCACTTCCCCATTGAGTGCCCTAGTGCACAGGTTACAGCTTTAGTTTCTTTATTGGGAGCAATAAATAAGGAAGAACAGCTTCAAAAGGAGCAACTGAGCAGGATTAACTACTCCTCATCGATCCAAAACAGTGGGGGATTTGCATATAATTCTTCAACACCTTCAGGATGTTTCCTTAGTATTTTCCTGTTAGTAAATTTGTGAAATTGTTTTTTCTTCCTCTCTTCATCTTTTGCCCTGCAGCTACACAGACTTTGCAATGAGGGTTTGTTTAAAATGACACATTTACATGGAAAGTTTAAGGTTTGACAAACTGCCATGTTCCAATATAAACCATTCTCACTGAAGAAAACCCTTATCAGCACTCCCTGTGACCTTCCCTGCTATAATTTTTTTTGTTGTTGTGTCCATTTTTTTTGCTAGAAAGCAAAAAAGGATATATTTACAAAAAGATTAAATGTAAAGAGTATGTTTTAAGTGAAAACAAATGAGGAGATTTGTTTTCAATTCTGAAGAAGAAGAATACATAACAGATTACCTGGGGATTGTTATTTTGTCTAATTTATCCTTAAGAGCCCTATCTTGATCAGAATAGGTGCAAACACAATTAGACCTATGGAATCCAGCGCAAAGCCACAACTGTTGTTATGTATCTTCTGTTCTTTTGGACCTGTAATTCTCTGCTAACTATATCTGGGAAGAAATAAGGTCCAAAACTTTATATAATGTTATTTTAAGGAAATCAGAACCAATGAAGCATATTGCCCGAACTGGGGAGTCCTAACATTAGTCCCTTCTAGCTTTTGTCTTGCCTCCATGGTTACCTGTTGCAAGTACTGTAATGTGCTAGCTGTAGAGAATGGAAGAGCAAAATAAACAGTGACTTTAGAAAATATGCTAAATATATATCCATTTATTATCTACAAAGCTAATTCTTGCCAGAGCTATGAAGCATCTAAGCTTTTATACTGTTTTGCCAGGGCACTGTACTGTGTCTGTCAGCTCCCACTGCTCTGGTTCCACTCTAGTTTTCTTTCACAAGGTTCCTTACAGATCCCAGGATTTAGAAATGAATGCCAAGTTTACTTTTATAGATTTCTCAAATTTACCTTCAGGACTGTACTGCAATTGCAGGAAAAAGCAAAAAAGCCAGACAATGAAAGACCTAAGACTAAGTAGTATAAATCACTTATTTTCTTCCCTATAAGCCATTTTTGGAAGAAGAATCTCTCCTGGAGAATCAGGTATTCACCAGAAGAGACACGTGCATTTATATGTCTCATGGGTAAACGCCCAAAAGAGATTCTTTCGCATTATAATATCAGAATAAATAAATAAGAACAAGAGAAAAGGGGAATACCAATTTTCAGAAAAAATTCCCAAGACAGAATGAAACTCATTAGAATATGAAAGGTCTGTGGGCATAATAACTGACATTCCATAACAGGCTGAAATATAGCTCAATATAACAAAAGAATAGTAAGGTAATAATAGAAATGTATTATTCCATTTAGACCAAACAGTCTCTTTGGGGCAGAGAAAAGAGTATATAACCCTTAACTGCTTTGTTTAATCTTTTTATAAGTGAAGAGCATAATTTCTCTGCTTGCAATTTTCGTGATGTTCTTGAGTGCTCCCTATAGCTGGTTTTATATTACATAAAGACAAGTTTTCAGTAATAACATTGCATTACACACTACTTTCTAAAATTTGGTGGCATGCAAAGATATTGCTAATCAATTATAATATTAGACAGGACTCAAATCTATGCTGAAAGTCTGTGTCCAGCATCGAATAGCCACAGAGAGTTGAACTCTGGTTGGTTTATGAGAAAAAATACACACTGTGACAAGGTAGACACCCAAAGTAACAGTGAAAGTGGGGTAAAAGGGCACCTGGTACTGGGTCCCTTGATACAAATTTCTGTGGACACTTAAATGGATCCTGGAGCAGGGAGTAAGACAGTTAAATACACTTTTGTTAATGTGCACACCAATTTACTTTTGTGATATTATCCTAAACACAAGGAAGTATATCAGAAGCGACTGCTGGAGGAAACAAACAGAAGATAAGTCAATGAGGACAATGCTGTTTGGTTCCACCTAAAATGATAAGATTTATGCTTCAGTGGGTTTGTCAGCAGCAGCTGATATAAGCCTTCCAAAGAAAGACACATACGAATTGCAGCTAGCTCCTATCTCTCCCAAGATAGAGACTGGAAATTGAAAGGCCAGAAGGAGTATTATAAATTACAATGTAGATAAGAACCATGTTGATGGTGGCTTTTTTTTGGTATTAACCTTTTTCTCTACCTGCTCTATGGTTCTGGATAACTAGTGTCATGAAAAAGTTGGGTTTTAATTTCCTTAATCAATTGTTGTTGCAATCGCAACAATCTCTGCAATTTCATTCTCTATACTTGTTGACAAATAATAATGACATATAGAGTATGTGGCTGTGAATTTTTAAAAAAACTCTATCACTTTGAAGATAGAGGCCTTTTTTTTCTGATGGTTTATTTCTGGGAAAGTGTGATGTATTGACAAACCTAAGTGATGAACTTCAGAGTGTAAAACAGAAAGTTTTAACCAGATGTACATTCATAGTTTGGACTTAACTATGTTCCAGTTAAAATCAAATAGGATTTATACCATGGCACTCTGTCTGTGAGCTTTCGTCTACAAGGTGCTTTTGATTTATATGTTACTAAGGCCTTTAGGGATCACTGTCATATTATTGATGCTGTTTGTAATTTACATTGTGCGTGAAATTATGCAACAGGGACAGCCAAAAAATGGCAAAGTATGTTCAGAATTCAGAGTTAGTCATTTATATGTTCTTGGATAAATTCAATTGTTATTTTATGTCTGTTCCATTTTGAAGAAATGAAGTTGAGGAAAAAAATCAACAGCTAGAAATAGCTTCAGCTACGCAATGGAAACACTTGGTTTAGTCTTCGTGATGGATGTAAGTAAAGTTAAAGCAAGTTTTAAAGTTTTCTTTTGACTTTCAGTTACAGACAAGTCAAATATTGGTACTTGCATTTTTGAGTTCACTGTATTATGTAAAATGTTTTTCTCCTGCCCCATGAAAACAAAACTATTCTTTCTGAAGATGGGAAAGTTGAAAATGTTGTTCTTCATTTTACAAAGTTCATTGACTACAGAAAAGAATAAAAGGATGGAAATGTGTTATCATGGTACAAAATATTCTGTTTTAATGAGAAAGTACTCAAATACATGTTATTAATTGCAAAATTGGCAACACTTTTGATATATCAGAATAAGCTCTGGAAAATTATGCAAAGTGCATTATGATGCATTTGTGATTATCTTATGTATAGATATCTTCTGTACAGACATGACATGGAAGTGCTAAACCAGCCCTCACAGAGCCACTTTGGATCTAGAGTCGGCACATGTAACTTTGCTTTTAAGCTGAGAGAATTGTTGTGTCAAATAGCCTGATTATAGATATTGCATTCAGCCTGACTTTTTAGAAACTGCTTCTGGTGGAAACAGCAACTCAGAGAATTTATCCAGAGGGTAAAACAGGTCTAAGCTTATTGTGCAAAACCTGATCTGTAGTGGAACAGGTAGTTGGTGTAATTTAAAGAACTGGAGGGGTTGTTCTGTTTATTTTCTTAATTTTTTAATCTTCTGAGGTACAAAGGGAAAAAAATCTTATTTAACTCCTTTCTTCATAAAACAGTTTGGTTTTCATTAAAAGTTATGATCACTTGATAATCAGAAATGAATTAAAGGCATCGCAAAGTTAAAGTCATCATGTTTTTAAGAGGCAGTTCACTGATCTAGCCCTTATGAAAAGAGCCAGTGTAGTTGCCCGCAGGTTAAAGATTCCTAACCATTACACCAGACCCAGCCTGAGTCCTCTAGTGACCAGTGTCCTCTCCTGCTTCAGACGTACCTCCACATTTTTGCCTTCACTGTAACTGCTGCAGGTGCACGGCCCGGGCTGCATCCCGGAGCGGGCACTGTGGCCAGTGCTGCAGCTGTGACAGCAGATGTATGGAGCCAGGGAGTCCCCTGGCACCGACACACGGGAAGGTGGGTTGAGGTGGGTTGCTATCAGCTAAGTCTGATTGTCCATGGAGAAATCTGGGGATGCACAAGCATGGAGATCACACATGAGTGTCTGAGGAGCTGAAAGTTGGATCTTCCTGCTTTTGGGGGCACTCCCTACATGGAAGAGTTTCCAGTCTTGGCAGGTCCTCACCACCTCATTTAGTTGGCATGAGTCTGAGGACTGCCCTTTCAGGTGTGCTTCAGAGAGCTGTGGTTTAAGCTCCACTGGAACTGGGTTTCTCTGGTGCATTTGAACAGGCACATGACAAAATGAAATGCTTCTGCCAGCTTGCATTAGAGCTGGCAGGGCTTTTGCTTTTCCGAGCACCTAGAATCTGAAAGGGCACTGTCAGAGGACAGGCTGTCATACCGCCTTTGAGTTTCCCTATTCTGTCCATAATAATCTAGTACACCACAGCCTCCACTAGTCTCTTGCCTTAGGAATCGGCATAGCACTTCTTGATAGATGGAGAAGGTGGTTATTATACAATGTGAGTATCTGCTGCTGGGATAAATCTATAATTAGGATATCCACTTATGGACGTTTTCCAAATATGTCTAAACAGTTATGCCAATTACTGGCATAATTGTAAATGAATCAGAATAAGCATCAGCAAATGAATCAAACTGGAAGTTGTACAGTTTGCCTTGCTAATTATATTGCTCATAAAATAGCTGACATGAGATGTCTGCTACCTGCTGACTGGGGAATGCAGGGGGTTCTTTGTGCTAATATTGAACACTATTAATAAATAGGATATTTGAAAAGAACAATATAAATAGCTTCAGAGGGTGATCAAGAGTGGTTATTTTAACATCCAGAATATTCCCATTCTACTAGATTTGGAAACCAGGCGTTGGTGGGAACATCTTTGCAGTGTGTTAGCAGAAAATACAGAAGCTTTTCTCCTTAGTTCAAACTCTCTGAATCCAGTTCCAAACAGCTTTTTCTTTTAGGTTTTCAGCTACCAATATAAGCAAGTCCTGGTGGGACAGGTTGAAGAAATATAAATTCAGGCCTTTGTTGGCAATTTCTTTATGCCCAGTAAAAATAAGGAGATTCTTGAGATCTCTATCACTTTACACCCCTCCCCTCCTTAGAGTATTTGACGCTTTTTATTGATTCTGGAATCATACAGATAAGTCTTTTAAGCAGTTACTTGCCATGGAGTTTTGCTGCTATCATTTACAAAGAAACTCACAGGAAACATGCGATATTGACAGCTAATAATATCAGATTGATGTCATACTCATCAGAATAACCTTCATTTGGCAACTGATCCTTTTCAATGGTGCTAATACTTGACTAATATAATGAGCTGTGCCCGCTCCCTCACCACCAGCTGGTTCAGTCCCACACAAGATGACAGCAAAGGCTAGTGAGGGGGAAGCAGCAGAGAGGAAGCGGAGAGTAAAGCTCCTGCTGCCTCTTCCTTGGCGTTGCTTGCTTAGCTGTGCAGCTCAGCAGCAGCAGAAGTGCCTCACAGATGCCTCTTCAATCAGCTATGCAAGTGATGATGCGTCCTCTCCACTCCCAGGAGTCAGGGAAATCAGCACATCTGTACCCCCTAGTAGCAAACTTAGAGATCAAATAAGCAGCTTGTTAGCAACAATAAGGAGTGCCAGGCTCATCATTATCTCTTTTGCCTTCTGTACTGTGCTTCTCCTCAAAAGATCTGGGATTATGGCACGCATGGAGTAAGAGCAGAAGTAGAAGCAGCCACACCTCTATGGATGGCTGCAAAATTTTGCTGGTTCAGAGCAGGGAAAAGCCAAGCCTGCAAAAGTGTGGGGTAGAAGACAGTTCACAGTCCAGTTTAATCACTGGAATTATCCAGAAATAAATCTGGCCAATGGCTTTTTCCACCTTATAGCTTTGAAAATAGAGAGGGGATAGAGTAAGAAAAAGGCTCAGAAAGTTAAAGAAGAAAAAAGAGGTTCAAATGAACTTATTTTGCTTACTAATGTTGCATGTAAAAGTAAACAGAATTCAGTTTGGTTCTTACCTTCCATGGTCTGTCTCAGATGGCTCACAAACACTGAATATAGGGAGATGATTGTCATTATTAGTTACCTGTTTAGGGTTATATGCACTTACTAGCACTTTTCACCTACAGCTGTACTCACACATTGGCATCTCTGTAATAGTGTGGAATTTTTCTTGAAGAGTTTGCTGTGCAATCAGATAATTTAGAGCAAAAAAAAAGAGCACCTGAGAATCCTTGTGTTAGATCTCTCAGGTATACTTATCTGCAAGAACCATCCAATAAACCAAGTAAGTCTCCCTCATTTCTACATTTTTATACATCTGGTTTTTTCCTCTTCAAACTGAAAACTGTCTTTAGCCTACTAACAGAATTTCAGAAACACCCACGCTCTGCAATATCATGCTTCAGAGAGTAAAATATCTCTAATCAAAGGTTCCCGTTCTTGCTTATTTTCTTGTGCTGCTCTGCTCAGAGAAACCTGCATATAAAGCATTTTGAGAAAAAAATTACATATCTTAAAAACCCTTGTCCTTTTTGGCATATCTGCTATGCTCATTTTTTAAACAGTTACACACAGATGCATCAGCTTGGTATGGCCATAATATCTATGCTTTTGTGGAGCTTCTCCCTGCTCTGTGATACCTACTGCCTCTGATGTCTGCACACTGGAGAGCTGTGCTTTGAAAGTAAGTTGCAAAGCGAGGAAAAAAAGAACCTACTTAGAGATTAGGACTTAGTGTCCTAAAAAAAAAAAAAAAAGAAAGAAAACAGAACTCAAACTCAGATAGAAGAGGCTGTGAAATACTTAATTTTGGACAGTATCTTGGACCACAGAACAAGTGGCAAAATTCTTGTCCTAGTTGCAGCAGATCCTGGATTTCACTGCTTTTATATTCCTGATCAGAGTGAAGATGCTGTTCAGGAATGCAATCATGACGACATATTCTGCTGCACTCTGTCGTATAAACTATGACCTTCCACTGCTTAAAAGCTTTCACTTGTCATTCTGAATAAAATTAAGGAAGTTAAATGCTACAGACAAACTGTTCTGCTAATGATGTTTTGAAAGATGAGGAAAGTGTGTAGCCAAGATAGTATTTACAGAGTACCGTTTGCCTTTTGTTAATGTTGCAAAAAACATTTGCTATTTATGTTTCTGGCTATCCAAAGTCACTACATTTCATCTTCCTCTACTGAAAAAGATCAGAAGAAAAAAAAAAAAAAAAAGAAAACATGAAAATAATAGGTCTAAAGAAAAATTGCTTGAGTAAAGCATGAGAAAGGCAATGAAGGAGTTTCCAGGAGATAAATTGAAGATAGTAGAGAGGCTTATGAAGAAAAGAAAAAACTGTTAAGAGGAAATATTTTTGAGTGGTAAAGGCCGGGGGGAACCCCAAATAAACAACTATAGAGAGAAAGAAGTATAGGAAAGAGAGCTGAACTGAAGACGAATACGAGGTAAGACTGTCACTGAATGAAAAAAGGACTGTGAATGTCTCCGTGGAAGGAAAGGGTGCAGAACTGAGGACAAAGGAATGAAACATATTGGGATTTCTGGAAAGAGAATATAAGAGGAAATTAAAAGTGGAAGATGGAATAAGAAAGAAACAGGGGAAATCAAGTGTGGCTTGAAAGAATTCTGACAGGATGAGTGGTTGAGGAGGTGGGATATTTCTGAAGGGATGATTTTTAGGAAATAGAAATTCTGAGATAAAGTTGAGGAAGCAAAGTAGGAATATTGAAGTAATACATCATCTTCAGCTGCTCCTTTCACTTCTCATCATTTCTTCCTGCCACTTAGCATCATTTTCAGTTAAAGATCCTTTCACAAAAATCTCTCATATGCTTCCCTTCTTGTTTGTAAACCACCAACAATCTTCTCTTTTCCCACCAGCCCTCTCCCTCAGCTCCTAACAGCTGAGGGGGACAGAGTTTGTCTAGCCTTTACAGGTTGTCCTGTGTTGAGAGCCAACACATTGCATCACTTCTTTGTACTGCCTTATGGAAAGAGACAATGTAGCCTCATTGGTCATATGCTCTGCCATGAACACCACCTGGCATTGTGGAGGAAGAAGACAAACCATGACTATCTTCTTCCTTACTAGCTGTTCAGACAAGAAACTCCAGGGTTTCCCGTTCTTCTTTTCTCTCCAAAGGATTATGAGCTTTTGCTTGGGACAGGGAAGTTAAAGAGGCCAAAAAACTGTTTCCACATCAGTTTTGCGGTGAGAATAAGATGCAGGATAGCTGCCTCCTTCCCTAGGCAATCTTCTAGTGGGATATGAGGTGGAATGAGGAAAAAGCCTGTGAGAATCCCAGTTCCCAGAATTGAGCTCCACAAGCACCAGAGACCACAGAAGAAAGAGGAGAAGCACAAACATAAGAAGACATGACCAGTACACAGGATAATGAAGTAATGTGTGAAAAAAGATGACAACAATAATAGTTGGTGGGGAGGGAATAAGGGAGACAAGCTTGGACAAAAGGAAAAAAGGAAAATATTCAAAATAACCCTTTGAAATGCTTACCAAACAGAAGGCTCCTATTCCCAGCCACAGCCAGTGCCTCTGGCCTCTTCTCTTCCATGCTCCCCTCCCACTGCCTACCCACCAGACCTCTTTGCTTCCCAGCACTCACAGTAAACGGTGAAAACAAGCAGCCAGAGCGCTCAGCACAGCAACTTGCAGTACTACTCCCTTCAAGAGCTTTCTCTGTAACACTCTCAATCCCAGAGAGACAAGAGAGCAAAGCAATGATCAGATTATAATAAGCATCATTCGCTTTAACCTGCGCATAGCTGAAGTGCAGAAAGCTGAAATAAGAGCTTTGACCATGGAAGACCACTTTCTCCTGCGCTGTCACTGGTTCCTGCTGGAGAAAAACCCCTGTAGCTTCCCCTCATAGTTCCTACAGTTTTCCCCTGTGATCCTAGGGCCTTCACAACATATCAAACATGAACTGCAATGCAAAGGATATCTTACTTTGCCCCATTTGCCATTTCAATTTACTGACATCTTCTGCTTAAGGATGGTTACACCAAATCTTTTGCTTCACTTTTACATAACTATAGTTAATGTTTGGAGCTAAAAATAAAGATAGCAAACATATGCTGGTAGTAAAGGAATAGAGACCACAGGTTTTTACTGTATATACACAAAGAGAGAGCATTTTACTCAATGTATTTTAAATACAGTAGTTACAGAGTCAGGCTGGTAGAAACAATATCATACACAACTGAAATCCATAGATTTTTACTTTTAAGTATTGGGTTTAATTCAGTGAAAGTAAATTACCAGTGGCTTCAGCTCAACTGGACGTTTCATGCAATGTTTCTGAAAGATGGGGAAAAAGAAGCCTGATAAAAGCTAACCAGCAGAGCAGAGTCGAAACAGAGACTGCAGAAAACAGAATATTTTTAAACTCCTTACCACAGCCTAAATTCCATTAGCATGAGACTTGGAAGGACACATCTGTTATTCTTTAAGGATCTAAAGCAGTTGGCTGGCCTCCTAGCTCTTGAACAAAGTGTTCAGGGCTCACATGGCAACACTGTGCTGCATATAACGAAACTGTTTAATTTAAATTATTTTTCCAAGGGAAAAAAGAAAGGAAGGAGTAATGATTGAGAAAGATCTGTGAAAGATCTGTTGTACCGTGGGGTTTTTTGCAAAATCTGTCTTCGTGGGTTGGTTCATCCATCATCTAGAGTTACTGGAAACAACACAAACCTGTGGAAGTACTGTAGATAAAAAGTACAATGTCTGGAGATTAGTCTAGCTTCCTGTTTTACTGTCTTGTATATGAATGGAGGGTTTACAGAATAGGTGTGAAGACAGCTCTGTTTGAGTTCAGACTATTCACAACAAACTGATTCAGAATATTGGCCAGTTTGTTTTTTTTTTCTGAACCGCCTTTCTGTTGGATTGCACGTGCATATTGAAAAGGAGAATGCAGGCTTCCCTGCATCAGATTTTGGTACAAAAATCTGAGTCTAAAGATTTCATAAAATCCAGGTTTGTGAGAGTAGAGGAGAAAAAGCAGAGTGGAAGGTAGACCAAGGGAGCAATATTATCTGTAGAGGCAAAACAACGGTTAAATGAAACGAGATGCGCTTGAAGCTATCCATGAAGTACTGTACCAAGAAAACCACAGAAAGAAATTATAGACAGAGAAAAGTTCCCGTTCACTCTTTAGGCGAAGGAATTTGTGTCCTCATGTCTGAATGGCTACATATCTCAGACTGAGATAGGGGCCATGGACATATGGGTGTATGTATGCTATATAGAGAGGTGCAGTGGGTTAGTAAAGTATGAAAAATTACAAGGAACATTTAAAAGAAATATATAGAGGAAAGGTTTTTTGATTAGGTGAGTAGACTTTATTCACTGCACTCAAAACCCTTCAGTACTCAAGTTTTACGGTATCCTCATAACCCATGCAATCTGTAAATGTAAAATATAAAGGCTAAATGGGGAAAACATTCATATAAAGTGTCCTGAGTTTTTAATGCAAAACCTAACTTGAATCCTCTAATCCTTAAAACCACTTTCATGAACTCTTTATAAAGCATGGCTTTTCCATGTCTTTGTATTGCTAGTTGGTAGAGTTCGTAGACAAAGCAAATCTACAGAGACAAACTGAAAGTTTGATTTTGTTTGTGGGTTTCTTCTTCTTTTGTTTTTAACTTTTTTTATAACTAGGCCTATTGAAGGTACCAGGTTCCGGTTTCTAAAGACTCCTCTTCACATGTCTTTGATTTCTTTCTTAAAGAGAAAAAAAAAGAAAAGAAAAAAAAAAGATTAGAAACATGGAAGCACTTAAGAAGACGAGCTGTTCCCAGCACTACAGAAAGAGAAGAGCAGCAGAGCTTTTGTGAGACTTGGAAAGGCCTACAGTAACCTGGCTGAGGCACTCTTGATGGGAGATTGTCTTTGTGTCTGGTCACCCTTTGCCTAGGGTGGATAGCTTTATTGATATTTTATGGGTTTGCTTCCTTCCTTCAAAGGACTTAAAAAAAAGAAGTGTTGTTCTCTGGCCAGCCAAGTTCCAGATGCCTCGTAACACATGCCGGTCACGGAAGTATTTCAAATACTACTTCAAGTAAAACCCTCCAATTATAAAAAAGCACTATAATCATACATTTAGGAACATATGTTTAAACCGGCTTCATCTATTTTAAGCAGAACAAAAGCCAACTGAGAAGTTTCGAGGGAGATTAAACCAATTTGAATGGAGACACTAACAGGGTTTTTTGGGTAAGAACCCTGTTATTTAAAGCTGAAAATTAAAATAAATACATGATGGAAAAATGACATTTCAGCATGTATGGACTTAAGAATGATTACCAGGAGATCTGTTCCACTTATGCCAACTCTGTCAGTGATTTGCTGTATAATCTGAAATTAAGAGGGATAAAGTGTCTAGGAACAAATAATTTGCATGAGACTAAATGAGGTTGAAAAAATTGGACAAACTTGCAGGCCTTTCAAGCCTTTTAGTTACTGAATATCTCTGTCCCACTTCTGTCTATCTGTAACTTAACATACAAGCTGATCCAACTTAATGTACTGGCTGATCCATCTGACTTCTGCCACTGAGAAACAGAATCATGCTTGTGTGCTCCTGGGA
>NW_008823918.1:708975-720070 GCF_000699105.1 Pygoscelis adeliae | reverse complement strand
CAGCAGGGGAACCGACACATGCCAGGCTTCATGCTCACGACAGATTCTGGTCCAAGGAATTGTGGTACCATGCTCAGAGTACTCCCATGCCTCAGAGAGTGCAAGCTATAATTTCAGAGTGCAGTTTTAACATGGCATGGATGCAAGCTTGCCTTCAAGACCACGGCTCTGCCCAGGCAGTTACAGACAGCACCACTCACTTTCCAGACCATTTCTCTGAACCAATATGCAAGATATCTCCCACTATATGTCAGGGGAAAAGTGAATAAATAGCATGAATTTCATTTCACCTCCCACTTTTACAAGTGGAAAATAGGAAGCAGAAAAGTTGAAAAATAAGTGGTGCTTAAGAAAAGCTTGAGAACCTTTGAATCATTTCATTACATTGTAGTACACAGGGGACTTTATTGTTTAGAAGGAGATGAATAAGCACTTGCTCAAAATACAGAATGATTGACCTTCGAGGTCAGCAGACCTGGTGGTGCTGCACAGCATAACTACTTGCCCAATAGTAGAAAGAGAATGAATTGAATGCCGTCAATGTGGTTTTCATCTCCAAACTCATCTTCTGGGCCTCATGGAGGAACAAAAATGGTGCCACTGAGGACAAAATAGCACTGACCTAATAATATTTCCTCTCTTGCATTTGCTTCCTCCATCCGCTCACATTTCCTGGGTGACAGGTTCATCTCAGCAATGTTGAGCTGAAGATTCATCCAGACCGCAAGCCTCTTACAACCTCCATTTTCAGCAGTACACAGAAATTCTGAGTCATCTGCTATGATTTTCATGTGAATGTTGACCTCAGCAGCAGCAAAAATTCCTGTTCTGTTAGCATTACATGAACTGTGCCTTGTCCTTTTTGCTCAAGAGAAGAGAGAGAGGAGGCTGTGTTCAAAGAGCCACTAATCTAGAGGAGAGATCTTTGTCTTGTCCTCAAGCCTGTATTATCATATGAAAAAAACTTATTAAAATAAAATAGAATATCTTGAAAGGGAATGGAAACATGATTAGTGTCCTTAACATAGTATTTAAATAATTTGCTCCCCCAGGTGAGAATAAAGGTTATTTGATACAGATGCTGTAATGCACAAAGTACATTTTCTTATCCCCACCACTGGTTTTGGAGACATCTCCTGTCAGTTGATAGTGTTTGGGTTTTAGGCCTAAAGCAGACCTTGACATTATTTCTCCCTATCCCCTTTAAGGCTTCAAAGGGATGCTGCCAATTATTGTTTTAGGAGTAATCACCATGCGTTGATAAACTAACAAAATAGTTATTAAAAATGAAAGCATAAAAAAAAAAATCGTGACTATATTAAAGTGAAAGTTTTCAGGAGGATAGACTCCAGTGCACAGTGAGACCTGTAGCAGCCTGCCCCTGTAATGCAGGGGAAGAAGAAATCTTATGAATTCAGGGAAGGCATAAACAATTATAAACGGACTTGGTACTACTATTCTTGCTCCTACAGCTAGTTACACTCTTTGCAAATGCCAAGCTTTAGATCTTCCCTGAAGTCTCACTGGCCTGGGAACAGTATGTCTATCCCAGGGATACACCAGTTAATTTCCAGCTTGCTCTCTGTCTCTGGGACCTTCTTAATAAATTTTTCCAAGACAAACCTGCAGTGGGGACAGCTTCCCCAAAGCTGTGTAGATGCAAACTAGTTGTTGATATGCTTTTATTTCTCGGTGTAGACATGTCCTTGGAGTTCCTTGGTGCCAATTCCTTTCCGTCTTTTCCTGGTCCCTTTCCCTCACTTCAAAGGCATCCACAGAATTTTTTTATTTAGTGCCCAAGGATTTAACAGAGATATTGGCAGTAGCTGGGAATTTAATTATTTCTGATAGTATCAGCCGCAAGCATTCTCATTTGGGAGAAGCGCTCATCTGATTTGTATGGGACCTGTTTCCCTAGAAAAGCTCTACAGTCCTAGCACTGCACAGTACTGGCGCACGCCACAAGCATGAATATGCAACAGCAGTATTATTCAAGAATCACAGTTAATGGTAATAGCCTTTTTTTCCCCCAAATTAATCAGAAAATATGTAAGTCAGCATATTTAAATAATGCATTGAAATCAGAGCACAGCATGAATAATATTTAAATTAAATCTGACAACATAAGAAATATAAAAAAGAGTATTCACAGTAATGGAAATAAGGAATTTTGAAAACTACATTTTCTGAAAGAGGAAATAATTAAAAGACCTACTTCAGTAAGATAATTTATGGAATCAACCTTATCAGCAAATAAGAAGTGTAGTTAGGCTAAATGAGGCCTCCATAAAATGAAAAGGAGAATAAATCAAAGCAAGATGGATATATATATTGCTTTGCAGGAAGGCACAGAAACTAAACCAGGCAGACTGTTCTCATGAAAGCTGCCTTGTTTCTTGCAGCTGAAATCTGTGTTTCACTAAAAGCACTTTAATGAAAAAAACCCTTTTTAAAACGTGTTTATAAACTTAAGCACATCTCAGACTAAGCATCTGGATAACAAGGATCTCAAGTTCACATTTCTGAATGGTGGGGCTCACAATGGGAGGGTACATAAAAGCAGATGCCTGAAAAATACTCTTTTTCTGTGACAGTACCTTGCTTTGGGTCAGAGAGAAGGAGTGTACTTAGGAGAAGGTGTTTGGTTTGTTCTATATTTCACTACTGCCATTGAAATACGCTCAGGATACCTGGATTTTGCACATTGCAAGCCAAATTCTAGACTGCAGGCAAAGTACAGTGGACCAGAGCCTCAGTCAGCTAAGTTCTGACTTTAGTGTCATTTAATGTCTTTAAAAGTCCAGAGGCCAGTGCCCTCCCTCTCTCTCTCTTGATGTGACATAGCCAGTTATGTCTTGTATTTAACTGAATGGCATGGTCTTTGGGCAACAGTGTTTTACTCTGCTGAATAAAAAGAATCCCTTACATTGCTGCCAGTTGATCAAGAGTATCTACCTCCAATTTAGCTGTTTACTGGTGTTGTTCCTAAGCACAGTGAGAAATGCTCCTCAGTGGTTTAGTGTGTTTCCTGACCCTGTGTGTCTTCTGGACATGCACACAGTGAGCTTTTAAAAAGGCATTTTATGTACACTTTCATACTCAAATTCTCCATCATCTGCAGCAATACAAATATGTCTTTTTGGCAGTTAACAGTCATTGTGAATAGTAACTGATTCCTTCCATTCTGCTGTTCAGGCTTACATAAATATCAAGATGTGACAGTAAGGATGAGGAAGGGGCCACCACAGCTTCATTCTGGCACATGAGAGGGTGGTGGGGAAGTAATAGCGCTCGCACTCCAATATAGGCTGCTCAATTAAACCAGTCGCTGGTCGTAGACAAAGGCACTCTGAACTTGCAGATGGGAACAACGCCATCCTCACAGATGGGCATGAGCATCCAGCACCAGGGAACATTGTACTATCACTGAATATCTGTGTTGAAGCCTGGCCAGAAATGTCAAAAAAACAGGTGCTGATCCTAATCTTCTATGCCCACAATACAAGGGAATGCACCACCAGTCATTAATCCAACACCCGTCTGGGTTAATTTTTAGAAGTCCCTGGGGAAAAATAAGGAGTTTAATGAGTAGGTTTAAAACAAGCTGAGTGTTTTGAAATGCATTTCTACATTTAGAAATATTGGAAGAGAAAGATTCTTTGAAATCTGATCTCAGTGGCATCTTCTTGATTTCCTGAGAACACGAGAATAATCTTCCAGGAAAACAATAGTTGTCCTGAAGCCAGTGATCTTATTGTCCACTGTAGGATTCTGAATATTTTAAAGGGAACAGAGACTACATATCACTAAAGACAACCCTGCTTTTACCACTGCTGGATTTACAAATTTAATCATGCTGTAGAAGACACAAAGAAAGAAGGAATATGTTAGAAAGAGAGGCATGAAAAGACAGGCAGGAATTAATGATGTTGCTCTTTAAGGGAATGGGCAAGATATCTGCAAAATCACAGATTTGCTTGACAGCGTTCATTGTAATCATGGGGGAGTGCAGCTGGGAGCTGTGTTCTGAAGACTGCACATGTCTAGTATCAATATATTTCCAACCGCTTTAAAAGGCATAGGCAGCCTGGGGCTCATTTTCTCACTTGGGTCCCTCTTCATTCTTACCTGCTTCATGAACGTCTGCCTAGTGAAAGGGGAAGGGGCTCACAGTAATACAAGCACTTTGGGAGAGGGGTGTAATTGTTGGCTTCCTTCAAGTGCGAAAAGAAGAAAAAGGGTAGAAACTAAAAGGTATAAAAGGTATGAGGGAATAAAGAAAAGTTGAAAAATAAGTGGTGCTTAAGAAAAGCTTGAGAACCTTTGAATCATTTCATTACATTGTAGTACACAGGGGACTTTATTGTTTAGAAGGAGATGAATAAGCACTTGCTCAAAATACAGAATGATTGACCTTCGAGGTCAGCAGACCTGGTGGTGCTGCACAGCATAACTACTTGCCCAATAGTAGAAAGAGAATGAATTGAATGCCGTCAATGTGGTTTTCATCTCCAAACTCATCTTCTGGGCCTCATGGAGGAACAAAAATGGTGCCACTGAGGACAAAATAGCACTGACCTAATAATATTTCCTCTCTTGCATTTGCTTCCTCCATCCGCTCACATTTCCTGGGTGACAGGTTCATCTCAGCAATGTTGAGCTGAAGATTCATCCAGACCGCAAGCCTCTTACAACCTCCATTTTCAGCAGTACACAGAAATTCTGAGTCATTTGCTATGATTTTCATGTGAATGTTGACCTCAGCAGCAGCAAAAATTCCTGTTCTGTTAGCATTACATGAACTGTGCCTTGTCCTTTTTGCTCAAGAGCAGAGAGAGAGGAGGCTGTGTTCAAAGAGCCACTAATCTAGAGGAGAGATCTTTGTCTTGTCCTCAAGCCTGTAGACTCTTGCACAGCCTGAGCATGCTCTCTTGACATCGTGTTAGTGTGCTATCATGAAAAAGCAGTCGAGCTTCATTGGCTTCCCCTTTAGAAAGAGACTATTCTTCCATTCTTCAAAAAATACTTTGCTTTGTGGAAGAAGGAAATGGTATTCAGGAAATGTGAAAGTTAACGAACAAGAAAGGAAAAAGGAGGAATATAGGAAAGTGTGATTTTTGTGGAGGAAAAAAAAGTAGGGCCTTTTACCCCACCTCATCCAGTCTTTTAAGTCTCACATCATGTCACTCACTATGAGGTTTACTTTCTTCTGTCTAGACAAGAAAGTTGATGATACCTAATTATGCAGAGGAGAAGAAAAGAAGTAAATAGCTGTGTTAGTTCTATGTTTGTGGACAATGAGTATATCTACCTTATTTTACAATTCAGATATATAAAGTCTTTAATGGCTATATCAGCCTTCATGGGGATTGTATGGACGCTGACTTACTTTGGTTTACTCTGAACTGATATTTCTATACTTTGCAGATCTAAAGGAACACATTGCCTCTCTTACAGACCTTTTTCTTTCTTCCACCATGTTTATAATTGTAGGCCCAACCCTTGTCTTTGGGTTTTGGTCTGTCTTTTAGGAAAGTAGGTTTCATTGTGGACACATAAACATGATGAGATGTTACAAAAGCTCTATAGTACCTAAAATTAGTTACTTTGGCTTGAGTGAACTCCTTACAAGTTTTCATGCTGACCTGTATCTAAAGCAGGAAGAAAATGTATGCTTTTGACATTTTGGAAAGTCTTAGCCATTTGAACTCTTAAGTCTTTACAGAATTCACAGATAGCAAGAGGAATTACAGTCCGCGTTCTTCTAGACATAAACAACATAGCGGGTGTAAACTGTCAGTTTTTGTAAGGAGATACAGACAGTCTCCTGCCAATCTCCTTGAATGTAAGTTCAACATTTCCTTTCTGTTAGTAAATACTCTCTGCTTGGCCAGTTTTCATATCATCCTCCTAAGGCAAACAAACTTCTTGACAAAGTGCCTAAGGGTTTGGATCCAGTACTTAATATAGAAAATGTCTTTGATTTGGGCACTGGATAAGACATTAGCTGCTTTAATAGAAAGCTGAGATGTGGTCAGATTTACTAACAATTCTCTGAAAAGGTTTTATTTCCATCTGCAACTATTGTTTAATTCACAGAAAAATGCTATTTGGATATGGTATGGGAAGATGACGTTTGTTTCAAAGTGGAAATTCACCATGATGTTGTGTACAAAGAGAAAAAAATGGTCAATTTGTTTTTATCTAAATACTTTCAATTTTGAAAATAAGCTTTTTTTTTTCCTGTCAAAAATACAAAACAAGAAGTATTTGATAAAAGAAAAGCTGTAAGAAACATATCATTTGGAAAAAATCATAATCCGTGCACAGGCAAATTATAAAAAGACAAAGGTTTGTTAAAGAAATTGAATCAACAGTGATATGGATGTTTTGGAAAACCATTGTCATTTGAAGGACAGCAAGATATACAATCACTCTATTTATGCAGGCTGCTTTCTTTGTGCAGCATCTAGTCTCTTCATTCTGTGTTTTAAAAATTAAATGCTGGTAAGTTAGCTAATCAAGCTTTATAACATGCTCAGTTGTTTTTATTACCTTTTTTCATGAAAGTGGACGTTATAATTAAACAGCAGTTACTATTGTAAAACAGCAGTTTTCTGTGAAATGTTTTTCATAAGAATAAGTCTTTCATCTTGTTTCACAATTTTGTCCCTACCCACCCAACTTTCAACTCTGTCATTACAATTGCCAAGTGATAAAATCTAGGAACCATGTCATCTTCCTGCGTTGAGAGAGATGATTACATCTCTGTGGGTGTGATTCTTGTCAGCTAACTCTAACTAAATCAGTTTAATTCTGGCATAAGCCACCTACCTTGGCATTCCCTGTAGTCAGTAAAGAGACATGGACATTCCTCAGAGATTCATTAAGTCTGTCTTGCACGCTTATTTTGGGCGATCTTTTAAAAGTGATTTTTTTTCCTGCCATAATCTGTTAAAGGATGTTATATCAACTAACTTCTGCATGGTCTATTTTTCAGATGGTTCAAGATAGATGCGAACAGCTCAACTGTGAATGTGCAATAGATCAAACATTAAAAGATTATAGAATCATAGAATCATAGAATCATAGAATCATTATGAGTATGTACATGCAAATGTTGTCCCAAAAATAAGAACTGCACACACAACAGGAATGATGGCTCCAACTGGAGCTAGTTTTGCTCCATATATTGCAAAAAATAATAGAATAAATGTTATTGATTTGAAGATTTGACGGAATAGGCTAACCAGCCTGAACCAGAGAAAGAATAGAGACTTGTAGATCTGGAGACTCACTCTTTTGTGAATTGTAGAGAGGTTTTGATGAGCATCTCCTTGAGCTCACCAGTATGCATGCTACAAAGGTTTTTCTTTTACTTAAGCATACTTATTTTTAGCAGGAAGGCCCCTACTGGATTTGCTTTCATCCCGCATACTGTTACAACCATTATCCCACAGGTGCAAGGGACAGCCACAAATCAAGATGGGAATGTTACTCAGACAGAATTCAGTCTGATAATGGATATGTCCAAATAAGAGAATGATTTCTCTTAAAACTTAGTTTTGAATGCCTGGCATGAACTGTGTTATACACAGGAACAGTAAGAAGAGCTAGGGAGAATATTTTAGCTATGACTCTATTTTCTGATTGTTTACTCGAAGCGGTTTTACTAGAGGACAATTAAAAACATAGTAAATCAATTTTAGGACCCCCTGCAAATCAGTTTCAAGACCCTTGAGTAGGTATCATCAATTTCAGTTTGGTCAGGAAAGATCTGCCTAATCTAATCTGCCATATTTCTAATGTGCACATCCTCAGAGTGTTTAATTGCCTCACTGAGAGTAATTTCCATGGAGCAGGAAGGAAAACCCTCACTAAAATTGTAGAAGGCTGAAAGTTTAGTGAGCAAAGTATGCTACAGTGATTCATAGGTAGCTTTCTACACTTTACTTAATCAGATGCACTGGGAATCTACTTAATTGTGCATCATCCCAGGGAACCAATTTGGCCTAAGGTAGTAAATGACACTGACTGCTGAGTAATGAGGATACTTCTGACAAACATTTCTGTTTAATAGATATCATTTGGCAAGGTCCAACAGCTTAGGTTGTGTTTAAGTACATGACAAATGAGCACAATATTCTACACTTTCAATTTTCTAATACAGAAGTAGCCAAATAAAAAAGTAAAAATAAGTAATTAAGATGTAATAAAATAATTTTATCTGTCTGTGTTTATACATTAACGTATCTTATTTTGAGTAATTCACAGCTTTAAATTGCATCCAAGTCTGTAAGAGACCATTGAAACTTTATTTACTGCTGGATGCCAGCTATATCTGTCAGCACTCCAAAAATGTACAGTTGACAATGAGTCATAAATAAGAGATTAATTAGTGTGGTAGTTGGAAGTTTTGTTGCTGATTCAGATATTTAGTATCCACTTCACTAAGATAATTTGCATATGTTCTGCCCTCTTATCATCTATTAAAAGATTTGATTAGAAAAAGGAGTCTAAGAACATTGGTGGCTGAAGGGAAGAGAGGGACACGGGGGAAGGACACATGATGGTGCTTGGCTGAAGCCTCAGAACAGAAGAAAACAGCCCTCAGTGCTGGCATGAAAAAGGCTGAGAGTCAGCGAGGGTGACAGGATTGGTGCCTTTGGAAACAGAACAATAGGCATTATATTTAGAAGCTCAAAGGCCAACCGTGAAAATACCTAATTGGTTTACACTCTTGATTTAAGCCCTGTTCCCTTATTCTGCATTTTATTGCTTTTTATTCAAGTCACTGGGAATTTTGCCAGTGCTCCCAGTGGGAGAATTAGGTCTACTGGAAAAGCATTTTCAGATATTAAAAGAATTTACAGCAGTATAAAAAATTGCATGCATATTACAGATGAAACAGACTTCATATATTGAAGGTGACATATATGTGCCAAACTGCAGATCTATAGGAAAAATTAATTCATGATAAATCTTAGCTGCTTCATCTAGCTCTGTCCCCTAGTTCTCCCTTTGACTTCAACATCCTAAAGAAATGTTCAATCCTACGGTTGCCTATTTCTCTTTCAGCACGCATGGGAAATCAGCAAAATTCTGCCCTAACCTGTTTTTTCTGAATGTATGATGCTATGGGTTCCTATTACTGACTGCTAGGCAACTGCAACCTGAGTTGGTTAGTTAGGTCTAGGATCTCTATATAGTTAAAGGAAAAAATAGGCACTTTTAAGTCCGTTTCCTCTTAACAGTGTCTTAAACAAATGTAAACATCTCCTTTTGCGTGACTTAAATCACACTTCAGAACTGCCCGTTTCCCTTACCCAAATGAGCTTGGGTGACCAGATCAGATTTAGATATCTGCATTTGGTCAGATGAATCTCACCCCGTGACTCCAAATTTCTAGCAAAACTACTGATATTTATGCTGATGGGCTGTGGATCGAGTGAAATAGTGAAGCTGTCCTTCCATAACATTCAGAGCTGCTGCAAGGGTGGTCTGCACAGTCAGGAAAGACATGGGCCAATTTTGACGTATTGTGATGGGGACTCTCATTAATAACTGGAAGTCTAGAAAATGAGACCTTCAAGAAAAGCTTAGAGAAATGGATTTTGGCTTAGTCTAGCAAAGAGATGAATGAGGGAATATACAAAATCATGTTCTGTATATTTCTTGGATCTGCAAAGAGGCAAACTTGTCTTCATATCCACTGGGACAAGAAATAAAAAGTTAAAACTTCAGTGAGAGAAATTTAGGTTAGATATTAGAGAAATTTCTAAGAGAGAGGATGCTTAAATGGCGGAACAGATTGCTGACGGAAATTATGGAACCTTTTTAGTAAGGATTTTTTAAAAAGTTTGGAGGAGTATCTGTTGGGTACATTTTGAAGTTAGGACGTGAAGATCTTCAAGGTCCCTTTTTCTTTCACTCCCCTATTTTTCTGTCATTCATTCATTCATATATCTCTCTCTCTCTTTTTCTCACTAAGTGTGTTGTATTGGAGAGGGGAGACTTGCAGCCTCCAACTGTAGTCCCAGTTTTATTTCTATGTCTGGATCCCAAATAACTTCTTTTTATATCAGCTGAAGTTTCTTAGGTCACTCTGAGTTTTATGGTTTTGTGGATGGCCTCAGAGAAACAAGTTACAAGTGAAGAAAGAATTGCCATGTATTCTACCCTTCGAAAAGAAAATACAACAGGCAGAAACTAGTTGGAGACGAGAAACATACAACAATTGTTTACAGAATAACCACTTCAGCCTGAAACTTTGCTGAACTGAGGGGACAGCCCCAGAGGGGCAGGTGGAGGAAAGGAATTCCTGCAGAAAACCCCTGGTACCTTTCCTGCTACCTGCTGGCTTAGCCTTCAAAAATACCACATCTGACAGCCTGCAAAAGAACAAGCTGGGCATTTATTTCTGCCTATAATTTTTTACTATATTTCCATATCTGAAGAAGAATTGTTTCACTCAGTCTGGGATTTGTTCATTGTATATACGTGTTTTTCTAAAAAATGTTGACTACTGTTCTATATACAACCAGACTACTAGCCCGTATTTAAATGCTATATAGCTAAAATTAGCAATATTAAATTTTCAAAGAAGATTATAAATGAGAGGGAAAAAAGCCTTAATGAAAATCATTATTCTACTATATCACATGAAAATAAGAAAGGAATTAGAAAGGTGACAGAACACAAGGAATAATAATTTAGCACTTACATTATCCCATTACTTTTCAGATGATCGCAGAATTCATGTCATTTGATTGATTTTACTTCCTGTGGTTACTAATAAACAAAAAAATCCCTGAAAACCCCCCTATTGTTTTTCTACTGAAGTTGCACTAAGCAAGTCTCTTTCTCTCTCTCTCTCTTTTTTTTTCTTTGAAGTGCTAGCAGTTAAAGACATATTTGGTTGGCTGTTATACAGATCATACATTTGGCCTCTTTACCAGTAGTAGACAGTAATTTCCTATACATTAGACTTTGGACAGTGGGAAAAAGCCCATTGTAATGTTCTCATGTTCTTTCTGAAGATCATTACTCCCCCCCCCCCCCCCCCCCAGGAAGAAGCCCATAAAACACACACCAC
>NW_008823918.1:700831-708762 GCF_000699105.1 Pygoscelis adeliae | reverse complement strand
GCCCCCCCCCCCCCCCCCAGGAGAAAGAGCACTTTTAAAAACAAATCCAGGGTTGACAAACTGTAGTCCAGAGGTTAAAAAAACATATTTCTTGGGGACTTGTCAGAAAGGAAATCCCACTATATTTTAAGGGCAGCTAAAATTGTTTTATAACGGCCATATGTGTTCATTTTTAATTATAACAACATGTATCAAGAAAGTGTCTTTGGGCTATTTATGAACCTGGAGTTGAATTCATTGCGCAGCTAAGACTTCCCTGGCACATGAGGAATGCAATGTCAGGTCTAGAAGGTGACATGCACACGGCAATATAAATATTCGGCCCAAAGTATCGCTTTGATCACATGATGATCTAAAGTAAACACAGCAAACTTCAACACTAAATACAATTTGAGCTACAGCAACACTACCACTAAAACACAGGAGAAGGTATCTTGATTTATGTGTTTAAACCCTTCAATGAATCTACCCTCACACTTGAAATCTGTTCCTGTTGCCTTTCCCTCCCACAGCAATGCAGTGTTTATATCTGCTTTTTCCAGAAACTTCTCCAGACTCTTTCTACCATGTCCCTTTTTGTATTAAAATATCTTCTGCAAAATTTTTCGTACTACTAACTAGAAACATTAATAGTCTGCACATCAAATGAGATCAGATCACAAGTGAAGAACAGCTGCCAAGGCTCAACTCATTTCAAATCAGAAGTGGTGGTAGTGGGCAATCATGAAGCCTTAGAGGAGTTTGCAGCCGTACTGCCACCTCCTTTGGCTCCAGGACCACTGTCAGGATGGCTGCATTTATTTTTCTGGGTGAGATCTGTTGATGTTATAGCCCACTGAAGCGGCCAGAATCTCTGATGTAGCAGAGATGTTAGTAGTAACTCAATGAATGTTCAGTGCATTGTGCCTAAAAGACAGCGATGGGAATCGGAATACAGGACGTTTCCCTCCTCTAGGTGAACACTGTCCCCTTTGGGTAGAATTGTGTTGCCTCTTCAATTGCTTTCTTTTGGCCTTTGAGTCTTACATTTGTCTCCACAAAGGGACACAGATGCAATGGGAGAGGGAGAAATGAAAACGTGTTTAGCCTGTTTCAGAGCTTTGTGTTGCTCTCCTGGGAGCTGGGAATCGAGAATCCATACCCCGCCAAAGTGAGAAGAGCTCTCCTCCATCTCCCACTTCACTCCTCTAATTACTAGGACTTCTGTGTGTTTGGCCTCAGTAACACATTTCCTACACCTCAAAATGCAAGTGACCCTCGGTGCTCCCAGAGATATGTTTGCAGATGCCTAGGCAAAAAGTAGAACCATATGGTTGTAGGCATACCCAGAATTAGGCAGATTTTGAAGAGGATTTGAGAAGGATTTTGAGGACTTAAATTTTTGAATGTAGCTATTTACAGATTTGTAGAAAGATAAAATCTATTCAACTGAAATATGGAAAGCTTTTGGGCACAAAAGCTCTTCTTCAGGTCTGAGATAGAAGACTACAAAGCCAAACACAAAAGTTTTTGAGCTGCCAACAGCCTACCACTGTAACATGAATGTTATTTACCAAGACAGCTAGCTTGGCTTATATGCCTTTGTTCATGGCTTTAGAGGCAGCTGGACATCCAAATACCTCTAAGATTCTTGGCCTCTCTTCCCACTGTAAAACCACAGAAAAAAAGCAAAATCCCAGGAGTTCCAATTTGTTTTAACAGCAAGTTAAATGAATGTTCCCTTTCTTATATATATAGCTTTAAAATATCATTCTCTTTGTTGCCGGCTGCTCCTATAACAGTACTGTTTGTCTCTCATAAGTCCATTTTAACTGTGTCTTCAAAATGCTTTCTGGAAAATGAAAAATGTTTGGGCTATGGGGAATACCAACATTCAAGACAAAGTTACTGCTGCAAGGGCTTTTGAGAAATAAAAGAAACCTTTTCCCAGTTGGTAAAAATATATTAAATAAAGATCCCTCAGTACAATAAACACACTTTATTTTCGGCAATGTTTTTGTTTATTCTTTGCAGACACCACAGTGATATGAAATTACTAGCAAAACAGGGTTAACACAACTCTGATATGTTCCTGTAAAGAAATCACAATCCAGATAAGAACAACTGGCAAATTGCATGCCACATCCCACTTGTGTTCAATGGCCACTAGATTCCACAGACAAAATCCATCCCACTGGTTGGAAGATAGACAGTACGAGTGTGAACATCATGTACAGAGACAAGAAACACTTCTGTCTATCCCACTGACTATCTTTGACTGTAAGCTAATGGGCTCCTTGTGCCCCAAACCCCAGACACAAATTCCCAGAATGGGAATGAAACATGGCTTCAAGAAAAAACATGAAAAATGTTTGGTTTTTTTCATAATTTTTCCAAGAGGTACAGTATCCTGAGTACAGATTTCTCTAGTCTGTGCCAATATATACCCTTCTTCAAGAGTTTGGAACAGAAAATGAAGTTTTCTGCCTTCATCTACAGTTTCGTTTAGGAATACCATCAGCAGTGGTCAAAAGGACATTGACTGACTGTTTCATCTTCCTCTTGTTTGGGATGGGAGTGATGGACACAATACTTAAAAAATAGAGGCATCAAAGATCTGCTGAGAGACAAGCCATTAAATGAGCTGAGGTGAGGAGAGGAGATATTAACACATCAAGGCTGGATTCAAAAGGCTGTGATTTAAAACAAAAATAAAATTTGACCCATACAGATCTTTTTGCAAAGTATTCACTTTGTGATATGATCAATTCTATGAAATAAGGAAAGAAAAGCTTAGAACTCCTGTTTGCTAACTTAGTTACTCAGAAAAAAAATCCTTAGCTACATGCAAGTTTTCACTGTTCAGCTGTTTCCTGTGAAGAATAGTCTTATGATTTTTAAGAGCAGGTTCTTCTATCCTAACTCTGAAGATTGAATGAACTTTCATTTTAGCAAAAGAAAATAACTTTGGACTAAGACCAAGTGCTGAGAATTCCAGGCTAAAAAGAGATCGTATGAGTAAAAACTATATGATTGTAGAAGCGGAGTTACCAATTTAGCTATATTATGCATTAATGGAAATTATGATCAGTGAAAATTAGGCTTGAGAAAAATATGCAAGGAAAACCTATTTAAATCAGAGGGAGCGAAAGAAGGAAAAGCCAATTAAAAAATGTTTTTCTAAAAAGAAATGTAGTCTTGTGCTTGAATAGCCAGAGATGTGACCTTCAGTGGCCTTCAAATGATGTTTTATTGGGAGAGATGATGCCTGGTTCCATCTTTCCATCTCCACAAAATAAATGAATTCTTATTGCATTTCACAAATAAAGGAGTATCTGAAATGCTGACAATGGTCTTTGAAGCAACATCTCACAGAAAAGATAGGAAACATCACTGACATAAAGAAAACAGAAGAAGAAAATGAATATTTAAGAATTATTTCTATGGACAAAAGTGCAGGATAAAGTTCTTGACACAGACTAGAGCCTTGTTTCAGAGGCCACTGGACTGAAACATGACAAAGAGAAGAGAGTGGTACCAGCAAGTGCAAAACAGCCAAGTTAAAAACAGAGCAGAGAGCAGAGAGGTTACCACCACTGAATTTAAAAAAATAAAATGGAAATCTGATTCTAGAGCAGTGAGGCACTCCTGGAGTGTTGATACTATTTGGTATCCCTATTTGGTAATTTCTCCCAGGAAACAAGGGAAACTTAAACTGCTTTTTGTTTTCCACACAAGCAATGCTTAACACTTTCTTTTAATCTTTTTTCTTCTTTCTTTTTTTGGTTTTGTTTGTTTATTTGTTTGTTTTGTTACAAATGCTTGTGCACTAATAACTGATAGGGAAGTAAAATGCCAATGTGTACATTAAGATGAGAAAAGGTAAGCCTCTGAGAGACACATTCATTCATCTCTAGGCTGCTAGAAGCTGACCACAATGACAATGATGATATCCCATCAAACATGTTCTTTTGTTCAAAATGAGCACTATACTTTATTGATTCTTGGTGAAATTGCTCTGAGATGAATCAAAATACCAGCTGTCCCATTTATTGAGCTGTGAAATATTTCTATTCGCTGTGCAGCTGTGTGAACCTGAACTAATCTAAAGGGCAGATCATCTACAAGAGAGCTCAAAATAGTTTTATTGCAGGCAGTTTGCCTAAGTATTAAATATTCCCGGCTCATGTGGGATTCTGAGCAAGGGCTTATGCTGAGGGAAAAGCAATGTTACTTACTGAATAGAGCGCAGATTGCTGCCTGTTTGTCATAGATGCATGGAAATTACAGAAAACTATTAAAGACATCCAATTTTGAAAAGTGCTAAGAAATCTCATGACCAAATGGTATGTCAGGGTGCTCACTACCTTGCATGTGGTACTTAGCATTGTGCAAAACGAGAAGACTGGGTGACGATTCAAGTCTTCCTGATAAAACCATGTGTTTCTCTAGTGAATGTTATCTCTGCAAGAGGTCAGAAGGGAACAGAATAGCCTACTAGTTTGTTTTTTGACAGATGGTAAATGATAAAACAGCATTAAAATCATCCAACCAGCTTAAAGTTTTCCTTTTAGTGCCAGCACATATGTATCTTGCTTTGGGAATTATGCTCTAATTAACCTAAAGCAAGTAGTATTGCTCTTTTACACATAATGGGAGGATTGAGTGCAACAGATTTTATGGTCATTATCAAAATACCGCTGGTAATAAAAATTCTGGAAAACATATAGGGATACTCTAAGAGAGGAACTGAAGTCTCTCTTCTTGGTAACATTATTTTTCCTGCTATGTATCATATTTTTTGACAAGAACACTTTTATCTCAGACATTATATGGTTCAGCAAATTCTAAAACCACTTTCCTTTGGTGAATAGTTGAACTCTTCTCAGTTACAAACGTTGGGCCATATAGCTCCAAAGGAAGGAAAAACCAGTGGGAAAGAAATTAATTTAGTTATATCTTCAAAGTGAATGGCTATACCATGCACTGTGAAAAAAGAGAAATTTCAGAAAAGCTGAAAATATTTGTAGGATAGCCCTACTAGCACCACTTTGGGAGTTTTCAGTCATTTAAAAAAAAAAAAATCTGTCAGTTTGTCTACTTCTTTACCCATGAAGCAGTAGTTTCAAAGATGGTATTCAATCACATCCAGATTTTTAGGGACTATTCTAATAATTTATGGGCAGAAAACTATTGACTGGGGACATTTGAAAAGAGAGATGGAAAAGGGTGTGAGCGTATTCCTTGCCATTTGTTTAGCACAACCCCAGGTTAAAACACTTCTGTGACTGTCTGTAGCTCCAACCATCAGTCATTTCACACTTGATAAGACCATCCTGAAATACGAAGTACCTCCTGGCACTCTCTTGATAGAACAGAATGAATTGACAATGTATTTTGCAGACAAATGATAATGTTACGGGATAGGAAGAGGAAATGAGCTGGGGAAGGAAAGACTGGAATTGCCCCTGGGATAGAAAGGAGAGGAGTGGATGAATGCAGGATAGGAGGAACAGGGAATGGAACAAGGCAATACTCATGGTCCCTGGTCTGAGAAGAGAGTAAGGAATGCTGCTATTGGGCAGGAAAGAATTGGGAGAAGATGACCCAGCAAATAAGACATTTGGGATTGCGGGGCTGAGCTGACAAACTGGTCCAGTCCGGTCTTAATGGAACAAGGAGAATGTCAAAGCCCATGACAGATGCCCCTGCCACTGGGGAGGAGGAAAAGTTGGGGGACCTGAGCAGGATTTCAGTCCAGAGAAAAAAGAAGGTATGATGGAAGGGGGGATGACATAGCACCCAGAGTTCCTCATAAGAGGGTCCTTGGCACAGAGAGAGAACAGCTTATAGGAAATAAGCAGTAGCCCTGCCAGGAGGAAAATGCAGAGGGACAGAAGGATGGCAGATAGGACACAGTGATGAAATAAAAGGATATATGGTATTTGTTCACAATACGCTTAACTGACAATAGCTGATGAAATGTGCAGTCTCCTTGCTGCTGCTTCTTCCCCGTGCTTTTTAACAACCTAGCTTTCACTGCTGCCCAAATGTAGCAACGCTTTCTGTTGGGCGGGCAAAGGGGATTATGAACAGCCTGATGATTTGCTATCCATGTGGATCTTGGTAAAGCTTTTCTGCAGCTTCGCTTAATGTGGGAATATTTTCATGGCTGGTGTCTGGCTAGAAGATCTTGATAATGCTAAAAGTCCCGCAAGGTTCTAATGCACTTAGTTAAAAACATTATTTGTGTGTTGCACCTCTAAAAGAAGGATCAGTGTGATCCATAATTTTGCAAAGAATGGGCAAGTAGAAAAAACAAGACATGGATGTATATAAATATACATACATACAAGTGTTTCTTTGCTGGCATATTTCTGGGAAAAAAACCTACACCAAAACTAAAAACATTTATACAAAAATGTCTGCAAGTAGGGCTGAATTTGGTTAATAACCATGTGAAATTTGAGGAAGTATTCAGAGACTGATTATGCAATGTTAAGTTACAGAAAAAAAGATTTCTTATTACTGATAGAATTAAGTTGGTTAGAATTTATTTCCATCTCTAAAAATGATGATTAGATCCAAACACTTCTCAAGGCAAGGGTAAGGCTTCCAATGCTATATATTAAACGGGTCTGGGGCAATTCTCTGCCATTGAGTGCAACAATATGGATCAGCCCATATTCATAATATCAAACATATTTACATTCTGAAATGGGTCACATGCAAAATTAGTTGAAAATAATGCAATAGTCCATCTATTCCAAGCTATGCCCAGGAGTTGTTTGGGAGAATGTTGGTTGGGCCAGGTCTAAAACATACTGATTTAATACTATATATAACATAATCCAGTGACCAGTAGTACTCCCTGGTAACATCTAATTTACCTGTATGGATGTAGCACCTTTGTCTTTAGTGACAATCCAAGATATCAGAATCATCTTTCAGATTCTCAAAAAAAACCATAAATAAGAGATGTTCTATAGAAACCTCATCTCAGTGCATTTTAGCTATGTATTTTTTGCATTGCATTGCAGCCTTAATTTAGAAAACATTTGTGGTCGTGTTTAATATTTGGCTTTGAGAAAGTATAACTGTATGATCGTATGCTTTGCTGGATCTAGGCATTCATCTATTGACAACTTCATGGAATAGTATTTGTAGGCAACATCACTACTGTAGCATTTCAACAGAAGGAAAAAAACCCTCCTAAATGGGTATTCTTTCACAAGTTTTCCCATAAAACAATATACTTGGAAAAAATGTAGCATTTAAGTTATGATATTTTAAAACTTTTAAATTTTAAATTTTCTGTCTGTTAGGGATAATGAAACAAAGTGAATTCCAATAATAAATTCCATTTGCAATGCAGACTTCCCTGAAAAAACTTCTAAGGAGGGGTGGAAAGAAGAAATGTAACAGAAAAACATGATTTACTTATCCCCAGAGTGCTAATTTCCTAGTTCATTTTCTGAGTATATGTAACAGTAAGTATCAGGAACAAAGAGAAACAGAGGCAGAGCAGAAAGCTGTTGAAAGGAAAAACTAATTACATGAGGGAATATGAGTGAAATAAAGTAGCTTTTTGCTAGTTTGGTAAATGGCACAAAGTATTTAGAGAGGATTCAGAAGTATGCAAAAGTCAAAATTGTTACAAAAAGCCACATGAAGAGTTGCAAACCCTCAGACAATGAACATGGTTTTATAGCACAAGAATGCACAAACTGCATCCAGAAACAGCGCAAATCCTGCCCATTGACCCACAGTCCAAATAAGAGTATCGATGCCTGGGACACAGGGACAGCTCATTCCAGGCAGCAATGTCCCAGCTGTAAGGAGAACCGTGAAGCTGCTCCTTCATCAATGCAGCAAATTCCTGAGGATAAAATTATTTAAGGCAAAAGCTCCCAGCCCCACCTGTGGTACCGCATGCCACTTAAATTTTGCAG
>NW_008823918.1:695307-700807 GCF_000699105.1 Pygoscelis adeliae | reverse complement strand
AATGCAGAAATTCAACCAGTGCCACCATTTGCATTTCCGGGTTCAAAGCCAACCGTGGCAGGGGAGGCAGAATGTGAAATGAGAGGGTGGGAGAGAACATCTTCTTTTGTGGGCTGTGCAGGAGGTGTGAAGAGTTTGGTGGGAGTTGGGCAAATGGGGGAGGGATGTGGGTCTGGGGGAGATAAGCCATGTGGTATCAGGAGGGAGAACAGGATGTTTGCAGCTGGGGGAAAAGCAGCTGGGAATGGCAGGATGATGGGTGGGTGTGAATGGTGACGTGCCTTGACAGTGTGGAAATTTAGAACACAATTTTGCCATGTCATAAAGAGTCTCTGCTGATAAAGAGAAACAGTATTAGGAACGTGTCCGTGCATGTCAGAAATGGCTTTTAAACACTTTTGCCCCTTTTACAGGTTTGTGTATTCTTCAGCCATTTTGCACTGTCAGGGTTTTATCAAGCAAGACTTGGAGCTTTCCTTTGAAATGTGCAGCAATTGCATGTTCCTTACACACAGAGGCTTCTAATTTGCTACAGCATGGAGCCTGGTGTTCATTTAAGAATTATGCATGGCAAACATGAAGAAGAAAAAAAAAAAAGGTAACTCGCTTCAGATGCGTCTGTTCTTTTGAAGCCCAAAGATTGCTTCAATATGAACAGCTATTTTATGTTTATAAATAGAAGCATATAAAATATGTTTTGAAAGGAAAATCGTAATTGACCTACTATTTAGTGCTTTTGATCTTTTAATTAATTGATCCCCTAATTATTGAAAACTGTAGCAGAACAAATGGTAAACAGGTTGGTTTGGAGTATTTTTTAGTAAGGATTTTAGCATGCAGCAACATGTGCATGCAGGAAAGCATTCTACAGGATTATACAATATATTGCTTTTTAATTACAACACAGCTCTAGAGATTAAAGTTTACAGAATAACCAAGTACACGTTTTGGATCTGTCACTCTATTGTGGCAGTAATCTGTGGATTAAAGTCCTTACCAGTGTACATTTAGACATGATAAAGTATAAGGACACCAAAAGAATATCTCATAAAAACTGGGTTATAGACAATAGGAAAGTCTGAGATATGAACTTTGGTTTACGGCTCCAGCGCACATTACATGTAAAACATAGTAGTTAAATGCTATTGTTTTCAAATATATTTACAGAGACACAGTTAAATGTATTGCATAGGATTTCATTCTACCTATTCTTTCCTTAGGCAAAATATATCCTTCTTTACATGAAACTAGTTTTATTTCAATAACATTAATCCTTCTTAACTTCCAGTGAGATTATCCTTCAACAACTTTCTGTGAGATTATCCTTCCTTTCTCTTTAGTAAATACATCAATCGGGACCATTTACAGGATGGGAGATCATCAGCACAGGAAACACGATGGTGCCCACTGTATCTGGTAGTAATTTCCCATGTTTACAGCTTTGCAACAGAAGAAAATACACTAGGGGAAGAACAGGGGAAACCTGGGGAAATCCCCACAAGGTTTAGTAATTCCTTAGCAGAGACTGTAAAGAGCAATAAGATTCAGCTGTCAGAAGAGGCTGTTTCCAGCAAGCAATGAGTTGTGCATCATGCCAAGGATGCAGACAACCAGGTTCTGTTAGGAGTCTTCTGGTGCCATCTTTAGTGAAAGTCCACTCTAGAAGCCAAGTTCTAAGAAAGTTGGTGGGGTTTTTTGGTGGGTTTTTTTTGTTGTTGTTGTTGTCATTTGTAGAGTGACACCTCATTCAAGGAGTTTTGCTCATTATGAAAAACCACTAAAGGCATTGAAATCTGGCACAAATTAAGACGAGCTCTTTTGTTTGAAAATGGTTTACATCCACAAACTCTTTTTTGTTGTAAATAAATTGTCATTTTCACATTAATCAGAAAATCCATCTCATTTCTAGTCTAGTCTTGGTTCCATAATGAACTGAACATACAAGTATCTACCTGAACACATTTAAATGAGAGGCACCACTGTGACTCACTCCACCGTTTTAGAAAGAAAATATTTCTCTGAGCTGATTATGAAAAATCAAGATGACTAAAAAGAGAATATCTGAGAGAACTCATGGGGTCTGCAGTGAATGTTACAAGTTGGACTGTGTATTTGCAGCAGATCCTAAACTGTTTTAATAAATGCCATCAGCAACACCACTGCTGTTGTTGACCAAGACATCCTGAAAGCCAGGATTTTGCCAACTAGAAGACAACACAGTCTGTGACACTTCAAAGCTCTTCCACACCCCCACCATCACATCTGGAAGTAATACCAAGGTGCTGAAAGATGCATTTTTCCCCACTTCCAATGAACTTAATCAAGAAGGTACAAGCAGTCCTAGCTAAAGGGCTGAGTTCATCATTTCAGTCCCTGCCAGTCAACAGCCTCAGCCCAGCTGTGCAGCCCTCCCACCCTCTTGCTGTCTCTCCTTCTCATCCCATGCACGGCAGCATCACTTTTACCAGCTGCATGCCAGCCTTTTGAGAGCTGACTGGACCCCCTTAGCATGCAGCAGTTGTGGATTCAAAAACTCCTTCATGCCGAACAGGGAGCTGAAGCTTCATATCTGCTTCGTGAATGGGTGCCTACCCACTAAATAACTGCAGAAAGAGGGGTAAGTCTTCCTCCATAAAAAAAAAAAAAAAAAAAAAAGAAAGAGAAAGGTGCAGCTATGACTGTATTTTTGCAGGAACCATTTCTGCCAGTATGCATAACATGCTTCTGTTACTCCGGCCATACTAGTCCCCAACTGACACTGTATTAGCTACATCTAAATTGCTAGATATATGTATGCAGGGAGTGATCCACGTCCCTAGACCACTCATCACCACATGTTGCTCTCCCACCTTGCTGGGACCAGCTCTCCCCAGAGCTGCTTTGTGGTATCCATACTACAAATGTCCTCCTCAGACTGTCCTGGTCTTTCCTGCTGGAAAGCATGTGATATAAAATTTCACATTTGACCCTGAAAAAGCTGCACGTCGTTATGACAAAGTATACACTGCTTCCTAAAGAAGTGTTAGCAAAATATTGCTCTCCAATTTGGTCTTTCATCTTGAAACCAGAGCATTACACCTGAAGCTATGGGAATTCATTGCTTTCCCAGTGCCATTTAGGACGCACCATTCCCTGTAACTCAGGTACCAAAGCAAGTAAACGCCTTCTGTTTTTCAGTTTCAGTCATTATTCTGACAAACCCGGAATGAGACTTTGTCAGGAAATGATCTTTCTAACAGTAAGCTTCAACTGGTAAATTATAAATATTTTTCAAGGAAACATAGTGCATATTTCCCATTGGTCCTTCAGTTTCACTGTGTCTATGAAAGGAAAAACAGTAAATCACTGATACATTTTCCCTAGATAGCAGTAACCATCACCCTGATAAAGCATCATAAAATCAGTATCTGCTAAGGGTAGGCAAAAACTTGGAAGTATGGTATCCAAATGGGTAATTGCAGTGGGCCATCACGAACACTAAACAGAGTCCCAGACTTTGGCTATCTAAATTCCTTTCAGTGCTTGTTATTCTGAGATTAATCTTTTGGGTACAAAATCTTTACAAGTACTTTTTTTTTTTTTCATGAATATGCCAACATGGTGAGTGTGAGTATCTAGCTGTTATGTAGTCTGTGCTGCCTATCTTTAGTTATTATGCACGTTCAAAAAGCTTTCTGGCAGAGATTTATGCCCACAGTCTTTCCTCTGACCTCTTCCCCCCTCATTTCTCATGAAGACAGCTTATAGTGACCAAAGACCTCTTTTGCCGATATAGCTTAAAGCATTGCCTTAGACAGACACCAAAGTCCATTCACTGAGAACAGGACTTCTCTTTTGTCTGTGCGTAATGCAGCTATATCAAGATTTCAGAATAACAATGTTGAAGAACTACTTCTTTTTTTTCCCCCATGGATCATAAGAGAAAAATGAGCTATAAGTGCAGGCAGGCCATCTAGTTCTGTAAGATTACGTCTCATTTATTTCAAGATTATTATTCTCTGTTAGTTGTTTGTTAAGATTTTTGATCTAATGATGTTTCTATTACTATGCTGATATTCTGAAAGTGCTTTGCCCTTACACTTGTTTGAATTGAGTTGTAGTTTTGCACGGTCAATTGAAGGCACCTACTGATTTCAGAGCAATTTAGAGTGTCCCTTTCCTAGAAAGCTGTAAGTATTTAGAGAGTGAAAATTAAATGTGTTAAAAATTGCTCACAAAACCAAAAACAAACAAACAAACAGAAAAGGCTTGTGTACAACATAACAGTCAGCAATAATAGCTGCTAATTAAGAGTTTGGTAGCTGGATGATAGTTTCAGGAGTCAGCAGATGAAGTTCAGAACAATTGCCTACCTTAGAGCTGATACTAGGTCATAAGAACAAAATTCTATTACTTTAATGACTTTAGACTAAATCCACAAAGAAATTCTTATGGAGAGATTCATTTCATGGAGGATATGTTTAAGTTATTTGCCTTGATTTGCTGTACATAAAGCAGGGAGAAGTGGGCTCATCTAGCGTGTGGTTCCTGTGCCCCTTTTCTGCTAGCTACCTTAACACGAGATGAATTGGATCTTAATAAAGTCCTCCTTCTTCCTTGGCTGTCACCGTGGAGCTGCTTGGATCTCTAGCTTATATGTAAGTGTCCATTAGGACTTTTAGGCTAGGCATTTGAAACCAGCACCGCGAGCCAGCTTCTGATCTTGCTAGTGTTTGTGCGACTCTAAAGATTTCTTTACAACTTCAATGGGTTTATTGAGAAATATGTAAACTAGGTCAGAATCTGGAATGTCTATCACTCCTTCCCCCAAACCAGCTCAATTTATACATCTACACCAGTAAACTAAACAGGACCAGGATAGATTGAAGTCCTGACACACATTTATCTACATTGTTTAATTTTCTGCAAATTCAGAATGGTTTGGCCTGTGTCAGCTGGAGAATGTCTGGGAATGGTCCGAGATATAGAATAAGCCCAGAAATGATCCCAATAAAGTATGGAGAAAACTCCTTTTTGAGAGTAGAGAAAGTTTATATGGTGGTTGTGTCATGCCATTTGTCCTCAGGGTCAGAAATCTGCCTTTATTCAGTAGCAAATGGGACAATGTTGACCAGAAGTCCAGGACTCATAGTCTTGATGGGCAAACTGTTGGTGCTGCTCTATAGAGCGCAAGGTAAATGGCAGCATCTGGCAGTTAACGGTGGTGGTGGTCTCACCTATGTTTCTTACTCAGTTCCCAGTCAATACTGGAAATGTAGGTCACTGAAAATACTTCCACCTTCCCAGGTATTTGTAGCAATTAATCCTGAACTCATTTAGCTCATTAGGTTTCTTTGTTTCTTGGTGAAGGAGGGGAGCCAGCAAAACCGCAACCATGGACTTCCGGAGGGCGGACTTTGGCCTGTTCAGGACGCTGGTTGAGAGAGTCCCTTGGGAGATGGTCCTGAAGGGCAAAGGGGTCCAGGAAAGATGGACGTTCTTCAAGAAGGAAGTCTTAAAG
>NW_008823918.1:673031-693341 GCF_000699105.1 Pygoscelis adeliae | reverse complement strand
TGGCTGGAAAGCTGCCTGGTGGAAAAGGACCTGGGGGTGCTGGTCGACAGCCGGCTGAACATGAGCCGGCAGTGTGCCCAGGCGGCCAAGAAGGCCAATGGCATCCTGGCCTGTATCAGAACTAGTGTGGCCAGCAGGAGCAGGGAAGTGATCGTGCCCCTGTACTCGGCACTGGTGAGGCCGCACCTTGAATACTGTGTTCAGTTTTGGGCCCCTCACTACAAGAAGGACGTTGAGGTGCTGGAGCATGTCCAGAGCAGGGCAACGAGGCTGGTGAGGGGTCTGGAGAACAAGCCTTATGAGGAGCGGCTGAGGGAGCTGGGGTTGTTTAGCCTGGAGAAAAGGAGGCTGAGGGGAGACCTCATTGCTCTCTACAACTACCTGAAAGGAGGTTGTAGCGAGGTGGGTGTCGGTCTCTTCTCCCAAGTAACTGGCGAAAGGACGAGAGGAAATAGCCTCAAGTTGCGCCAGGGGAGGTTTAGATTGGATGTGAGGAAAAATTTCTTTACTGAAAGAGTAGTTAAACATTGGAACAGGCTGCCCAGGGAAGTGGTTGAGTCCCCATCCCTGGAAGTATTTAAAAGACGTTCAGATGAGGCGCTTAGGGACATGGTTTAGTGGGCATGGTGGTGTTGGGTTGACGGTTGGACTCGATGATCTTAGAGGTCTTTTCCAACCTTAATGATTCTATGATTCTATGTTTTGGAATGCTAGTAAGAGGTTTATTAAACTTACTGTTATTGAAATCTGTTTCCTCCAGCATATGTTTGGAGGTTAACGATTTTTCCACCAGATCTATCTTTCCCTTTGACTTTATAGGTAATAGATAGCTACATATTCAGTCCATTCTGATGAGTAATTGTTTAATCATTTTTTATACATTTGATGCATTCTTTGTCTCCGTCATCATTTCTTTTCATGCTTTGAATGCAAGCTACTGAATAACTATGACTGTGTAGGATGCAGATACACATTAGGTTGCAATGGATTGCAGTTTATAAGTTTCACACTGACAGAATTTGCAGCTCTGACAATTGCTTATTGAAATATTTTCCAAAGCTGTCTACAAATTCTTTAAATATGCTTCCTGCAAAGATATTTTAATACTTATGGAAACATCACCAAAGGACAAACTGTGGAGGATACCTTTTTATTTAGCTAGCTGGAAAACTAAAATGGTGTTAAAGTTAGATATGCTTCCAGATAAATTTGAACACTTCCCCTAGAAAGGTATAATCAGTCACACACTTAATCTGTTACAACTGGCTTCGACGGTACAAATTTAATTGGATTAGCTTTCCTTGTATGTTGCACAGTTTTCTCTCAACGTCAGTAGTCCCTTCTTATGGTGGTCCTGCCTCATTGCCCAGTGGTAGAGTTCCAGGCACTTGTACATGAATTTTCCAGTGGAGGAGAAATCAAGGACATCATAGTGTGAACAGACTTTAAACTTGGCTTATTTTGTCAGCACACACACACACACAGAGCCGTCATAGCAGCCATAAAATGAAGATGACTGCAAACAATAGGAAGCCAGTCTCCCTCCCAGGAATAATGTCATTACACAACACCTGGTATGCAGAGAAACTCTTAGTTTTGAGTATTTATTCAAATTTTAAAGAAGGGAGGAAACTGTCCTCGCAAAGCAGCTTTCCAAAGGCTATGGTCTCCGTTGGAGAGTAACAATGTAAAACTCACAGGACAATGTCTTCTCCCAGCTCTGAGGATTTACTTGCAGGCTATGTGTAATAATGCTACCTACTGCCACCTGACAAACATAATTTGTTTAGCTGCAAAGCAATGTGGTGATTATCTTTTTACAAAGTCCTCATATTTATAGGTTCATGACCTTAATTTTGAGAAGAAAGGGAATTTTACCTGACCCATGTTGAAGTAAACTCTGTTCATTAACTTAATGTTTCAAGAAAACTCCTGACTAAACTGTCACACACTTATTCATAAAGCATAAATTCATGCTTTTATTCTACCAAAGTAAAAACAGATTCTTCCCAAAAAATATATACAGTATCAAATCTCAACAATGTGCCTAGAGTTTTGCAATTATATTACGCTTCAGATGTTAACTTTTCAGACCAAGAAAACGAAAACATGACTTACCTGGAGTCAATATGTCAGTATTTTCAGCAGTACTTAAATCACATTTTGAATGAAGTGACCTAGCTAGAAGAAACATGTAAGAAATTAGCAGCAAAGTAATAATTTTTAGATTTATAAGAGCATAAACATGTAAATAAATCTCCCCTTATTCTTTACTAATTACAGAGAATTATAACTCTGTATTTAATCATTCACAATATTTATTACTCCATTTTACATTCCTTTCATACTGAATCTATAAGTAAGGGGATTTTTTAAATTGTTTTTGGACATTTATGATCAAATTTTTAAACTTGGTACATAAAATTCTGGTGCTACGTCCATATTCAGCAAAGCGGAATACTTAAATGCATGCCTGGAATGTTTGTAGTAACACAGTACATGGTTTCATAATTTACAATGATTTCAACAGTCGTGGCTAGAGTAATGCATTACACTTCCACCATAATTCTAATTGCAGCTGCACATGTTCTGAAGCACAAATATTAAATCTACCAAAAAATGTGTGTCAGTCTTGAAAATATGTATTTTACAAATCAGTCCTGACTGGAAAAATACAAATGTATTTCTATTTAGAACCATGACTTTACTAAAACCAGATAATGTACTAGTCTCCTTTTATTCAGGAGGTGAATGTGAAGAATGTGCTTGCACAGGACTGAGAGGAATCAAGTTCACTTCCACCTTTTACAACAGAAGATTTAAACCCATGTATCTTTCTGTGAGACACTGACCCACTATCCTACGCTGAAGTGGACTCTATTGGATATTGTTTATTTAACATAAATAAATTTTGATTGAAACACATAGTAAGACACAGATTTTCAACATCCTAGCTGGCTGACATTGCACTAGTCACTAGGGCCTTTTTTGACCTATTCCATTGTGTTTAAAATAATCCAACAGCCTGTGAGAGGATGAGCAAAACATGATTTTGGTACCTAGTCTGGAGATAGGAATGGGGATTCAGTTTCCTTGTTTCATGTATGGTTTTGTTTACAAAAGGAAGAGTCAAGAACATAGGAAAAGGAAGACGTGAAATGAAAAGGGAGTAAGAACTTGTCAAATACTTGAAGACCTTCCCTTCCCTTCCCTTCCCTTCCCTTCCCTTCCCTTCCCTTCCCTTCCCTTCCCTTCCCTCTCAAAAATCAATTTATAATATAAAGCATATAATGATTATGTTCCTTGATGATCCTTGTAGGTTTATATTTGCTTTTCTAAACCACAGGGGTTTAGGGTTTTCCATCACTTGTAAAAGACAGTTTCACTGACAGTGACACAAACCCCAGTAACTGCCAAATAAGATCCATTGTGAGGTTTGCTTTATATTATTTTTATTTTATAGGTGTTCTGGCAGCATGAGGTAATTCACACACATCATGAAATTTTAATTTGGTTACAAAAGAGGTTATAGACACCTGTATCTTAGAAAGCTGTATCTAGTTAATTCTTGCTCCAAAAGTGTAGCTGGAGTTTGAGAGCTGCTTTGACTAACATTACATGATCTGTCATTTTTTTCTAAAATACATGTCATTTAGCTGATGACATGTTTTTTGCACTTCCTCATTCTGAGTCGAAAAGTAACATCTTCACTAAATAATTCATAGAAACAGACCCTGATTGTATAATTAGCTTATTCAGCACAAAGATCATGAAGGGTATTTCACTAAAAGACAACACACTGGAGAATGGAATATCAACCCTCTTTAATTAAGAGTAGCATTGATAATTCCAGAAGAAACCACATAAGGATCCAGAGGCTGACTTGGCATACTCAAGAGTTTTGTCTTTATTAGTCTTGAAGACAACAGACGGCATGAGCGAAGGCCTCCAGGCTGTGTTCCACTGGTATTCCGGAGCCAATCTTTCTGATGAGATGTTGATAAGAACACTACAGAAGCTTTCTTGCCGATACTAGCTACGAGGCATCCTTTCAGTTAAAGAATTTTATTGAAAAGAAACTTGGGGATTTATTTTTGTCTTGATTTGGAGGGCTACCTGGCATAGCACCAATCCTTGTGGATGCATGAAGTGCAGTATCGCAGCCATTTCCTTCACCTAGCAAAGGGCCCAGAGGGATGCATGCTCTTCAGCATCACTTTCACAGTGGTGGTTGAAATGCATCTTTCACAACGTGGGCCAACTTTTGCTGTCCTTTCCTATGCTGGAAAACCTGAGTAACTGATCAGTAACTAATGCAGTTATGGCAATATGACACTGAACAGAGCTGTGGCATAGGAGGCCTAAAGTTCAGATACAGGTGAGATTAGAAGGATCCGTTAGCTAAAGACGCTGACATACAAGAATATTTTTTTCCAGTGCAGCATGCTGCATTCAGGCAGAATAATTTACTAGTGACTGTAAAGAAAGTGAGCAGATTCTCAGTCACATTTCCAAAAACCTTTTCACTGGCCTTCTTAAAAAGCTTATAACTGACCGCAAATCAACTTCGCATATTGTCTAGCATGTTCCTTTTTTTGGGAGTGGCTTCTTTCCAAGACACAGGCACAGTTACTCAGGCACACCCATACCAATCCTATTAATCATTTTGGAGGGCAAATTACATAGTAGCCAAATGAAAAGAGCTATAGCTCAGAGGAAAATGCATTTCAGAATTCGATTTGATTTTAATCAATAAGTAGATTTCTGCGAGCCAAGTATAAGATCAGGTGGCCACAACTGTATCACAGTGGCTTTCATCATCAATGTATCATACGTATAAAAATTTTAAATAATTTTTAAACTGAATAGAGAATTTTAAAATGGATGTCTTCATACAAATAAAAAAAGGCTTTTTAATCTGAATACCATTTTTATAAAACATGTAATCAGTTTTGCTGATCACAGTCCACTATGGAATAAATGAAGTAAGTATAACTGATGAGTATTTTTGGCAAGAACATATTTCAGCACTATTATTTTTAAACCAATGTCCAAATATCAGAACAACAAAGTGTACACAGAGTGAAAAATAAGTATTATTATAACATTTCCTAAACATTTTCCCAGTCTCAGAGGACTCTGGTTCTCCTTGGAGAATTGTAAGGTTGAAGTGGAACTTGACAGCAATTTCTATTTTGTCCAAACTGGTTTACCCATCTCTGGAAGATGATAGGAAATAGTTGGAAACTGAAGAAGGGAAAAAAATGTCAATATGAAATAAGTGTAACTGAGTAATTAATCACTGGATTAACTAATGCCAAGTTGTATGTTAAATTAATTCCCACTTAATGGTTTTAAAACAAGATTAAAAGCGTTTCTGAGTGTTACAGACCAGTTCATCTACAAGTAACAGAGATCAGTATTGTTCAATCAGCAATAGGGAGAAACAGCTTCCTCTTCTGCAGAGTTTTTTAAAGGACTAACTCCCTTTTCATTTCCCACAAAACAACTGGGGAGTCTCATGTTCCTAACTCACTCACTTGTGAGGTTTTACTTTTATTTGGATTCCAGTGCTCTGTTTGCCAATTACTAATGCAAAACTGTACAGATAAAAGTGACCTAAGGGCTACTCAGAGATATAACATGATGTTTCTGGAAAAGGGAGCTGCTTTCAAGGAGACTGTCTAGAAAATGGTCCTGTATAAGCATACATGTAAACTTCCCTAAATACTACTCAATCTCATCCATCTCATTTGATTACAGTACTGTGTAAGATCAATTAATGCTAATGATAAACACAGACATTTGCAGCCATGGACTGTGTGCAGGTCTAGGTGACAAAAATCTCCCTGTAAAATGCAAAAATTAAGAAGTTTTGACTTTTGACTCTCTTGCACTTTCAGAAAGATCGAAAAATGTTTCAAAATATTTTGTCACTTTTTTTCCCCATTAAGTAACACATGGGCAGGATGCTTTGAACCATCTTCTGAGTCCAACTTGAAAACCAAGCATGAAAAGCATAGCACAGGTTTGCATTTCTTCTCAGATTCTTCTCTTCATTCTTTAGCCCTCCTTTCCATCATCCTTGTTAGTTGGACCATCCTTGGTGTAAATTTATCAGTGGAAGCGTGGTTCTGCAAGGGACTGAAAAATCCTCATTCAGAAAAAAATAGCGTAAGTTCTATTTAAAGATCGCTGTCTTCAAAGTTCAGGCTGGATAAATAGAAAACTGTGGAAATATCCATGTTTAAGAAAGACATAACAGTTTAAAAAGGGTAATGGTGAGGACAGCTGAAATAGGTAGGATGGCAGAATAGATGCCTTGTGAGGACAGGCTAAAAAGGCTGAGACTCCAGTTCAAAGGGAAGAAGTGACTGAGAGGTTTGAAAAGCCGTGAAAGGAGTGCAGATACTGGAAGTAAGGGGCGATTGTTGAAAGTAGAAAGACCAGTAAAAAACAGAGGTAGATGCAAAATGCTTCTTTACAAAGCAAATAGTGATCTGAAATTTGTTTTCATGGAAGCTGTGGAGGCAGATAATAACAGCAGATTCAAAAAAGGATTAGATAAATTCATGGGAAACACTTCCATAGACAGATACTGCAGAGGATAGGCAGGGATGTACCTTCTAACATCCTTAATCCAACAATTGCAGATACTGGCAAGGTACAAAGGGAGACACTGCAGACAACAGGCAGGCTCTTGTGCTCCCCTTAGACAGCACATGCCACTGCCACTCTCACAGGTGAGATGGGGAGAGGGACTGCTAGTCCAAGCCTGTTGGATCTGTATGCTCTTGTGATCCTACAATGCTTAATCAAAGTTGTACTCCTTAAAAATATGAGGTATGCACAGAATACCTTGGCAGACTTTTGAGAAGTAGAAACAGCTGTGAATACAAGAGCCAAGGCAACATACAGATAACATACAATAAGGGAATGCCCATGAACAGGAACCATGTATTAATCATAGAATCTTAGAATCATAGGATAGTTTGGGTCAACTAGTCCATCCCCACCTGCAATGAGCAGGGACATCTTCAACTAGATCAAGTTGCTCAGAGCCCCGTCCAACCCAACCTTGATTTTTTCCAGGGATGGGGCATCTACCACCTCTCTGGGCAACCTCTTCCAGTGTTTCACCACCCTCATTGTAAAAAATTTCTTCCTTATATCTAGTCTAAATCTACCCCCCTTTAGTTTAAAACCATTACCCCTTGTCTTATCGCTACAGACCCTATTAAAAAGTCTGTCCCCATCTTTCTTACATCTGTCAGTACTTAAAGGGGGCTTATACCCTTTAAGTACTGACAGGGTGCAATAAGGTGTCCCCAGAGGCTTCTCTTCTCCAGGCTGAACAGCCCCAACTCTCTCAGCCTTTCCTCATAGGAGAGGTGTTCCAGCCCTCTGATCATTCATACAGCTCTGTCTCCAGCTTTCAATACTCTTGGCCAGTGACTTATGTGCTTCCCTGCCATTTCTCATCCCTGCTCAACTGTTATGCACTGAGATAGGCTAACTTTTATAAAGATTTTTTTTTGGCCATATAATGAGTTTTCATGAGTCAATAATATATTTTTGGAGGGAAGAAAGCCACATGGGAAACTATTGGATTAGGTAATTTTTTCTGGTTTTTTTTTTTTTTTTTTTTTTTAAAAGAAGGTAGGCTATGTGCTGAATTCAAAGTCTTCATGGAATAACTATAGAACTTCAGACAATTGAAATAAAATAATTTTAATGAAAACCTTAAATATTCTCCTAAATAACCTGACAGAATTCTTCCTCAAAGTTCAACATTATTAATAAATATTTTTAATAAGCTTGCTCAAGAAAGTCATAAATACGTAGCTCATTTTCCATCCTTCTTCAAAGACCTTAATGAGTGCAGAAATTAGAAGTCTTATTACTACTATTATCCAGTGTCAAATAAGAACACCACAAAACACTCCACACAGCTTAATCTCAGTCAGCAGTCTTACAGTCAAATTATCTTAAATAGAAAGTCTTCTGTGTTCCCTTCTTCCAAACACAAAGAAAAACCACCAGAGACTATTGGTTGATCAGTAGGTGGCATAAATTATCCCTGACTCCCCACTACAATCACAGGGCTTTATACAGTTCCTATTAAAACCAATAAGAGCTTTTCTATCAGCCACAATGGAATAAGGATTGGGGTGGTATTTTGTAATAGGGGGCCTTATGTGTAGAGTCACAGTAATTTATAAATCATTGCTACTGAACAAAATGAACACAAAATGTCATCCCACAGCACTAAGGGTTTTCCAGCAGTTGGCCAAGGATTTGCTTCATGGAGAAAAGAGCTGAACAGATAAGTCCCACACCTGCGGTAACCTTAATATCAAGCCTTATCCAAGGATGCCATTTGAAGTATTTTAACTATCTTTGTTTCCCCTCTCAATTACCACCACACAAAGGTGATGGGTGATCGCTAGCACACTGCAAACAGCTGCATTCTCTCCCTCACATTATCTGCCACCAATTAAAGGAGGCAAAATAATACAGCAGCATCCTTCCATGGGGAGAAAGCTGCCATCTTTTGTCACCTAGCTGCATTCCTGTCTTGCCTTGTCTCTCTCACTTCCTGGCTTCATAGTAGCCAGATATTAATGAGGAGTACAACTCCCAGTGTACTCACTGCACCACAAGTCCTTGTTGAATGGTTTCTCTGCCTTTAGCATGGCAACTTGTACATGAAGTGTTTTGGGGGTTTTTTTTCTTCTTTTTTTTATTTCTTGGGACTAAACAAGTACTAATGAAAAGTAACAACATGAAAGTCACGGAGATACCCGATTCCTTATTCATGCTGAGGTGCCTGCTTGTAACATTTATAATGCTCAGTTCTGTACATTTTTACTGTTTGAGTAGCTGAGGTCCCCCAGCATCAATGAACTGGTGAAGGAAAATAGGAGTGAGCTAAGAGACTTTTATTCTTATGGGCATATATGATACTTTGGAGTACTGTGCTTCTCAGCAAGGAAAGATGACACTGTCTGATCAAGTGTAGGTTTGGCACCTAATCGGAATGGTAGCTCCCTTTTCCCTGGAAAAGTGCTAGTATTGCAAATTCCATGCAAGAAGAAGAGAGAGAATAGAGGAGAAGAAGGCTTCTTATGCATCCTCCCAAGCCCTCTGCACTAACTGAGAGACCCCCTTTAACACCTCTCATTTATAAAGCTATTTAGGTTAATGTACCTCTGAGAACTATTAGTGGAGACAACACAAAGAACTGCAGGAGTGTCTTTGTTCAGGAAATCAGAGAGCAGCACAAAGTACCTGGAGATTTACAGGAAACAAAACTGCCGCTAAAGTCATGTAATCAGGAAGATATTGTAAGATGAAAGGACATGTTCATCTTTGTCATGCATTAGGGAAGAGAATAGGAGAAAAGGTTCTCTGACTTTTTTTTTCCCCCCATCTCTTTCAAGTCTGTAAAACAGAGTTTACAAGATTTGTAGAGGCTCAAAATTCACTCCTTGCTGAGCTCTGCAAGGAGTTCATACAAATCAATGAAGAATGCAGTGAGACTCCATGGCTTCTTACTTGCCTTGCCTGCTCAGAATACCCCTGGGCCTTTCTGCCTGAATTTCAAGACAGTCATTCGTTCATTTTCTCCAGCTAAATCACTTGATCTAAGAAAGTCTATTAACTCTCCCTAAAAGAATTGCCTTTTTTGGCTCCCAGACTCATCAGTCAGGAGAGCAAAACAGGTGTAAACTTGATTATTTTCCTTTTTTTCATCCTTCAACAGAATAGGCATCCCTTCTATTAGCATTAGGAGACCTTACTGGACATGCCTTTCTTCACCTCCTCATACTGCCTCAAAGCCTTAAAACTTGTCCATAACAGATTGCATTACAGAGGCATAGCTTTTTAGGTAGGATTGTCTTATTCCAGCAGCCTCCAGTAAGAAAAGCACAAAACAAAGGGAGGGGATAATTAATTTATACCTTTCTTGTCTTCCATCAGCAGCATGTTATTAACAGCAAGAAAACTGTGGTATATTAAGGCTATATTTATATATGAGCAGATCATCAAGGAGTTTCTCTTGATTTTTTTAAACTACATGCTGAGCTTCCTAAACTCATTTGAACCAGATAAGTATAATTGCTTAAAATAGACAGGAAGCATTTAAGTGATAAGTATATCCCCACCACCTGTGTGTCATTCTGACTCACAGCCCCAGCAAAGCAAACACTGAAGTCAGTAAGAATCTTTTCAGTGATACAAGTGAGTTTTACATTTGCCCATCTGAGCTAGAAGAAGAGCAGACAGTCTTCATGATCCTTCAACCTACATGTCTTCATGTCCATATGGGCAAAATCAGCAGGACACGTAGCACACCTCAGAGATATCCAAGAGGAAAGTTACAGGGGGCATTGCATGTACGGGAGATATCAGGCTCCCAAGGAGTCCCACTGTTTTCTCTCTCAGCATTGCTATGCATTGCAGGATAATCTAGCAGTATCAGTCTAAGTAGCTCCTGATGGTTTTTTTCCCCTCCCACAACAGAGATCCAGTTTATTCTTCTGCCCACTAGCCAGAAAAGTGTATGGCTACAATATGGTAGCTGCACTCAACCTGCTCGTCACCATACATGGTGTGAAAGCCACAGGTAACTCATACCTGAGCTTAAAAACTCAGTCCTATCCTGTCATTTGGGTTCCCTTCAGTCTGCCGCTGCCTTAGAGTGAAAATTTGGAGATTGTGAGCTCATAGTGCATTGCTCAGCTCCTGAGTAAGTTGTCTTGGGTGCAATGAAACTAGTGCAATTGTGTTTGTTTACATCTTCTCTGAATATGGTCACAAACTGTTAAATCAAGTTTCCCTATGTGGCTGTAACAAGTACTAACAGTGGGACTGTGTCTGCATGGAGTGGACTAAAATCCTGGCATTATGCTGCATCAAACTAATCAGGCTGATGCTATTGCTAAGCCTATGGGTGTAATGAAGCAAGAGAGAACACAGAATTGCTCCTCGTGATGTTGTTTTAGGGGATTGGCTCCTCAGCCCTATAGTCCTTTTGAAAATATACTTAAATTCACACAAAGAGTGTTCTGCATATGATTAGCCAGGAAGCCTGTAAATGAAATGCATTGTGATGTTTCCACAGTCTGGAGGTGCTACGTAAAGTGAACAAGCATCTGTAAATATGAATTTTGCATTACTGAAAGTTCAAGACTCATAAATCAAACCAAAACTCAGTCTTATTTTTCACAAATTCAGTTATAGGGTAGATTTTGGGGCTTTGCTATCATTTAAAAATTATAGGGGTCTGATAAAACTTACTGAAATCAACAGATAAAGTCTGTTCCCATGAGCTCTGGATCCCACCTGTGATGCCCAGGTCTCATGCAGACTTCTCATGGCAAGTGCTGGACATGCAAAAATAGTTCTATTCTTTCCTGTTACTCACATATCACTTGGAAATTCAGCCACTTCTAATTTAATTAGGAGATCATCCTTGACAAATGACAGTTTTTCATATATATGGCTTTATTTCTATGGTTTTCAAAGTAGTTTCTTTTTAACTCTCCAGTGATCATTAATCCTACAAAAAATCATTACACAGAAAACATCCCTGAGCTCAGTATCTTGTACAGCCAAAATAAGCCATACAAATTCTCACGGAGCTCTCATGCATTAGCATGGTCCATTAGGAGCCTTAACACACATTGTTATATAGGAGACATATATGACGAATACCTAACTCAGAAAACTGACAAGACAAAATTGTCTGAAAACTAGAAAACTAGAATTTGCTTAGCCACGTAACATTTGAGCTGAATCAGAGATTTAGTGCCTCAAATCTGCTAAAGCTTACAGATGTTACAGCTTACTTTTCCTCCCCTGGAGTTACATGTCAAAGAATTTGAGCTGCTATGTCCACTTTTCACAGTTGATATGATAGGTACTTGTGACATTCAGTGTGGTTTTTCAGTGACTGAGCCATCTGCAGGGAAAACACTATGTAGGCAGCTAGAAGGGCCATGATTAGTGTATGAAGACAGAACTATCTTAATATATCGATGTAGAAATTATTTTAATTCTCTGAAACATAATCCCTTACTACTGTGGAAATTCTACCAGAGTGCCTAAAGTATCCGTGCGTGTGGATGGGAGCTCTACAATGTGCATTTTACCCAGGAATTTTCCACTTACAAAACTGGCATTCACCATAGCTATCACATCATGGTCAACATGCAGTACATGACAAGGTTATTAACCATAGCTATAGCTATTCTTACAGGTAACCAGAATGCCAGAGAATCAGCCTGGTCTGAAAAAGATGCATGAAAATTACTTTGACATCCTGGCTTTTATTTTGTAGATTATCTTGGTGTGTTTTAATTTTTGTTAAAAGCTTAAAAAGAACGCATAAAAGGGTTGCTTCTGCCATTGGAAATAAAGGAACAGAATATGTTTTGGAAGGTTATGGTAAAGGACACAACCAGTTATTATCTACTCAGAAAGGAGACCACAAGCTCAAGGGCTGATACAGCTGGAACAAGGAGGACCCTGACTTTAACTTCAGTTTTATACTTCCCTCTTGGATACTATGGCAGCTGGTGCTGAAGTTCAGCTGGGGCAGAATTTTGAGTGGGTGCTGGGATGGTTTGAGTAACTTTGCCTACAGCTTGCATCTGTGAAAGCCAGAAATCAGAAAGGGGAGCATGAGTTCTGTCCCGCTCTCTCCTTTCTTCTGTTCTGCTTTCTCCTTCCTTCCCACAGCTGTACCTGGAAAACAGGGGACAGAGAGCCACTTAGTAGGATTTGTGTCCCTCGAAGAATCTGCTTAATAAGAAAATCCACAACTTCCTGACTGTTTTGCACTGCTTCAACCAGGCTAAATCATTTCCCTTCCTCTTCCATTGTGCCTTTTCTCATTTGTTTTTATGGCACTTCCTTTCTTCAAAGCTCAGTCCCCTGCTGTGTTCACCATTCTCTCTACTTTTCCGCCATGTTTCTCTCCCCAATGTTTCTCCGTTCACCTATTCACTTGCCTTTCATTTTCCCAGTACTCTACCCCTATGTACCTCCTTCTGCCTATGATATCCTTTTATTTCTCCCCTGCTTCCTCAATAGACAGGAGATTTATACAACAGGTTTGCAAGAAAATAATCATATAGACAAGACTACTAAAAGACACAGCATTCCTAAAATACTGAAAGCTCACTGGCTTACAGGAACAGAAGGCCTCCTTTTTAGTATGGAGTTTGGCGCCATGGGCTAAAGTGCTTTTCTTCCATAAAAATAATTTTTTTCTACTGCAAAAATATACAGAAAAATAACTTAAAACAATATATGTTCTAAAACCATCATGTCATACATGAATTGTTCAAATGTCATTAATTATTTAGGAGACTTTGAAAGTTCTGAGAGGAATTAATTCACAGGTTTCAGTCATCTCCCTATTACTCAAGTTCCAATTTAGCTATGGCTGACCTCTTTTTGTACTCATTTGGTCTCTAAGGCAGGTTACTGGTTTTCAATCTGTTTCTGACTTTAATCTCTGAGTCTTCAGCACTGCTATCAGTGAGGTTTTACAGATTCTTCTCCATTTTTTCTTTATTTGATAATGTATTTGATTTATAATTAGTATTTTGTGTTTATTAGATCTTGAGCTATTTTTTGCATTTTTAACACTGGCAGGGATATTTCTCTCAGTCTATGATATTGCACTGATATTTATTTTCCTCCCTTTCATTCCTGTCTTAGTATACATAAAATGGGAATACTTTTCATGCAAAATTATTCATTAGAATGTTCATTTTTAACCATAACATTCTCTCAAATACTGGCAGAAAATAGTTATGGGTTTACTCTATGACTTTGGAAGACATCATGAAAAGCTTTCTTTGCTGGGCTTGACAGAATCCTCACGGGCCTGCAGCTCTTATGAAAGGATAATGGCTTGGCTTTTATGAATTTCCTCCATTTTATGCTCTAAATAATAAATTGTTGCCTAGTGCTGGGACCGAAGGGGATGAGTGCGGAACTGGTTCTTTCCTGGGCTGGTGGAGGGTACAACCAAAATATAGTCAATTACTCTGTGACTCCTAGCCGTATAGAAAATACTGGAGATAATAGGTAAGCAAAGAAATATTTTCAGTATGCACTACACACTGGGATCGACCAGGTCTGAGAGCCTCCTCTGTACCACCCTGGCAGACTGTTACTCTGCCTTCCCGCTGCTTTGCATTGCCATACCAGCAGGAAATGTTTTGTGGTATTTAAGCGTGAATCAAACCTAGGAGACCTGACTTTCTGCACTCACTTTCACATATCTATGTTTTCCACTGGGGCTGTGCTGTCCATAACCAGGTAACAAGTATTAATTACAACATTTGTTCCATTGGGTGCTTGGACTGCCTGCCTGCAGCTCAGTGCTGTATGAGAGGCACCAGGCTACAGCCTGCAGGTACAAGCTTATGCCATATGCCACATGGACAGCTATAACCCAGTCCTAATATATTCTCTTCCTTCTAAGAAAAGGGCAGGATACCACTGAAAACAAAAAGCAACCATTAACTTTTCTGCATACTGTCTCCAGAAAGCACCACTACATTTGTTGGTGCTTCCATCAGGGAATATCATCAACTGGAGATTGATGGCCTTCAGGCCTCTGAAGATATATGAAGAAAACTGTCTGCTGGTGGTTCTGCACAAACATAGTATAAAGTGGTGAAAATGAGAGCAGCTTTAATGTTTGTCTCTAGTTTGACACCAGCAGAAGTGGGGATCAGCAGAAGCAGAGAGAACAGAGGGTCAGCAGGGAGAAAATGCTGATGAGAACCAGAGCAAGCAACTCAAAAGAGCAGAAAACAGCAGGGCAGAAACTGGGTGCAGAGAGACAAAGGAAGAGGGATGCTGGAGGGATGAGAGGAGCTAGAGGATGGGGAGGGAAGCTCCTCCTTTAGCCCTGGGCTGCATGAAATGCATGGCATGCCTGCATCAGGCAGACAGATCCCATGCCTCACGTATTTCTAAGTTTTAGGAGTAGTAGTTCCAGAGTAAGTTCTCTACTTTAGCAACAGGGAACAGGAGGTGTCTTTGAAAGCCTCCATGGAGACCTTTTTTTTCCTGAGTTTAGACACCCGGACTATTGGTTACATGTGGCAGACAGGATTTCCCATGTGACTTCTCTCCATTGACAGGCTGTAGAGGGAACATGGGCACTTACTTCATTAAGCACCTAAAATTTCACCACAAGGGCCTAAGCTAAGCAGACAGACTCACACAATGGCATTTTAGGTTGAATCTAGCTAGCAGGTTTTAACTGCCTTGCTCACAGTTGAGAGAATCTTTTTTTTTGAAGACACACAGAGGAAGACAAATATTCCTAAATTTCTCCAGTGAAAGTGACTTGTTAGGTCCCAGACATCAGTTTTCATCTCAGTTGCTGTCTGTTATGAGCACACTTCACTCCGGGATGAAGTGTTAGGATTACAATATCAAACATGTGTTAAGGGTATGGGGGAAGGCGTCATGTGGTTTCTTTCTTGTTAACTCAAAATTATTCCCAGTACTAAATGGGAAGGATTCCTGCAGGGATTAACAAAGTAGAAAAGGATGCACTTTCCTATGCTAGAGGAACCACAGTCCAGCCTCTCTAGTCCTAGACCTCGCTAACCTGGCTTCCTATTTTCCATGTGACTCAGCTTCAGTCAGGTGTCAAATAACTATTCCTCCCACCAAGGCTATACAGGCTAAGGCTATACCATTCATATAGGTCAGCCTAAGGGGACAAGAGTAGAAAAGATGATGGTACCAAACACAGAGTGAACAAGCACGGGGTTTTCTGTTGTTCCTGTTTTCTTCACTGCTTTCTGACCACCAAAAGGGAAGATGTTCTCATTTTGCTAGTGTCACCAACCTTCCTCCACTTGCTTTCCTTCACACGTGTTCAGATGTTGGAAAATCACTTAATTCCTGTTAAAAATCACAGTGAGTAAAGTAAGTTGTGATCAGAGGCACTTCTCTTCCTTAGTCCTTTTTCTCAGGAAAGCAATTCACCAGGAGGGGTGTTGGTTATCCTATGACGTGTCCTGTACCTGCTGTGAAGGCAATGTCTCTCCTGTCTGTGGGAAGTGTTGGTTCACTTTTCACTAAATCAGGAATAAACTTCCCATGTCTTTCTCTCCCAAAGATTTTCCCAAAACTTCCCCAAATCTTTCTCTCTATTCCCAAATTTTTGCTTTAATGTTTCCAATGACTCACACCGATACAAATTACTGTGAAAGGGAGCCAGGCTTCTATATGTATCAAAAAGCCACTGCAAACCTTCCAAGTGTTGAAGGGATAATAACAAAGCAAATCTACTTTAACTCTGGAGTGTACTACATGACCAAATTAGATTAGTCTAAAGAAGTCCAATTCCTTATTGTTCTGAAAGTTGAAGGTGGTTGGAGATTATTGTGCAAAGCTGCACTAAACTCGTGTTATACAATACCACAAAACCAGATAAACTAAAGCTAAATTAGGCAGGTCTGACAACTTCCTCCTTTCATTAAAATAAATGTCTTAATCATTACTTTTAAATTAACATGTTTCCCAGTATATTTTAAAAATTACTAGCAACTCTTTTCTTCTTAAAGCTGTCTCTGCTTCCAGGTTCTTCCTGTCAATGAAGAAGTGCAGATAAAACAGGAGATAAAACGGAGGGTACCAAAGTCATACTTTTTGCAGATAGCCAGTACACTACCCTGCAAAATCATGAAAGAAAATCTTTTTTTGCTTATTATTGGAAGGAAAGCTCTCATCATATTCCATCCATATCCTGGCTGTATCTTCTTTCTCCATGAGGAATGAAGTATGAAAAACAAGTTTATGAAACTGAAAGAGTAAATGATATAAGCTGAGAGTTCACCAAGAAGTTTGGCTGTTAGGAATGGTAACATCTGTATTTGTCTTTCTGTATTCTTGTGGAAACCACAAGGCCTACGTCCAGTCTTACCACATAAGAGAGTCAAAAATCATAAATTAATGAAAGTTTCTGATAGTGTAATTTAAATGTGGTCATGGCCCAAAGATGGACATTTATATAGCATAGACTACTGCATTCTATCTAAGTTTTCCAGCTGTGCTTTTAGTAACTGCTTTTATGTTTGACTGTGTGTTTGATTTTTTATCTCAGTAAACAAAAATGTTAGCAGTAATACTACTGAACACTGAAAGCATCTGTTTTCTCTAACTCTCCAGTATGTAAAGAAAAAGTTTACCTGTAATTGAAAAACAACAAACAGGATTTTTTCAGAGAAGAGTTTATATTTGAAACCTATCAGGGATTTGAAAAAAACTGGGTGAGATTATTTTGCAATACATTTTCTAGATCTTACCTTGATATGCCTTTAAAAACATTTTGGGAAAAGAAAACTGCATATGCACATAGTCAGTTTAGACTCCTGCTTTTGAATTGTCTCCACGCAGCTCAAAGAGAAATGAGGCAAGTAATATGTGCTGGTTTTGGCTGGGGTAGAGTTAATTTTCTTCATAGTAGCTAGTATGGGGCTATGTTTTGGATTTGTGCTGGAAACAGTGTTGATAATACAGGGAGGTTTTCGTTATTGCTGAGCAGTGCTTACACAGGGTCAAGGCCTTTTCTGCTTCTCACCCCACCCCACCAGCAAGTAGGCTGGGGGGGCACAAGAAGCTGGGAGGGGACACAGCTGGGACAGCTGACCCCAGCTGACCAAAGGGATATTCCATACCATATGGTGTCTTCCTCAGTATATAAAGCTGGGGGAAGAAGAAGGAAGTGGGGGACATTCAGAGTGATGGCGTTTGTCTTCCCAAGTAACCGTTACGCATGATGGAGCCCTGCTTTCCTAGAGATGGCTGAACACCTGCCTGCCGATGGGAAGGAGTGAATGAATTCCTTGTTTTGCTTTGCTTCCGTGTGCAGGTTATGCTTTCCTTATTAAACTGTCTTTACCTCAACCCATGAGTTTTCTCACTTTTACTGTTCCAATTCTCTCCTTCCTCCCACCGTGGGGGGCATGAGAGAGCGGTTGCGTGGTGCTTAGTTGCCGGCTCGGGTTAAACCACGACATAATACAAAAAATAAAAGTAACATCTAGAAAATATGTTATACAACAATGATGCTAGGGGTTTTGGGGTGGGTTTTGTTTAGGTGAATATATGGGAAGTAATTCCTTGAAGCAATTAATATGAAGTCCATAGAGGGAAGTTGACCTTGGGCAAAGTCAGAAAGACCAACTGGAACAGAGACATGATCATTTTACATAAATTTATTTATTGACCCATAAGTGAAGGAGAGAGACTTGCCATAGTATCCTGATATGTATCATTTAATTTTGTGTACGGAAAGAAAAAACAAATTTTGTTGTTCTTGTACCTGTCAGTATTTTAAGTTGTTATTGTATTTCAGAGCATTTTGCTTCTATGTGCCTGTCACTGGAGCAGTTATCCCCAGTGATGACAGACCTGTTTCACATCTGACATCCAGCATCTTTCTAACAGTACTTTGAAGAATGATTCACATCAGTCCTATATGAGATTAGTCAGCTTGACAAATACAGCCCATCCACTCGAGTGTCAGAGACTCAGTCCTCTAAAACTCTGGACTTAACAGTTGTAGTCAAGTTTAGAGTGAAGGTCATAAATCTTTCAGGGTTGTGGTAGCTGCAGTTTATTTGATAGCTGCAAGTTGCTGAGGACTACATCAAACGCTCAGTGAAAGACTCATATTCTTCCAGGATAGGACTTGGACCAGATCCAAAATCGTAGTATAGTGTAATTGAATGAATGAAACACAATGTTGATTTGCCAGCTGTTATATTAGAATCCAGACTTTTAATTCCTTGCTCACAAATGACTCTCTGCATGCAGGAGGGACTAAAGGATTGTTCCATTTAACACCCAGTAATTCAGAGCCTCTAGGGAGCTCTGTTGCACACAATGCAAATACTGGGTATAAATACCAAAGCATTCCCAAGTATGTTAATTAGACACCTTCAGAATTTTTAAAAAGTAACATAGTTTTAAGACTAGCAATCACATTCTCCAATGAAATGCATACAAAACATACATGCATACATACATATGTATGCATAAATACATATGTTACAGTGAGATATTTCAGTCTGGTCTTGGTTTGCTAAGACTTGGCTTCTATTTGTCTATTCCAATTTTGAATTGAAAAAAAGTGTTAACACAAAATTCTCTTGCCTTCACCCTATCCAGTATCATGAATTATAACTGCCTGTGCCCAGTCTGGCATCTTTTAAAATGAGCACTCTGAATTGCTGAAAATGTGACAGAACCTAGAACAAAGATCTGGGTAGGCAGAGAAACACAGCTTGAAGGCAGATAATGGTGTTGAAATGGGGATGTCATTTCCAAATGCAAAGATTTGAAAATAATTCTTCGCTTACCTGCCAGGATGATTTGGATGAAAGGAGGGAATAATTGTTGCTTCTTCAGTAAATTAAGACCTGAGATAAAGGCCTGAGCTCTTAGCTTTTTAGTCTATTCCTAATAATGTAGCATTAGAGAGTAGAAATGGACTCTAGGAATTAGATTTTTTAGCCACATGAGCAGTCATTTGGATCATGACTAATGGATTGTAAGGTCAGGTTCTGAAGACCACCATTGCCATTGCATTTGATTCAGTCAGCAATGCCACATTATATAGACCATATATGTGATAATCAAATTTCCTTTCACAACTGCAAATGCCTAGATACAACACTGTGTAACATCTGAATGAAGGCAGAGAAAGAAACTGATTACCAAATATATATATTTAATATCTCCATGGTTCTTAAATTATTAAAATCATCACCTTTAAGAACAAGAAGATATCATGTTCTCAATAAAAAATTGTAATAATGATGAGGAGTATTGAAGTTCATTTGCATGAGTTAGGATGATTAGACTTTTAAAATCTCATTTCCTAAAGGAAAGAATCCCAGGAATTATTATCTCCTCTTCTTTTGGTACTTTCTTGATATATAATTAGTGTAGGCAACCTAGTACTTTCATTTCTGACTCTTAGGACTCCCTTTCTTCATTGACTACAAAAATGTAAATAGGAATCTGCTGACAGAAAAATTATTAGGGAATTCAACAATCAATACCTGCTGGAACATTATTTCTAAATAATTTGAAAATTTGAAGAGGTAGGGAAAATTCAGTTTTGTCACTTTAATGAAGTACAGCAGTGTACCCAGACTCTGTCTGTTACTTTTATTATAGTTAACATTCCATGTGTGAAATCCTAACCCAACTAAACTTTGTGACAAAATTTTCTTTGGCAAGATATCTAAGATA
>NW_008823918.1:653456-673021 GCF_000699105.1 Pygoscelis adeliae | reverse complement strand
TTCCCTATCATAACAGCTATTCCTCAGAGAATAAAGCGAGTTTAAAGTTTCATTAACAGCAAAAACATAATAAGTAAACCAGGTCCAAAGTACATCTCATTTACTGTTACATCTTACCCAAAGGCAAAATGTGCCTGTGGCCAAACTTTCAAAGTTTAAGCCTATTGCATTATTTACTAAGTGTTAAGTGCATAGTTGTAAAGCCAACTTGTAAACATAAAACCCCACAAATTTAACTGAAGGAATATTAATATTGCAATAGAGAGAAAATCCAGGATGAAGATTTTATGCCATTTAGTGCAACATCACTTTTTGTGCCATCACTACAACATATGCATTATGACGCAGTACTGAATTTCTTACTGTTTTTAAGAAACACACTCTTCCTCATGCAGCGGATGAAGTGGTCAGCACATCTATTCAGTAATTTCTATTATTCTTGATTAGCATGTGTCCCTGTCATTTCCTGCGCATCATATGCTGCTGAAAAGACAAGAGGATTATTTTTCCCCCTGGTATGCCACTTATTGGAGGTCTTAAAAAATATCAGGAGATTGATTTTCACACTATTATTGTCTCTGTTTTACAGAGAACTTAAGCAGAGAAATACAGTTGAAAGTGTGGATGCTCTTAGGAGTATTACATATGGTACTGAATACTTTTCTATGCAATTGAATCCTGTTCTAGATCTCTGATGACTATAGTGGGAATTTAGACACTTAACGCGTGTACAGACACGTATTTACTATCACATAGATAATCCAAAACCTGTTGAAGGTATGTACTGCTGCCTCAAGCCAGTGAGCAGTTAGCCTTATTCATCTAAGGCTAACTAGATAGACTTGGCACTCTTTAATATCATCTGAAGCCTAGGCAGAAAGGCAGCAAAGCCTTCTGGCAAAAAGGGAGAGGTTTTGTGGTCTCTTTCTGGTTTTGAAGACCCTTCCTGAAGATTCATTTGAAAACACAGCACCACTTTCTAGAAGCAGCAATTGCTTTTAATACTTGTTCTGGGTGTCTATAAACCTTTCTAGCATTCTGGCATACCCAGGCTTATTTCTATCCGGGAGTAGAAAGGCTTCTTTCTATCGGGATATCTTGGGTAGAAATACTACAACTGCAGTGATGAAGACTGCAAAATCAAGCCAATAACAAATTAGGAAATTCCAAAATTCAGTCTGCTTTTTCAAGGCTAATAGAGGACACAGATCAGGTCATAGGAAACTAAAAGGTGTACTTTGTTATCAGATTTGCTTAAATTGTCTTGGGCAAGTCACACAGGAAAAAAACCCCTCCAGTTTTTCTGCCTCTAAAATGGAGATAACAGCATCTTTTGCAAAATACTTCTTCTAGCAGTAACACAATCACCTTCCAGCGTGGGCACCAAAGGAGGCAGGGCTCTAATAAAAATTTTCTCCTTATATGCAGAGGTGAGTATGTTGTCTCTTGTCATTCAGCCTTCTTCACTAGGTTATAAGGATCACCTGGATGCTCTGCTTTCTACTGACAGACTCAGAACGCCTCACGAGCAATCTGTTAATATACAGATACATATTACAACTTTGAAACTGTCAAGAGCAATACTGGGTGCCAAGTATTATTAATTAAGATGTATCACAGCTTATGCTGACAGTGCGGACACTTAGAAATTAAAGTCAAAGTGGAACTACAGCAGTGGGCAAAAACATTCTCATGCCCATGGACTCAGATATCCCTGGGTACTAATAGGAATAACAATAAGGAACGCCATCTGCTGAGCTCTGAAATGAGCTCTTTATTCATGCTTGGCAGACCTGCAAAAAAAGGAGGGGGAAGGAAGGGGTGTGGGGAGTTTGTAGCCAAAATTTGCAGCTAGATAAAGGTAAGCATAGCAGATGTTGTCAGCACTTCCCTCATGGAGCTTTGTTTGCCCATCCGCTATTTTCTGTAGAGACTAGAAGACATCATTCAAGGGACTCACTGAAATTGCCAGTATGCTTTCCTAAGCCTGGTACTTTCAGCAATCAGGTGTTAACAACACATAAATACATGCTTCTGTGAAATAAATTTAGATCCTAACAGAACCCAACTGCAATAATTGAGATGGAACTAATGCCTTTTGTGATTTCTGCAGGGTAGGCTAACCTAAATGCTTTATAGAGAAGAGAAGGTGTGTCAGGGATATTTCCTCATATAGAAGCATGTAAGTTCAGACTGCCATCTTTTTAAACATTAGTCATTGGAGCCCAGACAGCTCAGTTCACAAGTACATAGCACAGTTGATTTGTCAGCTGAAAAGCACAAGGAAGCTCCTATTGATCATGTTTTCAATTACCAGTATTATAAAGCAAATTTACAGAGCATCATATAGTTTTACAAAGGGTTTCAAATGAACACACAACACTGAGGCTGTACCCCCGCAAATGTTGTGGTTTAACCTCAGCCAGCAACTGAGCACCACACATCCGCTCGCTCACTCCCCCCCCACCCCAGTGGGATGGGGGAGAGAATTGGAAGAGTAAAAGTGAGAAAACTCATGGGTTGAGATAAGAACAGTTTAATAATTGAAATAAAAAAATAATAATACCAACAATAATAATAGAATACACAAAGCAAGTGATGCACAGTGCAATCGCTCACCACCTGCCAACCGATGGCCAGCCAGTCCCCGAGCAGCGGCCCCCCCCGGCCAGCTTCCCCCAGTTTATGTACTGAGCATGACGTCACATGGTATGGAATGTCCCTTTGGCCAGTTTGGCTGTGCCCCCTCCCAGCTTCTTGTGCCCCTCCAGCCTTCTCAGTCGGTAGAGCATGGGAAGCTGAAAAGTCCTTGGCTAGTGTAAGCATTACCTAGCAACAACTAAAACATCGGTGTGTTATCAGCATTGTTCGCATCCTAAATCCAAAACACAGCACTGTACCAGCTACTAGGAAGGAAATTAACTCTATCCCAGCCAAAAGCAGGACAGTAAACATTATTTTTGCCATTATTAGTAAAAGTCTGCAGGCTTTGTTATGACCTGACAGCTCAGGGTCTAAGGATCTTTTGGCCCTTCCTTGGCCTGAGCTGACCTTAGCTTGCTTTAATAATTGTGTAGTGGTCAAGTGACTAATGCCTGACCTGTTGTAACTTTATCTCTGGGAATATTGCACGTGGCAGAGGCCTGACAAACCCAGGGAGTTATGGTGGGACAAGCAACAGCCCTTTGTGTCAGGTGGGGCAGGGGGAGGCGGCTGTGCAGCTTTCACACTTCACCTGGGAAGTGAGGAGAAGCAGGCAGATGTTCCTGGCAAAATATGTGAAATAACACCAAACAGACCCAAACAATTTTAAGACTATTACTGATGAGACATCTCTGTATTAATTTGATGAATGAGTATATATTTTTGTAACAGGATTAATAATTTTGACTGTTAAACTATTAATTAGACTAAGAGTAAATACTTAGTTTCAGGTGTATGGTATGCTCCCTTCTGCTCATAACAATAGTTGCAGTGTATCAAGACCATTTACTACCAAGTCTATGCTTTCCTGGAGCAGCACTATAAATTTGATTATGAACACATGAACACATTTCCGCTGAATTAGCCAGAGCATGCAGCACAAACTTTATGTTAGATTTATGCTGTTATGCTGGCTTTATATCAGCTGTGGGAGGACAGATGACACATGATAAAGCCTGTTAATAGTACGAAATTAACATACCAGAAGTTCTGCGCTAATTTGAACCAGCAGAGAAAGCTTATATGGGATCAGCACTTTGCTCCTTGCAGCTGCAACAGTTTGATCTGGTACTGGGAATCTGAAGACAAGTTTTCCTGTATCATAAAATCATGGCCTCAGAAGCTGGTGTTGTGGATTTGATTTATACCCTGTCTTACTCCCTTTACAATTCATGTAGGCTCTAGGATGTTCACATGACAGAGAATGCTCCTTAGGATTCAGTAAGTAAGGGATATTTTGATGCATATGCCGATTATTTTTCTCCTTGGCGCTTACATCAGTCACCTTATCTTCCCTCCTTTCTCTCTTCTCCTTTCCATCTCTGTTTATCATTCTTCTTGATTTTCTCCTTTCTGGCTTTGTTCTTCACTACTTACCTCTTGCTTATTTCTCTCCCTTTCTCTAGCTTCTTGCCTTCCCTGATTTTTGATGAGTGTCTCTGCTCTGGCTTTCCTACAACCCACTCCACCTCTCCTCCTTGCAGATCCCTCTCCGTATGTTGGGCCGTGCAGACTCATCAGCACTCCTTTGCTAGGGAGCAGGGGCAGAGCAGGGTAATGGACTAGCATGCTGGTTCTTGTTTTGAATAAGATGCTCATGTTTATGGAAATAATTGCTGTGTGGATAGCTTGCTTTGACGACAAAGCTGTAAGTGGTGCTAGTAGTTTAGCACTTTCAGTTTTTACTAAATGAGTAAATGGGAGGTAAATACTGGAATTTAACATAATGAAGTGAAATATATTATAATTTGATTGTGTTCAATAAGTACATGAGAAAAAATGTGTATGAAGGTAGTAATTATTTGAGAGACCTTAGGCTGACAATATAAAAATGTAGTCATGTGAAATTAAAAAATAGGGAGAATAATAATAAAAAGGAAATAAAATAAATAATATATTGTGAAGCAGGGGAGAAACTCTCTGTTTGCATATACTCATAATCAGACAAATCAATCTTACCTGTCCAGGGATGGACTTTACACCCAGAAAAATGGTTAAAATATTAAAAAATAAACCAACAGGAATAAAATTAAAACTGTATTAGATCAGAGTGGGACACTGACCTTTTAAAAGCTCCAGGTACCCTTTTCACGGTACTGCTGGGTGTACTGTTGTATCACTGGATGACTTTTTGTTACCTCCGTGAAGTGAGCTGATGACTTTGATCCAGGCTGTAAAGCGAAGTCACCCAAACTGTATAGGAAGTTAATGTGAATGACAAGAAGAAATATACATTTTGGTTGGTTCAGCAAGAGTTAAAAGGAGATCTTTCTTCTCGGCAATTTTCTCAAAAGAGAAAAATGGCATTTTAGGATTGCTAATATATCTGGAGGGCTAACAGGGTGAGAATGCCACATCAGCAGCAAAGAACAATAAAATAATGCAATGCTTACTGAAAATGTAAAATAAAAAGATCTTTATAGAGGGCAAACCTTCATTAATATGAAAAAAGATGACATGTCCCTAGGCGATCATTTCGTACTTTGTCTGCGACTTTCAAAGACCATAAAGTACTCAGGGACTCTAATTTCATCCATCCCTTCCCTTAGCCACCCTTCCCTTAGCCACCAATGAGCTTTCATTCACCACTCCCCTTTCTTGAGCTATTTAATCCAGATCGTAACTAGAGAATTTCATTGCTGCCTTAATCTCTCAAGCTTCAGTATGACATGTGCGTGGACTTGTTAAACTTTCTTGAGCCCCCTGTTCCACCAGACTCCAGAAACCCAACCAAAGCACCTAAACAAGGAGCCAGGTTATCCTTGCTTTCTACTGTAGCCTGGGAGAAATACAGACAGTAACTGTCCTGGTTTCGGCAGGGATAGTTAATTTCCTTCCTAGTAGCTGGTACAATGCTGTGTTTTGGTTTTAGGATGAGAACAAAGTTGATAACACACCGATGTTTTAGTTGTTGCTAGGTAATGCTTACACTGGCCAAGGACTTTTTAGTTTTCCATGCTCTACCGACTGAGAAGGCTGGAGGTGCACAAGAAGCTGGGAGGGGGCACAGCCAAACTGGCCAAAGGGACATTCCATACCATGTGACGTCATGCTCAGTACATAAACTGGGGGAAGCTGGCCGGGGGGGGCCGCTGCTGGGGGACTGGCTGGGCATCCGTCGGAGGGTGGTGAGCAATTGTACTGTGCATCACTTGCTTTGTGTATTATTATTATTATTATTATATTATTATTATTATTATTTTCAATTATTAAACTGTTTTTATCTCAACCCACAAGTTTTTCTCACTTGTGCTTTTCCAATTCTCTCCCCCATCCCACCGGGTGGGGGGGGAGTGAGCGAGCGGCTGCGTGGTGCTTAGTTGCCGACTGAGGTTAAACCACGACAGTAACAAAGGTGATTCCAATCTTAAATAGGCTAAATCTCTTTTAGGTTGTCTCTGTGAGAAACTACAGGGGAGCTGTATTCCTAATTATTGTTCCTAATTGCTTAAAATTAGGATAAACTAGGGATGAAGGAGGACCTGAAATAAACATGGTGCTGTGCAAAGATGTGTCAAATAAGCAACGCCCCTCAGGAATTTTACAGCCCAGACTGCTGGGCGATGAAGGCTCACACAACAGGAAGACCCAGAGGGACGTGTTGTCTTAAGACCCAATTCAAAGCACGTTGAAGTAAACAAACTTTGATTGATTTTGGTGGGCTTTAGCCTCTGCTTCCCTGTGGGGTGTCTGCAGAGGTAAGCCAGCACCTTTCACTTATCGGAAGAAGTGAGGTGTGACTGCCTGTCCAACCCACAGACATTGTCTGTTACGGCTGACATCACTTGTCATGGGTAAAATGTGTTTCTCTATGAATTTTGCGCTTGCATGTTCTGTTTGCTTTGGTGTTGTACTTACACTCCTGCCTAAGCAACTCGTAATCCTCAGCAACATCTACGTGCCGTGTGAGCTGTCTGTATATTCTCCTGACCTTTCTCAAAGGCAGGAAGCAGCTGCCCTGCTGCATCCATGCTGACAGCTTCAGTCTGGGTTTTACATCTGCTGTCATCTTGCCAACTACTTTTCATTACTCTTACAAAAAAAAAAAAAAGAAAAGAAAAAAACAACCACATGCCTTATTCAAAACCAAATTATCACAGTTTGGATCACAACTGGTTTACTGAGCTTGTACAAAACCTTGTGCTTGTGGAGCACACGGTGGAAGAAGAACAGGGAGATAGAAAAGTAAATGCTTCACTAGTTTATTCCTCCCCAGTCTTTTAATTTAAAAATGATAGCGCTATTTAAATGCCAGATCTGAACTACAGAGGTGCAAAGAGATCATAATTAATCCACAAAACATTTTTTGGTATGGGAAACTTGGTAACACATTATTATTGCTTGTTCTATGCTCATGTTTCTAGTTAGGCTGAGACCCCATTCTTCCACAGATCAAATTTATATTGGCATGTTTCAGCAAAAATCTCTCAGCCACTTCAGAAAAGACACATAAGATAAACGCAGATTGTTTGCCCGCTTCAGCATGAGCAGGCTTTGCTCTGGTACTTAACAACATTTTCATGCACAGTGATTTTCCAGTCTTGAAAAATGTTCTTTTAATGTATTTGTGTGCAGCATGTGCTTTTTGTGTAGAAGTCTCTAGGTTTTTAAGAAAGTAAACTGTAACAATCAGAACTTTACCAGCTGTCATTTGAGGTAACAAGCACTTAACAAGAGCAGTGATTCACATAGGTTTGACAACAGAAAAGAAAATAAGTGGAACTCAAGAAACATGGATTACACCCATCATTGTGCAATGCTAAATAGAAATATCTGAGCTAGCAAAGACACTGGGAAACAGAATCATGATTCTGTTAGTGTGGTACTTTTCCTGGCCTAATTTCTCCTGATGACAAGTACAAATGTAACAGGGTAAATTTGCTCAGAGAGAGCTTTGTGCTTGCATATTATATTGATTCAGCTATGGAACATATACATGGTCATAGGTTGTGCAGTTGAGATCAACCTTTGTATCAAATTCAAGCTCTGTCAGGAGTTTTCTGCTTGCATGCAGGCTGTTCTGCCTATTCCCTTCAAACTTAACTTTATCTGGCCCATTGCAAGAGAGTGTCCCCATTGCAGTCCTTTCTCTATCACTGGAGCCTCATCATAGTCCCATGCAGTCAGTCCCATTTCTCCAATTTTTAATAAAAGTGAAAGCCTCCTTGTCTGAGCAACTCTTTTCTCTCCATTTAAACAGCCAGGACCACCTCCTGAGCCCACAGCCATGCTGTAACTTTTGACCACTTTCCTTTTAGCATTACTGAATCTTGAGTGCACAGACTTTTTGCCAGATTTTGTTTTCATCTAGTTCCTCATTCATGGATCTTCTACATCCACATCCCTTTTCCCTGCCCCTCAACACTGCCTCAGTGTCAGGTCATATCTGCCCATCCCAATAGATTTTGTCCTTTGGCTCACTGATTCCCAGCTTGGCTCTTTGCATCCAGATGCCCAGTCTGCTTGCAGTTCCTTTTTTTATTCCCCACATTTAGACAGGAGACTTCAATTTCCTTCTTCCATATTTCCTCCTCCACTTTCACTCTCAATCTCTTGCCCTGGCAAACACACTATTCCTCTCCCCACTTCCAGTCCCGCTTTCCCCACAGCCTGCAATACAAGCTTCAGCCATCTACAACCACACATCTCATCCCATGTCCCAGGCCGTGTTCCCGTGTGCTGTTCTGTGGTCACCCCTACTTTCATGTGCTATTTTAACCCCTTGGCATATGAATAATTAGAGCCTTCCTCCAGGTTTCTTGGGCCCAGCGAGAAAGTCGCTACCAAGCACACAGGAGAGAAATGACCCTTAAGATCTGAAATTTGGACTTGGCACAATTAGAATAGGTCACAACTACAATTTTATGCATAGTTTCATTCAATCACATGCTAGACCTGCCACAGCTGGGATTTTGGGAGACTTTATCCTGGAAAGCTGTAGCAAGGGGATATCTGTAAGACATAAACTAAGTGTGGCTTTTCAAAGGCCAAAGCTGAGCAGCTTTTTCCAGAGAGAGAAAAGGCACATGCCTGCCAAAACACACAAATGCATATGTACGTGATGGGTCTTTTAAAAAAAAAAAAGCTGAATCTTTTAACATGAGCAAAACAAATGTATTTTTCCATTCCATTACTGTTACCAAACCATTTACAAGTTGATTTAAAAATAAATAAATCTATTGGGCAGAAACAGGCATTCAGCATGGAAAATTTGAGTTCAAAAGAGCTAAATCAAGGAAGTCTTGTAAGCAGCTGAAAAAAGTCTAATAGGAAGCATAAGGCATACTGATTGCTAACTGATGCTAACAACCCCAAATCTACTACTTTTCTGATTTTTTTTTTTTATTATTATCTGACACTAAATGCAGACAACAATCTGAGATGATAACAAGACAGTGTGAGAGGCACACTTCATGTCATGACTGCTAGGCTTTCAGAAATGACTGAGGGGGACTGGCTGAGGCAGAAGATAAACTTTTCTTTGTAAGAATATTGATGAAATAGATAAACCACATACTGAGTCTAATGTGGGAATCTGGAGATGCTCAAATGACTGTCAAAACAACATGATTAATAGAGGAGGAAATGCTGTTCCAAAGCCTGCTCATTGATTTAAGGTTTTTTGGTGCCAATAGGAATAATAACAATGAAAACCATCTGCTGATCTCTGCAATGAATTCTTTATCTATGCTTGAAAGACTTGTGCAGAGATGGGAAGCTGTGTGTGAGGCTGTAGACAAAACAAGGTGTGTGTGGCAGATGTTCGGAGGGCTCCACTCACAGGAATCCAACTGCCACGTTGTTAAGACCTCTCCAGGGACTGGAGATCAGCTTCATGTGGAGATACTGTCATCAGAGCTAACAACGCATTTCTAAATCTTGTGGTTTTATTCATCAACCGTTAGCAAAAAATAAAAGTGAGATTCTGAAATGAATGAGGGTTCAAAAAAGGACATTGCCATAATAATTTAATCTATACTGACCTAAATATATATTGATGAATAAACAGAAAATCAGTAAAGGATATACTGGATTATTTTTTTCCTCCTGTGGAAAATTCCACAAATCCCTGATGTCACCTGGTAGGTTCTTTATTGTATGCACTGCCTCAGTCCAAATCGGGCTGCTGCATGCTCACAGCAGTTGTGATTCCTAAATATTTTTCACAAAGTTGTAGCATACAGTATATTTATGAATGGTCTATTTGCATTCACATGCAAGGAGACTTGCCCATACAGGCAGAACAGGCAGAAGAGTGCTGCACAAATCAAAGGAAACAAAAAATGAAGATGACTTTATTAGGGTGGCAGAGGTAACCTTTACACAACTCCCACATAGATATTCACATGTTGAATAATCACTGTTTAATAGCTTCTGTTCATCACCAGTAATCACACAGCTGTAGTGTGCGTCAGTAAATACAATTTTTGCCATTAGTCACACAAGACCACAGGCTTGGCATGGACCTGACAGTGGAGGGACTCAGGGCTGCTCTGGGCCTGAGCTGGTTTTAGCAACAGTCAAGGGACTACTGCCTGACCTTTTGTAGCTTCTGGGGATACTATGTGGTAAAGGTCCAACAGGCCTAGGTAGTCACTGTGTGACATAAAACAGCCCTTTACGTTCACAGGAGCTGGGGAAGGTTTTTGGGTGATGCTCAATGAGTAGAAGAAGGTATTGTTAAGAAAACATGTAAAAATAGCCCCAAGATCAAGGAGGAAGGGACGACGACCACGTCGTTCTCCTCCTGATGACTACAGGATGCCCAGGACTCATCATGGACCTTTCCCCCTCCATGCATACACCTCTGCTTGAAGAAGACTGGAGCTATTTGCTATAGGGCCTATAGGGACACTGGAGGGGTAAGCACAGCTCCAGGAAAAAAGGTAGATGTTACTAAGTTTTCTTTTTTAACAATTTTAAGAGTATTATTGGTGAGGTTTTTCCATATTACCTTGGACTATGAGTATTAATAGTATTGGAATTGACTAAGAGTAACTGTTTGCTGTGTTTTGGTTAGATTGTTATGATTTTGATTAGTCTAACAATAAATTCTTTGTTCCATATATATATATATGAAGTGTGCCCTTTTGTCCTTAGCAAGATTTCAAGTGTAACAGTAGCGGGGATACAACATGCTTTTCCATGTCCTTCAAAGAGGAAATAATAGTGATAGATACAGACCTTTTAGTGGCAAGCATAGTATTTATATATTATAACTGCGATCAAGAACACAGCTGGCTTTGTATGGGGACAGATCAGTGCTTCTGGACTGTAACTAAGCTATCCCAAAAGATTTCTCTTCACTGGTAACTGTGCTAGGTGTAAAATGTGAGCTGAAGTTATTGCAGAGACTGGGATCAAATCACAGATATGATTTAGTCTAACTGGTTATTTCTATAATGCTGCACCTCTCTATACATGCACGTGTCTATGTCTGTGTACATCTCTGCCTATCGTGTCCACAGTGCCAGATTCTGGATCCAGCCTGAGATCTGGCTGTGGCTGGGAACAGCAGAAACGAGTGAGAAAAGTGTGAAGGGTTACTCATCTGCCATGCAGCCCAGGAGGCAGGCGAAGAGGTAAAGGAATCTGACCTCTTCCCAGCAGAGGAGAGGGAGAAAGGAACGTAAGTTTGCCTTGAGAGAAGAAAAGAACCTGCTCTGGGCAGTAAAACTTGTATTTTTAACCACTAGGTCAGATCATGGCACTTCTTTTGTGCAAGGTGGAGGATGACAATTTCTCTGTAATAGTCAAATCCATTCCACCTGCTACAACCAAAGGGGACTGGAGTCTACTTTTCAGTAATTAAGGAGTTAGAATACTTACTCCAAAATGCTCTGACATTGCTTTACATGCTGACTAACAGAACATATGAGAACAAAAGACATCAATGAAAAATCAGCACAAGCAGAAACCCTGTGAACTTGCCTCCTTGCTCATTTACCCTTCCCACTTTCCCCAGGTTGGGTCCCAAAAGGGATCCTGCAGTGATGACTGTGGGCCTTTTGTTTGGACCTTGCAAGTCAGATTTGGCCTAAAGCCTGTTGTTTGAAGAGCCCAGCACTACAAACTGAAACAATTGATTCAGTACGTGTGTTGTTCACTGATGCATTTACCTCTCTAGATCACAGCTCCCTGCTTGGTGACTCATAGCAAGTCCTCTAGATGGCTAAATTGGTTTTCTTGGTGATTTTTAGTCGTGCAGTTTTTCTTGCCAGTAAGATCTTTGAAGATAACCTGGAGAGGAAGCTAGCAGAGACAGTCTTGTGTTGTCGCCAGTTGCAAAATAGGGCTCGAGAAATGTCTCTGGAGAACTAATGGTGCCCTTCAGAGATTAAAGGGTCAATCTGTACCATATGGTTGCTGTCCTAGATCAGGCCTTTAACAGGTCTCTGATGGCAGAAGAGCTATCCACGGCAGAAAGCAGCAGAAGTGGTAAGAGGAGCAGTCATCGGCTGGCAGAAGTTTGGGATTCTTTTGAGCAGAGACAGGGGGTCCTGTTGCCTACGAAGTAAAATAAGCACAACCCTGTCACTCGTCCCAACCCTGCCTGAGCAGAGCTGTATATATTTCAGCATTCTTCCTCTACAAATTCCTTTCAAGTGTACTCAGTATTCAGTAAGAGACTATGCACATCTGCTGTTCCATGAAGCAAGTTTAATTGCCAATGGGATTTTTTCCCACTAGCGTTTCAACCCATCTGCATGTTGCGATTACTGAAGCCTAATTTTGTTTTTGTCTACTTCAACCTTTTCAAGTGATATTCATTAATCCCATCTATGGCACCTCTAACATGTGGGAAATCTGCCTAGAGTAATTACAAAGTATTTCCTCTGCACTTAGTTCTCATATAAGAGCATGGGAAGATAATGAAGGCTGATTGTAGTGTCATCATTCCATTGAGGAAATGAATGATGCTGTTCAAATAACAGCTGGCTTGTTACATAAAAGAAATGACAGATCAGAATAATAAAGGCAAACTCCCCTTTTACAGATCATTCTAATTTGAAAGTCTCAAATAATTGCCTGGAATCCTGGAAATACAGAAAATAAATAAATTTTTAAAAGGCCCTTAAGTTTGCTCTCTGTATGGTTGTGTGTATGCATGTATATATATATTTACACACTTGTACATACATGCCTACAAACATATAGTATTTTTCTTTTTATTATTTTTGCATATGAAAGAGAGAGAGAGATTGATGTATGTATGTATCGCAGTAAGACAGCAAGAAAGATCACCAAGAATAGTATTTTTTAATCTGGAATATCCATCCTGGAAATTAGAATACAATTTAGGGAAATTTCTTTTTATTGTTAACTGACCTGAAATGGACAACTAGGAATGTGAATGTTATGTATTATAATTGAATTTAAAGTGCAATGGGAGTTTCACCATATAATAATAATTTACACTACAGTGCCTTTATAAAAAAATCTTGTGAGGCCTTTAACCTCCAGCATATATATGTATGAAAAAAACCAGAGGTTTTTCTATTTTAGATATATTTAAAATATTATTTTTATATATATAAATATCACATATATAAACATCATATATATATATATGAAAATAGGAAACCTCAGTTGCTAAATGGTCCATTTAGAAGTGCCCACTCCTCCACAGATAAAATTTGCAGTGCTCAGCTCATACTCTGAGAAGCCAAAGGGCTGATTTCACTGCGTCTTTCTGTCTGAGGGTGTGTTCCTAGATAGTCTTTTGGACAGTCTAAACCCTAGAGCTTGACTCCTTTAATAAGGAAGGGATAGCATCATATGGCATTATCAGACTACAACACCTCATTGCTAATTGGAGTTTGAAATAAAGGCAGGCTAATAACAACCAAAATGTGACGTCTTTCAGGTCTAAGAATTTCCTCGAATGATCCAAAGAAAACATCATTCAGGGAAAGGTGTGACCTCAAATGATACGGAAGATAAAATAAAAGCTAATAACAACGTTAGGGTAAAATGAGGCACTGGGATGAAGGCTTTGAGAACAGACTTTCTCAGCAGCACCAGCTACGTTCCTAAACTAGATACAGGAGACTTTAGAAGAATTCTTCACGTACTCCCACTTTACATTCTCAAGCTGCAGCAACGGACATAAACTGGGCTCTTGGGATCTGCAAGTAAGATGGACCCCAATAAAAGAATCACAGATTCTTGTCACAGTCCAGCCTCCCGCTCCAAGCAGCTTCTGCTGGGATAAACTCCAAGGGTGGAGACCACACAACCTGTCTGGGCAACATGTTCCACTGCTTGACTGTCCTAGTAAAAAAAGACACATTCTGTATTCATGCAATAATGTTTTCCAGTGGGGTAGCATAAGCTAAAATCAATGCTTAAAGCTTTAACAAAGAAACCCAAGTAGAACATAAAATCCTGTCAGAGAGGGCAATAAAGCAGTTTAAATTGAGTGTATACAAAGTCTTCACGAAAGACTAGCTTCAGGAAATGGTGGAATGAAAATATAACTTGATTCAATTAGATTTTTATTATTATTCATAAATTAAGAAATAAGGATCTGTATTGCCATAGCAACAAAATACCATATGTTATTTCTATATAAATTTGAAAATGTAGTATTTTCACATGAAATTAAAATCAGAGCCCAGGAGCACAAAGAACATTAAAGTAGTGCATTTATAATAGGAAACTGATAATTTTCTGGCCAATTGGTTTTGTCTCCAAATTAAAAGATTTTGGAAAGTGATATTTAACACTGAAGTTGATTTTTGAGAAGTATCCTTTCACTCCAGAACTAAAAAAGATCTCAGAGCCCAATGTTTCTCTAAGAAACACACTTGTAGCTTTGTAGAAATAATACGCCACTTGATAGCTCAGGGCATAATTCCTTTAAAAAAAAAGATTGTGTAGACAGAGGTGTAAACTATGCTTCACATGTGAACTGATACTGCCTCTTGAAAATGTAGCTTCTAAAGATGTTAATCCCAGATTTGGTGAATACATTTAGTGAAAGGCTTTTACTGAAAGTCATTTTATACAGCAGAGAGATATCTGCATGCATTTAGAACTGGATTCAGCAGTCCTGAGTTGCTAACCTCTGCACATCCTGTAAGCCCTCCAACCTGAATGACTGTTATTACCAAACTAAGCCCAGCTGCAAATTTAAGGTAGTAGAAGTTGGAGGCAAAAACAGAGTGAAAGTAGTCTGCAATCTTTTAGCTACTGGACAGCATTTGCATTTAGCATTTCAGTATCCCATTTGAATTCAGACCTCAGATGAAACTGAGTTCTTAACGGTAACTCAAAACGTCTTTTTATTAGCAGCAGACTTCTTGCAGCTCTCATGAAAGTATCAAAGCAAGGAGACTGAATAAGAACCTCTTCGACTGCTTATTCTTTTAAAGTCTGGATCTTAAACTCTGCTGCTTGTGTTAGAAATTACATCAGACTTTAAGAATTTGGAGGTGTTCAGGAAGGGATAAAAGAAGGTAATTTTCATTCAAAATTTTGTACCTGACCTGCTTTTATTGATGTCACTGGAAGTTTTCCAGACTTAAGTGTGGCATAATTTGTGCAAAGACACGATGCCAACTCTCTGTTCTGAGTGAATTTTCCCAGATGACTGGAGCTCTCGTCTGATGTACATTTTTAATTTTCAGTAAGCGGGATAGACCGCTTGTTCTTTTCTCTGTTGATTTGACAAGGGTAGAAATTTTATATTATATATTGAGTGTCATATTAAAAATTCAGAATTTAGTTCTGTTAGTGAATAATTATATCAAGACCAAGAAAATTAAGGAGATAGATGTAACACATTTTATTTCTTGATAAATTTTTAAGTCTTTAACAGTAAAAAGACATTTCACTGTTATTTGAGCTCTAGCAATTAAAACTTCTCTGAAATTTTATGCATTCATCCTCATCACATTTTTCCAGTTCTCCACATTTTCTCCATGTTTCAGAACCTAGTGGTGAGCTTAGCATATAAAAGTACAATATTTAGATAGTAATCTATGCCAAGTGGCCTTAAATTGAATGACGCTGCCAATTTTGACTGATGAAATCGCCAGCTGCTGTTGTGTCAGCAGCACGTTCCTATCAGTTACAGAGCAGCCACTGATTGCACCGTATTTCCAACTGACCAAGGAGATAAGTCTACCAAAACATTCCCTGCTTCAGCTGCTAGCAAACCACCAAGGAATGCCTGACTGTCAGGGAAAAAGAAATTCATGCTGCATGCATTGCTAAATTGGTAATTGCTACCATTTCTGCACTGGAGTCAACAAGCGTGGAAAAGATGGGGTAGGGAGAGAGAAGAAAAGAGAAGCTCTTCTTTGAATTGCTTTAATTTAAATTAAACTCTTCCCAATCCACAGCTGTATCACAGTCTGGATCTGAGGGTCACAGCTGTGATATAAATCTATTATTGGACAAAGACTTTTGAAACTTTCAGTAAAATTTTCAAAGAACCTAAAAGGAATTAAGCATGCATAGGTAAAGTGAAGCAGAAATAAGGTGCTCAATTCTTTTAGGTCAAAGAAATGTATTTACTAAGCAAAAAACATATAAATATGTCTGGTTTAGGTACCAAAACAATGCAAACCTTTGATCCAAAATCCAATGCTCAGTTTTCACTTTCTTTAAAAGACAAAGTCATTTTTTACTTTGAATTTCCCTAGACACTTCTAGTCCTGTCCTTGGTTATTTCCTTCCCTGTTTGCCCTAGCCTGAGCACCTTTTTGCCTAATTCACATCTACATCCTTAGTATAAAGCATAGACACAATCTTGCCGCAGCAAGCACAAGCCAGGACTATCCCTGTCCACATTAAGTACTGGAAGCAAAATGGCCAACATCCAGCTTGAGCAATCTGGTTTCTGGGATCCTGGGTCTTTTTCAGTAACACAACTTTCACAAGGGGATGGGCAAACTCAGGGTAGCCTGCAGCCTGTCACAGGACTCTGCTGGCAACGACAGCAATAAATCACTTTAAATTACTGCAGAAGGGAATTCCAGCCACTAGGTCCTTGCATATAAAGTATTCTTTCACCCTGGTACTTTTTCTCATGAAAGCAAGCCATGTGTGCTGCTGAAGTATCTGCATGACTCAATGTGGGCACCTACCCTAAGGAGGCAATCTCCAGTCATGGACTCCAGAGAGACAGAGGCCAAGATTATGGCTCTTGAGATGGCAACGAGATGCCCTTGTGCTTGCTTTTTTATATTAGTTGGTTCAAGTGGCACCTGCTCAGATCCTGCTCCCTGTTGCACATCCCTTCACCCAATATAGGAAGCCTACTCACAAATCTGGGGGAGGAGTCCAGCGCCTGAAACACTGGTGCAGCAGCATGTGTTTCTGCAGCTAGAGATTAACTAGATCTTCTACATAACAGCTGAATCCTGTAGTACTCATCACAAGACTACTCAGGCCCTGATCTGTTTGAAACCTTTGAGTTTGTTACCAGCAGCTGTAAGGTTGGTCTTTTATTGAAATGTTAAAGCATCTGAGCCACTAAGGGAAGAAAGACATCCTATCCAGAGAATTTCAGAATGCATTTGATCTCCTGAGAAAATAAGATTTGAATATGATAAGGCTGAAAAGGTGAATGAGAAAAGTATGAACTTCAGGAATGAATACAGCAATACCAAACCATCTCTTAAATACAGACACATCTAGACTGAAATCCAGTCGGCCTGACTTACAAACATAGCATGCCCATATACTGTTTCTAGCAAAACAACCTCCCAAAATAAGAGCCTAAGTTTCCTATAAAGTTAATGAAGACAGGGAGATAACTTGAAAGGACTCCAAAGGGAGATCCTGTAATCCTAATTTTTAGCCCCTAAGCTAGACAGACGGGCATCTGGAGGATTCCCCTGCCCATCAGGGAACATCCTAATGTCAGACACTTAACACAGGAACACCAGATTCTTGCCTGGCATCTTTGTAGCGAATGCCACTATATTTTAAGGAGAGGCTTAGGAATATTGAACATGTGGCAAGAAAGGACTTTCTTAATTTCCTGCTGTTGTAAGCAATCACATTGCATAATTCTCTTCAAAAATGTCAACTCCACCTTCCAACCAGTCCAATTTGGAACGCCCTTTACCAGATCCATTGCAGAACTTATATTTTTCTTCTAAAAACCAAATAACACAGATAAGTGGATCACAGAGCAAAGTGTGGGAAGGAGTAGTAGTGGAAATTAAGAAAGGACAAGCTCTGTTCCTTTTATACCTCTTTATTTTTTATTTAAGTTTGCCTTTTAGTCCTACTGCGGATTACTCAGTATATTTTCTATTCTATTTGGCACTCTGGTTGTAGTGTTCATGAAATGTGAGTTCAAAACCAAGTGGCAACACACCTGCTTAGTGTGGGATAACTAAAAGATGGATCTCAACAGAATTAACAGCAAATGTCTAAAATGCCCACAAGGGATACACCCAGATGGAAAAGCTATGTTGTGTTATGGTAACTCCCCAGTTATATGCATGTAGCATATGTAAGGTGCTGGGAAGTAATAATGAGGGAACTACCTTAAAACAGCAGGACATAATCTTTAAAAATTGAAATGGGCAGTTTGGGCAAATTATAAATGAAACTTAAGGATAATTTTGTTGATACACTTTCTCATTGACTAATTCTGTTTTCCATCTTCAGACAAAGACTATTAACAGTTTTCAAATTGGTAATGACCAAGCCTGATTTTTTTGCTCAGCCCTACCCTCAACCTGAAGTGTAAATGCTAAACGATTTCCCCAACCAAAAAAATGGATTGTAAATGCCAAAGGTTAATTGTGTGCACTTCAGATGAATGCATTAAAATTGTGAAATTCAACAACTAAACCCCTTTTAGGATCCAAACATCATGCTGACAACTACCCAGCCCACAATGAACTACTTCATATTTTCACTGTGTAACTACACACAGTACAGTAGTGTATACAAAAATCCCACCCAAATGCTCAGCTTCACCTCAGAATCTGTCCAGCTTATGATATGTTACACTGATCTGCATTCCTTGGAAAAGGTCTTGATTTGTGAAGGGGTACAAAGGGTACTGATTTGTGAAGGGGTACAAAGGGTCTTGATTTGTGAAGGGACCTACAACGAACACCTAGTCCAACTGCCTGACCAATTCAGGGCTGACCAAAAGTTAAAGCATGTTATTAAGGGCATTGTCCAAATGCCTCTTAGACACTGACAGGCTTGGGGCATCGACCACCTCTCTAGGAAGCCTGTTCCAGTGTTTGACCACCCTCTCATTAAAAAAATACTCCCTAATGTCAAGTCTGAACCTCCCCTGCTGCAGCTGTGAACCATTCCCATGGTTAATGTCATGGCTTATTTCCTTTGCAATTTCAAGGGTGGAACATGTTCAGCTAAACTTCATCTAGGTTTTTTTGCATGGAATTTTTGAGCTTCCTACATGTCTGCATACCTACTTTTTATACACATGCATCCAGAAACACCTACAGGGTACCAAGTATGTACTTAGATCTTTGAGTGGATTATGCAATTTTAACATGTGTAGGCCATATGAAAACAAAGGGTTTAAACAGAATAATAACTTAAATAGAAAAGAAAGAATTAGGCAGAGAGAATTCTAGAGAGTTAACAGACTGTTAGTAGCAGGTCTTTTCTTTCTACTAATTTCGATATTTTAAAAAAGTGGATCAAATGAAATCTTGAAATAAGATGTCCTTCCAAGCAAATAATGAGCAAGCCTTTTGGACGGTGCTTGACAATGATTCTCTATTTTCTCCACTTCCTTTTTTTAGCATTTGAAATTTGCCAGTGAAAGTAGTACTTTGAAGAATTTCTTACAAAAAGCAACAGAAATTAAAAAATGAGTATTTAATTAAGGGGTGCATAAATATCAAGTAGAA
>NW_008823918.1:646637-653430 GCF_000699105.1 Pygoscelis adeliae | reverse complement strand
TCACCCATTGATTATGTCATCAAAGATAATTTCTGTTTACTTTCTTCCCTTCTGTGAAACATTAGAAAATGGAGCTTCTTGCTTGTGTCTAATATATTTCACATATGAGCCATTACTGTGATGTTTCTATTGCACTTCAGAATGATTTGGAAGAAGCTGTTTTCTTTTTCTGATACATAAGAATTCCCCCAGAGAGGCACGATCAGATTGCTGAGGGTCAATCATTGCTCCCTTTATCCAGGTGTTTGGAAGTTTGAATCATTCAAAAGACAGACATACTTACACTATGTTTGGGGCATAGGGAGTTGGGCAAGGAGTTACAAAACCAGATTTTAAACAACTTTCCATCTCTATTTGTATTTAACAGAGTTAAATGTGCTTTGTATAAAACAGAGTTACCAGGCCTATGTCTGAGAACCTTAGTGTATGTCAAGCCTCGTTGATCTTACACCTTATGTTCAAAGTCAATTTTAAAAAATCATTTTGTTCAAACTGCTGCCTGACTATAGACTCTACACATTTGTCTTAAAAGGTTATGTTAGATACCCACTTGGAAAGTCTTGCAGAGTCTTAGCAATGGAAGCTCAACAGAAGGAATAGTTTCCAAGTAGTAGAAGAAGCATTAGTATCTTTCTTACCCCCTGCAGAATGAGACAGCAATGTATCTTGGATGACTTGTGTAAGTCAGGTCTAAAATAAATCACAGCAACCAAAAAACTCTGTGATGTGAGCAGTGCTGGAGAAGTACTGGATATGGATTTTTATTGGGTGCTTTTTTTTTTTTACTTTTTTTTTGTAGTTACTCTTTCATTTGAAAAAATTTAATTTGATTTTAAAGTGGTAGAGCATATTTTCGTGAAATTCTATATAAGATTGTTAAAGAATCTATGCTTCTGTATCCCTGTAATACTTGCTGTGCAAGTATCTCAATGCACCCACAACATAGTTACAATCAGATCCCTTCAAAATCAACTGCATGTTTCATCAGAAAAGGATAAAAAAATGACACTTTCACTGATTTCTACAATTTATTCCATACTAGTAGCATAACCAAAGAAATCAAGATGTTCTTGATGTAAACATGCAGATAGAAATCAACATGCTGAATCAATCAAAAACGAGACAAAACAAGTCAGTGTGGAGCTGAACATTGAAGTTTTTCTTTGCTACAGTATCTGACAACATAATCACACTGACACCAATTCCTAAAGTCTGCACATTTCTGGGCATTTATACTAGGTTCATTTTCACTCCAAAATAGTTAATAATGTGATCCTATTTGTGCTTTGGTTTAAGCCATGTAGCTCCTCTTCTTGCAACAGTCCAAAACAGAAAAAAAACCCCTTCAGATTCTTCTTTCTCTTCATTATCTCAGAAAATTTAATAAGGCTTCATATTAAAGTTACTGTCTTAAGGCTATCAGATTGCTTATCCACCCCAAAAAATCATCTCATGTCCTCAGTTAAAAACCTTATTAAACATAATGAAGCAGAAATCAATCCCTTTATGAAGTACAGATACATTTTTCACCAAAAAAAAAGTACCTCATGGTGTTGTGCCAAATAATATGTGTAACTGTTACTTTGCAATTTCCTTTTTTGTACAATCACAGAAGAATTTATGTCAGAAGAAACCCCTGAAGACCATCTTGTCTGAAAGAGGACATAGCTCCAGATGTGGTCTGACAAGTGCCAAGCAGAGGGAATAATCGCTTTCTTAGACCTTGTCATGGTTTAACCCCAGCCAGCAACTAAGCACCACAGAGCCACTCACTCACTCCCCTCCGGTGGGATGGGGGAGGAAGAGTAAAAGTGAGAAAACTCGTGGGTTGAGATAAAGACAGTTTAATAGGGAAAGCAAAAGCCACGCACGGAAGCAAAGCAAAACAAGGAATTCATTCACTCCTTCCCATGGGCAGGCAGGTGTTCAGCCATCTCCAGGAAAGCAGCGCTCCATCATGCAGAACGGTTACTTGGGAAGACAAACGCCATCCCTCCGAATGTCCCCCCCTTCTTTCTTCTTCCCAAAGATTTATTTGCTGAGGAAGACGTCGTATGGTATGGAGTATCCCTTTGGTCAGTTGGGGTCGACTATGTCCCCTCCCAGCTTCTTGTGCCCCCCCAGCCTACTTGCTGGTGGGGTGGTGTGAGAAGCAGAAAAGGCCTTGACCCTGTGTAAGCACTGCTCAGCAATAACGAAAACGTCTCTGCATTATTAACACTGTTTTCAGCACAAATCCAAAACATAGCCTCATACTAGCTACTATGAAGAACATTATCTCTATCCCAGCCAAAATCAGCACAGACCTACTGTTTATGCTCTCACTAGCACAGCCCAGCATGGCTAGCCTTCATTGTCATAAAAGCATGGTGCTCACTCACATTCATTTTGCTGTCCACAAGGACCTCAGGTCCTTCTCAGCAATGCTGTGACCTAACCGGTCAGTTCCAATCCTGCACTGCTCAAGGAGGTTCTTCTGCTCCAGATCTAGGACTGTGCAACCATCTTTAATGAACTTCTTGAGGTTCTTGTCAGTCCATTCCTTCAGCTTGTCAAGGTTCCTACAAATGGCAGATGTTCTCACCAGCCATTCACCCCAATTTTGTGTCATCCATTAATTTTTTGAGGGTACATTCCTTCCCACAGTCCAGATTGGTAATGAAGACATTAAAGAGTATTAGGCCCCACATCAACCCCAGCGAATACCATATTTCACTGGCTACTGGTTAGACTTTGAACCATTGACCAGTAACTCTTTGAGCCCAATGGTCTAGTTATTTTTTCAACAGCTTGAAGCCTAGCCCATTCACCCCACAGTCTATAATTTGGCTACAAGGATACTATGGGAGACCATTTCAAAGGTCTTGGAAAGCCAAGGTAAATGACGTGCACTGCTCTCCCCTCGTCCACAGAGCCAGTCATTTCATCACAGAAAGCAACCACACTGAGCAGACATTATTTGTACTAGGAAAATCCATGTCCGCTGCTCCCAATCACCTTCTTGTTCTTCATTTGCTTAGAAATAACTTCCATGAAGACAGTCCCCATAACTGTCACAAGTGAGGCTGACCCTCTTGTAGTTACCTAGATCCTCCTTCTTATTCTCTTCCTGAAGGTGGACAGTCTTCAGAAAGTTCCCCTGTTTGCCAAACCCTCTGAAAAAACATTACATATAGGCCTCATAGTAATATTGACAACACCTGAGATTCATCATGTTCAGTTCCACTGGCTTGGCTATTTTCAGTTTGCTCTAGCTTGTTCCTCCTCCGCTGCAGGTAGCACTTCTCTCTGCCTCATTGTGCTACTAGGCACAGGGGTCTGAGATTGACAATAAAGACTGAGACTTACTTGCCAGAACAGAGCAAGGCAAAGAAGATATTGAGTACCTCCACCTTTTCCATGTCATTCATCATCATCATACACGACCCCATTCAGTAGCAGACCTCAATTTCCATGGTTTTCCTTTGCTGCCAAAGTACCAATAGGATCTTTCTATTTGTGCTTTATGTTCCTCACTAGTTTCAGCTGCAGCTGAGATTTGACTTTCCTCGTGTTATCCTTGCCTGCCTGGTCAGTTCACTCAGGAGGTACCCTTTCAGTCAAGTTGGTTTTCTGCTCAACAGTCTGCACATCAAGATGGACTGCTTTTGCACTTTGAGGAGGTTGTTCCTGAAGATCAACCAGTAATCTTTAGCCGCTTTAAGGCTCACAGCAGCCTCCCATGACTATCTGTTCCCTGAACAAGCTTTCTTGAAGTTCACTCTCTTGAAGTTCATGGTCATTATTCTGATAGCTGCTTTCCTTCCTTTCCTCAGGTTCTTCAGGTGTATCATCTCATGATCACTGCAGCAAAGGCTACTGCTGGCTATCGCATCCCCTCAAGCAGATCCAGCAGAGCACCTCTCTGCCAGTCCATCCAGCACCCCTGTCACAAAATTACCTGTAGACCTCTCTTGACTTGTTTCTAGCACTCATCCCTCCTCCCAACAATAGATAATAAAAGTAATAGAGTTGCAAAACTTCATTCATCTCTGTTTTTTCTAACTCAAACACATCTGAAGTTGCCTTTGCCATTTTTATGCAACAGAATCTTACGTGGAGTATCAGATTTCCTTATTGAATTCTTTAGTTTGCATGTTTATGTGTAATGTCAGTTTGGGCGGTATGGTTCAGCTCAATCAAAAATTACATTTGATGCAGTAATTCCTGGAAGTGAAAATCCACATCACATGGTGTTAATGAGAAATCAAATGAGGTGAGCACAATGATACCTTGCAGCCTTAGAAGTCAATTACTTGGAGGACGCGGAGAAATGATTTAGTTAAAATAAGAATCCTTTTGGCCTTCCAGCAGTATTCAAGCCCAAACTTAAATGAAATAAAAAAACATTATTTCTTTTCTTTAATATGAGCACTGCTTTATTCTTGCCAAAATCTAAAGAAAAGCTATCAATCGTTTATGAAAAATATTGAATGTCTCGCATATTTCTGGTGCAAATGAAGGTAGTCAGAAACCCGAGGAAAAAAAAACTCTCAAGTGTTCTCACACAATCCTCTGCATTGTTGAGTGCTTATCCTAACTCAGTTATAGATTTAAAGGGAGCAAAAGGTAAAGGAATGTAGTTCTACTAGCATTATCCAGCGTGACACATTCCCATTTAAGCTAGGTGGCTACAGCACTGTGGTCATATAGACCCCACTACAAGACACCAACTTACCTGTACTGCCAATTTGCATCCACAGACATTTTATTGTTTCAACATTTGGCATTTGACTCATGCTGTTAACTTATTTCTCACACAGAACTTTGCAGATGCACCTTTGATCAAAGTATAAAGGCCATCCCCATTGTCATTTCTCCTTGGTTGTGTGCTTTCATGATAGTTCCTTTTTTCTCCTTTCAGAAAAGAAGCTTAGCGCACAGTAGATTATCCCCTTGCTAAATTTATGGGCTTTGGTCTTAGCCTTTGTGAAACTGAAATTTCATCTCAACTGCAGCATCCCTCATCTACAAACATAATCAGAGATGTGCCGCTTTAATGTTCTGTTGATACCAGAAAAATGCGAACAATGACCTTTCTGTTAATTAGTTAGCCTAGAGAAGCTACTAAGGTGGAAAGCGTGGAACTTAGCAGGACACTAAGTTACATATTCTACCCATATCTTATGTTAATTATGAGCTCAAATAAATGTTGCTGTACATGCTAGTAGCCTTCTAACTCCTTCATTTTAGTTCGGACAGGCATATATTTCCTCTCAAATATATATATTTTTTTTTAATTCAGGTGAACTAGAGCATTGGAAACTGATCAGTGGATTGTGTACTTGGTGCTGAGTGATTCACTATGCTATTTTCTTCTTTCTCAAGATACTCTCGTGACACATTCCCTTTTTATTTTTTGATAATATAAAGAGTTAAGCCATTATCCATGTCATTACAATAAAAAACCTTTTCATAAACATGCAAATTGGATCTTTTCAACATGCAAATTGTGCCTTTTCAGATACCTCAGCAGTGTATCTACCTGAACTGTAACAATAACTTTGCAGCACACTTCTAAATAAGTACAATTGTCAGATTCTCCACTCTCGGCCCCTACAATTACAATGAAAATGTCCAGAGTCTAAATGCTATTCTTGGCCAAGTCACTGGTTCCTTAAGCCCCTTCAGAGGCGACCATTTTGCTCTGAGAATATATCATCTTGAAGTTATTACTTGAAATGTTTTTTGGCAGTGAAGCTAACAGAGAGATTGTCAGGTACGACTGACGCTGTCAGCCTGAAAGCACAGTCACACAGCCAGTACTGCACAGATACAGAGTTGAAACTGCATGAGCTTCCACTGCAACAGGACCTGTCAATCTGCCACGTGTCACCTGCTCTGATTAAAGATTTTGGGAGCAGGTGTCTGAAAATGCAGCAAAGGTAATGATGCAAAAATAAAAACCTGACTGATGTGTCCACCACAGAATGGTCAAGGGCAACAAAGCTGGTTTAAAAGCTTGTTTATCTGCATGTTCTCATTAATCAGATGTTTTTTTTGTGGAAGTTGCCAAAAAGGTCTCTTTTGACTCCCTATTTCCTCAGAAAACACATATAATATATGTTATCAATACAGACACTTCAGGTCCTTCATCTGCCACCTTTGTTTAATAAAAAAATTCAGGCTGGAAAAAATGAAGAACTTCTTCACTTTATTAAAATGTGGCAAAACATATTTTCTGCTCTCTTTCTCAGTTTTCAGAAATTTGTCTGTATCAGGATTACATTTTGTCTCCTCTCCAAAAGAGGTCTTCTACCAATAGTCTTAGAGAGGGCCCTTCAGTGAAAATAATCCCTAGAAACTTTGGCTCTAAATCACAGAGCTCTGTGGATGACTTGCAATAAATAGCGGGAAGATCAAAGGAGGATTAGAGGCTGGCTGGGAAGATTTTTCAGGAATGACAAAAGGAAAGGCACTAGTGTTAACTTAGCTATGTTCCCACTGTGAAAATAATAAAGGAAAAAAACCCTTCACCTTATTCAAATTTGTTGGATTCATTGCCTAATAGAAGAGTTCCTTGTATTCCTGTGTTACTATTGTCCTGTTGTCCTATACACCAGATAGGAAGAGACTCCTGCAGAGCATTTCATGCTCATGGATGAGTAAATTATATGTCCTAAACTCAAAGAATAGGCAGCAGGAGTTTTAAATGTTCTGTTAAATATAGTGACATCTTAAGATTTAGAAAAATACACACATAACACAAAGTAGAAAACCAGACCTTCTCTGTAATTATTATTCTCTCCTTGAC